>NC_083569.1:48113398-48449648 GCF_027579695.1 Neoarius graeffei | reverse complement strand
TTGAGACGAGCTGCTCTGTACCTCTCCGAGCTTTGCGCGACCTCCCAGTCAGTCAGACGCAGTCAGACGCGCTGTCACTCCTGTTAGCAATGTAGCTAGGCTCAGCATGGCCAACGGTGTTTTTGGGGGCTGTAGTTAGATGTGACCAAACTCTTCCACGTTTTTCCTGTTTACATAGGTTTATATGACCAGTGATATGAAACAAGTTCAGTTACACAAATTGAAACGTAGCGATTTTCTATGCTATGGAAAGTCCGCACTATAATGACAGGCGTACTAACACCTTCTGCGCGCTTCGGCAGCGCATTGATATCTGAGCTCCATATCAATGCGCTGCCGAAGCGCGCAGAAGGTGTTAGTACGCCTGTCATTATAGTGCAGACTTTCCATAGCATAGAAAATCGCTACGTTTCAACTTGTGTAACTGAACTTGTTTCATGTCACTGGTCATATAAACCTATGTAAACAGGAAAAACGCGGAAGAGTTTGGTCGCATCTAACTACAGTCCCAAAAAATACCGTTGGCCATGCTGAGCCTAGCTACATTGCTAACAGGAGTGATAGCGCGTCTGACTGCGTCTGACTGACTGGGAGGTCGCGCAAAGCTCGGAGAGGTACGGAGCAGCTCGTCTCAATTCATACAAGAGCATATTTCATTATAGAAGTACGGTGGACTGTTCCTTTAAAATTGTCTTGTAGAACATGGATTATACATTTATTGAAAAGGGCAGCATTGGAAACTATCGGTCCTGGCCAACAGGCCATAAGTTTGACACCCCTAAAATAGAACATCTGGGGATCACCAGATAAAATGAGCCTATAATACTCTTGGTGTTAAGCCATTGTGTGTGGGGGGCAGTCTGGGAAAACCTGTCAGATGTTGCAATCATGAATTCTAGTAAACAGCCAAAAGCATTCCATAACAGAGGAGCAGTCAAAAAGGTTTGGACACCCCTACTCGTTCATAGGTTTCATTTCTGTATTTGGATTACTTTCTCCATTATAGAACAATACTGAAGACATCAAAACTATGAAATAACAGATGGAACATATATGGAATTGTGTGCTAAACAAAACGTGTTAAAAAAAAGTTTCATATATTCATTAGATTCTTCAAAGTAGCCAGCTTTTACCTTGACACTTTGCACACTATTGGCGTTATCTTAACCAGCTTCATGAGGGAGTCACCTGGAATGCTTTTCAATTAACAGGTGCCTCGTCAAAAGTTAATCAGTGCAATTTCTTGCCTTCTTAATGTGTTTGAGCTCAAACAGTAAATAGTAGAGTGGCAGCTACAATTATCGACAGCCCATAATTATCAACATGTTTTCAGATTTACCAATAAAAAAAAAAGTTTACAAAAGGTGAATTTCAGTTCCAACAGTTATTATTGGTTAATTAAAATCAACCGGAAGACCCGCTTCGCCCTTTGATCTCGTCATCTGATGACACAGCTCGTTACCTGAGATGGAATTTTTTTCAGCACGATCAGCAATTTGAGGAAAACCCGGACGTTATCGTCGCAGGTAAGCATGGTGGAAAGATCATGGACATATTTTTACTTATCAAATTCACCAATATTTCATGATCTCCTTGTCGAAACCTACTTCATTTCTTACTCTTTCATTTGACAGTCGCCATTTTGTATCTAAATGTGCTTTGAGAAATCACGTAAGGTGTCGATTATAGTGATCACTTTCACCAGTGTCCACCATTATCGACACCCTGTGGAATTAAGAGACATTTACAACTGTTATGGATCGATCTTTGTGTAACATTGTTGAAGTAGATGAAGTACTTTACAAAAATAAAAAAAGATGTTTTGAGTATTTGGAATCCTATTGCAGTAAATAGAATTAAACCATAATTAAATTCCTAGCATATAAAAAACAAAATTACACGCTTCAGATTTTTCTGTTCCGTTCAGAATTTTTTTTGCAGTTTGTTGTAAATATCTACCACATATTACAATATCAGTAGATACTTTATATTTTTAGATGTGAATTTAAAATCAATTTAAAAAAATCACTTGTTTGAAAATACTGAAGCTTCACCAATCTGAATCTAATTGCAACAAAATTCACTGTTTAAATCATTGGTAAACTACAAAACTAGAAATTAACACAAACAACAACGAATGATTTACAAGATGTGATCTATGAAAATACTTAGAAAGTGGGTAGAAAGTGGAACAAAGATTTTCTGACACAGGATAAACATCAGTTCATTTGTTTACAAACATCAGAATTACTTCCTCATTTAAATAAGCACCAACATCGATATATTTATATAAAAGATTTTGTACTCAATATAAGTCTATATAAAACAAATTTTAAACAAAAACTGTTTTATTAACTTAATACCACATTCTGATTATAAAAAAAAAAAATCAAATCATCTGGATGTCGATAACTGTGGACAAAGGTGCCCATAATTGTGGAACGGTGTCACGTGATCTGATACGCGAAGTAATCAGGAATCAACTCTTGTTTTTTTTTTTCCCCCAGTGGAAGTTTGAGTAATTATTCATGCACAATTTACATACTGAAAGTCTTTTCTACTTTTGCAACAGCCAAAAGGCAATATTTCTATACTTTTTCACGGTAGATAATGCAAATAGCCCTCTGTATTTAATCTTTCATTTGTCTAATTTTATTTCAGTTTTATTTTGTTATCTGTATGACATTTTCTTGCTACTGTAACATGTGAATTTCCCCGATGTGGGATCAATAAAGTGAATCTAATCTAATCTAAAAGATGGTTAAGGTGTCGATAATTGTAGCCGCCGCTCTAAATAACACAGTAAATAGTAAAAACGTCCATCATTACTTTAAGACAAAGTGTCTTTTAATTAATAAAGAGAAGACATTGAAGTAGAAGGTGTGGCAAAACTTTTGACTGGTACGGTACAGCTCTAAGAAACTCACTCTCTATGGTAAGCAGGCCTTTGGCTTGCTTCCAACTCAAGATTTTTCAAAACGGGTTAAGACTGTTCAAACTAGATATTCTAGGGCTACGTTCACACTGCAGGCTGAAGTGACTCAAATCCGATCTTTTCGCCCATATGTGACCTGTATCCGATCTTTTATTGACAATATGAACGACACAGATCCGATTTTTTCAAATCCGACCCAGGCCGTTTGGATATGTGGTCCTAATTCCGATTCCTATCCGCTCTTTTCATATGCGACTTCAGTCTGAACCGCCAGGTCGCATTCATCCGACTTACACGTCATCAACAAGCCACAAACGTCACTATTCTGCGCTGAAGTAGGCGGCGGGTCTCTCAAAAAAAGTTACAACAACATGGCTCATGACCACGGGCGCAGATAGAGGGTGGGACGGGTGGGATTCGTCCCACCCAGATTTAAATTCACCTCGTTCGGTCCCCCCCACTTACAGGGAGGAAAAAACGTCTATGCTGTCTTTCTTTGCATAAGGCAAACCTCACGGAAAAATCAAAAGACTAATTACCATTCGGTTTATTGAGGTGCACGGCAGTGTATACATAGTTGCAACAACTCACATAAAACAAAACAAAGACTGATATTCGATTGGTTGAGCTGCGCAGACTGCACAGGTTGCGAGCTCGAGCTTGGTTGCTATGGTTACTAACAAGTTTGACAGGCATATCGGGGTTGGGGTTGGTTTGCTGGCAGCTTTGTCCCCCCCAGTTTTTTGTCCCTCCCAGTTCAAAAAAACGTATCTGCGCCCCTGCGCATGACATCAATGCGAGGGACGCTTCGGGCTGTGAAGGTTCTGAATCTTCTCAATGGAAGGACGCAGAGGTTAGGGAGCTGATTTCCATTTGGGGGGATGCAGCTATTCAAGCTAGATTGGATGGGTCATACCACAACTGGGCGGTTTTACTTCCGTAAACAGTGGCCATGCTCACTGCGTGTGACGTCGTCGTATCCTGCAGTGCGCATGTGGAACACTTTTAGGTCGCTTTTCGTTCATACTGAGGATCGCATACAAGTCGCATATATTTGTTAATGTGAACGACCTCACAAAAAAATCGGATTTCACAAAAAAATCGGAATTGAGCATTAAGCCTTGCAGTGTGAACGTAGCGTAAGATAATACAGAAACAGAGCTACGGAGGATTCTTACCTTAGTTTAAGTAATATCTACATTATATCAATAAATATTGTTTTTTATTCATGTAAAATAAATCATTGTTATTAAACATATAATGACTTTTCAACTGGCTAGACATCTGAATAGCCTGTAGGCCAGGAATAAAGGCTGCTATACAGATGTTTTCACCTCTGGGGGTACCACGCATTTCAACAACATATACAGTTAGACCATTTTAAAGAGAAAGCTCTAGTTTTTAGAATGACATAGTAAAAAACTTGTCACACTGTAAATAAGTGATCCTACATTAATACTAGAATACCATTTAATACTAGGATTGCTTAAAAAGACTGCATCCGAGACTAAACAATGAGCAATAGTATACCCAACAATGATTTCAACAAAATTTTGGTACTATAGTTGGTGTACGACCGCATAAATACTTAAATATTTTGAAATAAACATTTATAAGTTAGGCCACTACTTAGAAAAGATCTTACAAATATTTCCAGGCAGAGTTTCTCCCATCTTGACAGTTGTCTCACTCAGAGTAACCCTCAACCGTTTAGGCTCATCCGGCCGTGGGCTATAAACACAAAATACACGTACACACAAAATTTGCTTTTAGAAATATCCTGCATCTGTATGAACTATGTATAACAGCAAACGGAAGACTGAAGCTATTGGAGGGAGGGATTTGATTTCAGTTTGCATGTGGGTGTCTTACATAATGGTAAAGGATGTGTCAACCGTGTACTGATCCTGAAATGCCACCTGATAAAATTGTTCTCCATGTGCTTTTGTGGGGACACACACACACGGTAGTTTTCCCTTTGCCAATTCTGTAGCTTTAATATTTGCGGCCCAGTTCACCTAAAACACAAATGCATATCCTTAACTCCTTTTATCTTTTTGATATATGTGGACAGAAAAATGAAGAAACACAAAAACAACTACCTTTATGTTCTGGGCAAGTTTCGGTGTTAAAGCCACCTGCCTGCCCCCCTCATCGTACAGTCTAAACCGCAGGCTCCCGAGCGTGTCACCTGCCGTCCACTTAATACACTCCTTATTCTGAAGAACCAGGACATCATCCGAATCATCCTCCTCCTGCCTGTAGATCTCGATACGGAAGACACGGGTGCTTGGCAAAATGCGAATTGTTCTCTCCACACAAGCCACAGCCTTTTGATTCTACGCACATACACACAGAAAAATGAATGGATATCTACAGAGATTTAAGCAATTTCAGAATTAACAGCATATGTAGATCGCCACAAGCTGCCATTTTCTAACCCGCACAATTTTCTACAGCACATGATTTATTTATATAGGTGGAACACAGTTCGAAAATGAATTATTTAACACATTTCCTCATTTTGGGCGGCACGGTGGTGTAGTGGTTAGCGCTGTCGCCTCACAGCAAGAAGGCGACGAGGGCCTTTCTGTGTGGAGTTTGCATGTTCTCCCCGTGTCCACGTGGGTTTCCTCCGGGTGCTCCGGTTTCCCCCACAGTCCAAAGACATGCAGGTTAGGTTAACTGGTGACTCTAAATTGAGCGTAGGTGTGAGTGTGAGTGTGAATGGTTGTCTGTGTCTATGTGTCAGCCCTGTGATGACCTGGCGACTTGTCCAGGGTGTACCCCGCCTTTTGCCCGTAGTCAGCTGGGATAGGCTCCAGCTTGCCTGCGACCCTGTAGAACAGGATAAAGCAGCTACAGATAATGGATGGATGGATATTCTATCCACATTCACTGGATATGAGCAATCACGTGCTCTGACTGGCTACTCTACTACTAGGATATCAGCTTATATACCATGAGTAGAGAAAAAGAAAATGGCAGCACGTTTTGCTGAACCAAATGTGGATGAAAAATTTTTTTTTAAATACTCGAAAACACCCCCCCCCCCCCCCCAAAAAAAAAAAAACTGCAACAAAATATGGAATAAAAGTATTTGATAGTGAGAACTTTTTTTTTCAAGAATTATTATTAAAGCATTTTTCAAATATTGCTACTGTCATTTTGCCAGTTTGTTTACATTCATCATCTTTAAGCATTAAAATCTGTTGATTTTTTTTTTTTTTTTTAAGACTGGTTCAAAAGCTCAAAGATGTTTGAAAATTACATAACTGAAATGTCCAAGGAAGAATTAAATAAATGGCTAAAGGTAATCTATACCTCGGCACCACAGCAAGATGGCACTTTCTACAAAAAAAAAAAAAAATCTCCACTGAAGTCAATTCATTTGTATAAAGTTATTTATCAAATTTGCAAAAAATAAAGTGCTCCGTTTTTCAAAATCCAGTGAATGTGTATATATAAAACAATTATTCCACTAAATCTTGTCGCGCCTCGTCATCCATCAGTTCATGTGCGACTCGATTTTGTGGCATGACTTAAATATACGAGTCAAATTTCACACCAGCAACCTGCCTTATTATTTATTTATCCATGTTACTTATTTAGATATGCATCTTAGACAATATAAAACTGGAATGAAAAGAAATATGACTTTTAAAACAGACTGCAATGGATCTGTATAGTTGTTAAAATAAAGTCTTACAGGAATTCCAAATTTTGCAGTAAGGGTATGCTCTTTGGTGACGTTCTTCAGTTGTATTGGTTTTCCTAGCAGTAAACCACAACCAGTATTACTGCAGTCAACAGTGTCAGCTGGCAAACCAGGGGATCCAAATAACTACACACACACACACACACACACACGAGAGAGAGAGGATGAATGAGATATCTGGGTGGATTGTACAGGGAGAATGGGGGATCATGGGAACTGGATAGAAGCAGAGCGTGTGTTAATAAGCTGCAGTAAAACTGGCGGGGGTGGAGAGCTCAACATCTGCACCACAAGCAAAGAAGGGTAGAGGTAGACCAGTAATAAACTAATGAAAGAAAAAAGTCAGGCAGATCTGGTAAGTCCTAAGGTAATATTTTATTTATAAGCTAAGATAATAAATAAAAGCTAGTCTTTGCTTAAAGGAACAGTCCACCGTACTTCCATAATGAAATATGCTCTTATCTGAATTGAGACAAGCTGCTCCGTACCTCTCCGAGCTTTGCGCGACCTCCCAGTCAGTCAGACGCAGTCAGACGCGCGGTCACTCCTGTTAGCAATGTAGCTAGGCTCAGCATGGCCAATGGTATTTTTTGGGGCTGTAGTTAGATGCGACCAAACTCTTCCACGTTTTTCCTGTTTACATAGGTTTATATGACCAGTGATATGAAACAAGTTCAGTTACACAAGTTGAAACGTAGCGATTTTCTATGCTATGGAAAGTCCGCACTATAATGACAGGCGTACTAACACCTTCTGCACGCTTCGGCAGCGCATTGATACGGAGCTCAGATATCAATGCGCTGTCGAAGCGCGCAGAAGGTGTTAGTACGCCTGTCATTATAGTGCCGACTTTCCATAGCATAGAAAATCGCTACGTTTCAATTTGTGTAACTGAACTTGTTTCATGTCACTGGTCATATAAACCTATGTAAACAGGAAAAACGTGGAAGAGCTTGGTCGCATCTAACTACAGCCCCAAAAAATACCATTGGCCATACTGAGCCTAGCTACATTGCTAACAGGAGTGACAGCGCGTCTGACTGCGTCTGACTGACTGGGAGGTCGCGCAAAGCTCGGACAGGTACGGAGCAGCTCGTCTCAATTCAGATAAGAGCATATTTCATTATGGAAGTACGGTGGACTGTTCCTTTAAGGTACAGATAATATTTACCTTCCTTGGCTTATGTGCTACAAGCACACAGCATTTGGCTACTACTAAAAGTCTCAGTTTACCACAGAAACATGCACTACCGAAATAACACTTGGTTGGTTAATTTTTTTTTTCTGAGCTGACTGGTTTCTCTCACTTATCCTGCAAATGAAACCATTATGTTTCATTATAAAATTGAATAATTAATTTCATGAAGGTGTCATGCACGTGTATATTTTAAACTCCAAGGAACTGATAACTTTTTTTTTAAACATGATCAAGTACAAAATTGGCGATCAACAACAAAATTGTTGAAAACCCCCATCAACAGTACAAGTAGGTTAACAAGAAGACAGAGTCCTCTATTTCCCGCGCCCTATATACCAACTATATACCAAGTTCTGCTGCAGGAAACCAACCCTAACTCTTTACACTGACCTCAGCAGCCCATGGCATAAACCCACCGGACCTTTGGTCCAGGTGAGCTAAAAATTCTCACATTTCTTAGTATCAAAAGGCACATATGCATTACTTCATCAACACATGTACCAACTTTCCAGACCATACCACTCATAGTTTTCAAGTTCTGCTCCAGAAACAAAACCTACCCCTAAGACTAACCTGAGATACTAAGTCTGAAATTGTTTCCAGGGAAACATGAAAAATTAAAATTTCTCAAATTTCTTAGGATGAAAAGGCACATCTGCATCACCTTGTTAACATCTATACCAAGTTTCAAATCCATATCATGAATAGTTTTGGATATATGCTCCGGAAACGAACGTTGCTCTTAAAAACTAAGTCAAAATTTTTTTTTTTTTTTTTAAATGTAAAAATTTGAAAAATACTTTCCAAAAATCGCAATAATATAAAACCATCCTGCCACAAGAGGGTGTGCCTTAGTGATTTTATCACTGACATGACAAAATCCAGTGTTCAATAAATAATTTAATAAGTAATAATATTCACTACAATTCTTCTGCTAGGCAATAAAGTCTGGTAACAGTAAGCTTTGGTTGTAAAGTCGTCCCCCCCCAAAAAAAAACCCCTCACAGACAAAGGTATTGGTATCTCTGGACAGAACAATGCCTTAAGTGCAACAGATTTATTAATCTTAAGCCTGGCATAATACAGAATTTAACTGATGCAGTTACAGGCATGTGTTGGGGGTGGGGATGTTATGGTTAGTGGAAATGTTACCTGGCAGCGGACAATAAGTTTGGAATGCGTCGTGATGTTATGGAACTCATCCTGAACTTCTACTTTGAAGTCTGCTGGTGTACCATTCTCTATGCAAACTTCATCTTTAGGCATCACAACCAGGTGATGCGGAGGGCCTTGTAAGGACAAAAGAAAAGACTGTCACAAGATTTTATTTTAATAACTTTTCAAGAAAGGAAGATCCTTGCACTCGTGAACAACTTTTAAAAGATAAATAAAGCAGCATCCTAAATCATAGCTTAAAACTGTGTGGGTCAACGTGTGATGATTTTAAAATGTAAATGGTAAAGCATGTGATATTTAAAATACAGATATAACATTCCCATTTGTAAGAAAGAAAGAGAGAGAGAGAGAACCCACAGCCTTGGGCACTGCCAGCAATACAGCGTTTATTTTCCCCAAAATAAGTGTCATAACTGAAAAATGATATCAAGAAGTAGTCCCGGGGTGGCACGGTGGTGTAGTGGTTAGCGCTGTCGCCTCACAGCAAGAAGGTCCGGGTTCGAGCCCCGTGGCCGACGAGGGCCTTTCTGTGTGGAGTTTGCATGTTCTCCCCGTGTCCACGTGGGTTTCCTCCGGGTGCTCCGGTTTCCCCCACAGTCCAAAGACATGCAGGTTAGGTTAACTGGTGACTCTAAATTGACCGTAGGTGTGAATGCGAGTGTGAATGGTTGTCTGTGTCTATGTGTCAGCCCTGTGATGACCTGGCGACTTGTCCAGGGTGTACCCCGCCTTTCACCCGTAGTCAGCTGGGATAGGCTCCAGCTTGCCTGCGACCCTGTAGAACAGGATAAAGCGGCTACAGATAATGAGATGAGAATGAGAAGTAGTCCCAAATTATTTAGCTACATCTACAAGCATATACGAGACATTATCCATGGTTTAATTGTTTTATTTAGTATTTTACTGTGTGTGTGTGTGTACACACTTACCCGGACAGACAATAATCTGGAAAGACTGAGAGTCTGGTCTGAGGCCTGGAATCGTTACCTTTACATTGTGTATCTGTCAATCGCACACAGGTTAAATATCAACACAAAACTCAATGAAGCTGTACGCTTATGATACTCTAGGTTTAGATTAGTAAAGCCATAGCAATGTAAACAATGTCTAATAAGTATTTGTAATAACTCAAACAGGAAACCACTCACTGACCTTGTCCTGATTGTTGGTTACTTGACCAATGACTCTCAGGTCTTGGATGATGAAATTAGTTTCACTTGAATTTGTCTGTTCGTAGTTCAATTTCATTGACCTCAAGTGTGTATTTATTAGTGAGAAAGAGGAGGATCGTTTAGAAAACAGATCATTAAGGTCACCTAATGCAACATGTGGATTCTGTACTTTTAACCACTAAATGAATTAGTCGGTTGCAAATGGTCTGTCCCTGGGATAATAAAAATATGACTTCAATAAAATTATACATTTGTTCGTATATTTTCTGCACCCTACCTGCACTCTAGCTGGGGTTTGATGTCAGAAGGTGGCCGAGTTGGATGATTAAATGCATCTGTAAAATGTAGCGGCAACGCAAAGGGTACCCCCACCTGAACAGGAGAAGGAACACTCCCCACTGCGAAAGCTGCTGCATTGCTTTCTGAGGAAGTAGAATGAAGAGAACAGACATGGACACAGAGGTGGGGATTTTTTTTTTTTTTTTTATTGGCCTCAGTCCTCTTGTGTCAGACTGACAGACATATTCTGGGATTGGCTCTTCAAAATTTGCTTGTCTGAGATATCCTCTGGTTTTAATAAATTAATAATATTCAATATTTAAAAAGTAGTAAAGCACATAAAACAATTAATATTCACAGAAATTCTCAAAATAATTACGCAAGTTACCTTTAATACTGAAGTTAAGTGTATAATAAGGCAGTCGTCTTCCAGCCCACTCATTCATTTGGGAATCACCGTCACTCAGTATAGTTTGTAGATGAAGTGTGTACGTCCCAAGCTTATTTAAATTTTCTGAATAAACAAAAACACAAATTACATCAAGCAAGATATCTTGAAGACCATTATAAAAGATGAGAATATATCTGATGAGAAGTACAAAAGGACTCAAAATGACAAAGCGTCACATACAGTTCCATCCAAAAGTATTGGAATGGCAAGGCTTTTGTTTTTGCGATACACTGAAGACATTCGGGTTTGAACTCAAAAAGATAAAAATGAATATATAACCCCAATTCAAAAAAAAAACCTAAAATGTAAATAAAAACAAAATGCTATGAGTAGCAAATCATGGAAACAATATTTCATTGAAAATTGCACAAAGACAACATATCAATGTTGAATCTGAGAAATCTTATTGGGTTGTTTTTGAAAAAATATATGGATTTCGAATTTATTGCGAGCAACATGTTTCAAAAAAAGTTGGGACAGGGGCCACAAAAGACTGGAAAAGTTGTATAGTGCTAATAAAAAAAATGAATTAGGCTAACTGACAATATGCAAATTAAAATGCAAGTTAAAACCATATACAAACAATATCCAGAAACACCGCTGCCTTTTCTGGGCCTGAGCTCATTTAAGATGGACTGAGGTGAAGGGAAAACTGTCCTGTGGTCTGACAAATCAAAATTTGAAATTCTTTTTGGAAATCAGACACCATGTTCTCCAGACTAAAGAGGAGAGGGACCATCTGGCTTGTTAGCGCACAATTCAAAAGCCAGCATCTGTGATGGTATGAGGGTGCATTAGTGCACATGGCATGGGTAGCTTGTACATCTAGGAAGACATCAGTAATGCTGAAAGATGTATACAGGTTTTAGAGCAGACCTGGGCATTTTACGGCCCGCAAGCCGCATCCGGCCCTTTGGTTCATTCTGACCGGCCCGCGTAAGGTTAATTAGAAATTACAAAATAAACGTATTTTCTAATTTTACCTCATGCATGAACTGAATATGCATTGCTTTTATTTTGAAGTTGTGTTCAACAAAAACGCAATGCGCGTGACATGAACATGACATGAAATCCCACGAAACCTAATCCCGCGATAACTACTTCCGTAATTTGTCCAGACCAACCACAAACTTGTACGTCATCCTTCAAACGGTCCAGCCAATCACATAGTGTGACGTCACCAGCAGGCGCCGGAGCCCGAGCCGATCTGTAGATCTGATTCCTACACCGAATCGACGTTGTTGCGAGCAGGTCACAGGAAGACTTTAGCCCCCAAAATGTCCGCAAAAAGAAGAAAAGGTAGATGCTGAATGCAGGGCTTTCAACAAAACACGGACTGCTAAGTATGTTTATGTGAACAAACATTTTCAGTGATGAAGTTTAACAAATCCAGGTATAGATCCTCTCTCACTGATGATCATGTCAGCTGTGCTTCGCATCTCCACCTCAGACATTCAACCTGACTCTGATGCACTCGTTAAAGACCAACAGAGACTAGATTTCTCTCACTGAACAAATAAAAAACTGAAAAACACCAAATGAGGTGATTAGACTACAAATGTGGGCATCATTATTATAATATGATGTATCTTGCTTGATATTTGGAGTAGAAAGACAATATTGTGGAGTCTTTATTGTGTTTTGGGGTGAATGTGACTGAAAAAAAAAGGTACAAACGTTCACATTTTGTTAACCATTGTTTTGGGAAATTTGATTGAATAAATTAATTTTTTTGTAAGGCAACCTCGTTTTTTCCATACTCTTACCAGTCTTAGCAGCTTGTAAAAACAATGTTATTTACTGCTTTATATAAAGAAATACAATTAATATTATGCAGAATTTAGTTCAGCCTTTTGGTCCGGCCCTCCACAAAATTTTCTGTTTCTCATGTGGCCCCATGGAAAAAATAATTGCCCAACCCTGTTTTAGAGCAACATGCTGCCATTCAGACGACATCATTTTCAGGGAAGGCCTTCCTTCCTTCAGTAAGACAATGCCAAACCGCATTCTGCTTGCATTACAATTGCATGGCTAAGTAGTAAGAGAGTCCAGGTGCTAAACTGGCTTGCCTGCAGTCCAGACTTGTCTCCCATTTAAAACATTTGGTGCATTATGAAGCACAAAATACAACAAAGGAGACCCCGAACTGTTGAGCAACTGAAACTGTGTAGACAAGAACAGGACAACATTTCACTTTCAAAACTACAGCAATTGGTCTCTTCAGTTCCCAAATGTTGTGTTGTTAAAAGTAGAGGTGATTCAACACCGTGGATAGACTGTACAGACATATCCTTGTCCGACCTTTTTTGAAACGCGTTTCTCGCACTAAATTCAAAATAAACAAACATTTTTCAAAAAAACAATAAAAATGTCAGTTTCACCATAAGCTGTCTTTATACTATTTTCAATGAAATATACGGTTTCCATGATTTGCAAATCACATTGTTTTTATGTTTTACACAGTTTCCCAACTTTTTGTAATTAGAGTTGTATTTATATCTAAAATGTGTTAATTTAAAAAAAAAAAAAAAAAACTTAGAACATCACCCGTTTGGTGGCAGACAACCCAATCTTCAGGCAAGCAAAAGTAACGGAACAAAGTCTGAAAGGGAATTCAAATAAATAACACAAAATTCCTACTTACTAATGTCTTCAATAATGAGCCTGTTCCAGAAATGCCATGCAAGCCCAAGCCATGACACTACCTCCACCATGCTTGAATGATGAGCTCCTATGTTGTGGCTCATGAACATATCCTTTCTTTCTCTACACTTTGGCCTTTCCATCACTATGGTAGGAGATTAATCTTGGTTCCAGAACTTTTGTGGCCCATCTCTGCATTTCTGTACTGACCACATCTTTTCAAACTGCTGCTTATGCAACATTAGGGGTGGTGTAACCCACTCGGAAGAAGGCAATATCCGCCCACTTCCATATGCATGAGCTCACAGACGCCCACGATTGGCTAGCGTCACTGTAACTGACAGGGGTGAGAGTGAGTACGTCACCCCTCCGTCTCTGACAGCACAGGCCAATTTTGCTCTCTTGGGCTCCCAGCCACAAACAGATGTGGAATTATCAGGATTCGACCTACTGATCTTGGGGTTTATCTTTTTAATGCAGTCTTCACAGGTGAAACTCAGAGCTCAAACCATGAGTAGACATTCAGAGCTATTAATCATTAAAACAAATCAAACTGGGAAACGAGAAACACCCATCAGTCAGGTGTTCCACTATTTTTGAACTTGAAAAATGGGTTCAAATAAAAGATGGCATGTTTCAAGTTGTTTAAAACATGTAGATACAAATATCAAGAAATAAAAGCTGAAATTCTAATCCCTCGTTGGTGGACTGTATGCCTCACTTCATGCCTTTATGCATTTTAGAATTCTAGATTTATCTGAGAACAAATATTTGTGTTTAAAATAAAGGAAGCGACATTCATGATGTTGCACACAATGCCTTATGTTTGTTTGAATGGTGTAAAAATTCTAAAGAAAAAAAAATATGACCGTATAATTCTACATGTGTAAAAATTCTAGGGGTACAATTCTATGACAGTAAGCACAGGCTATTATCAGTATTTCTGAGAAAAATTATATTTTATAAATAAATAAAAATCTGGTAACTAAATCTTATCCAGAAACTGTGGATCCAGGACTGTGTGGGTGCAAATTTTCATTCCAGCCAAGCAGGAGATTGGACACCCCTGAACTAAACAAACATTCAACATATTACATCAGGTGGGAATGTGCATATATTCGGCTTATGTAATTAGGTCTTTACCCATTTTTTTGAACCAGTACTCCCACTTGGATGAGTGCACGCCAGTCAGAGAGTTGGTTTTGATATCCTCTTTTGGAGCTGAGAGCAAAGAACAGAATAAAAGAATGGACCAAAACACACCAACACAGAAAACTAAAAGGTAGGATATGATCACTATTATTATTATCATCATCATCAACAAAAAAACACTCACAGTGCCAGACCACCTTGAGGTCAATCTGGAACTTCTTAGAAGCAACACTGGATACAGGCAACCGTGACATTGTCTCCCCTTTTTTATTCAAAATCTCAACTTGGATTGGACCTGAAGTTCGGGAAGTGGAACATGTTAGAGAAAACAACATTATCTTTCCCCTGTTCAGCTTCCAGCTAAGGATAATAAATGTTGTTCACTACATGGTCTAAAGTTTGTGGACACCCGACCATTACACCCAACGTGTGCTTGTTGAACATCCCATTCCATATTTAGTGCCTCTTTTGCTGCCTCCATTCATCTGGGTAGGTTTTCCACTAGATTTTTGAACGTGGTTATAAGGATTTGCCAATTCAGCCACAAGAGCATTAGTGAGGTCATGCAATGACATCAGATGTGGAGGGCTAGGGCACAGTATGTGTTCCAGTTCGTCCCAAAGGTGTTCAGTAGGATTGAGGTTAGGGCTTTAGCAGGCCACTCGAGTTTTTCCACACCTTGGCAAGTCTTCATGGATCTTGCATTGTCATGCTGGAAGAGGTTCAGGGCTCTTCGCTCTAGTGAAAGGAAATTGTAATGCTACAGCATACAAAAGCATTCTGGGCAATTGTGTGCTTCCATCCCTGTGGCAACAGTTTGGGAAAGATCCACATATGGGTGGGATTATCATGTGTCCACAAACTTTTGGACAGTGTATTTGAGAATATTGGTTTGCACGTGAATGTAAAGGTCTTAAAATGTGGAATACTGTGTTTGAAGATGTGTGTGCATGTGTCTACCCATGGGAGTCCCAGCTGGTAGAACAGCTTTCTCAGGCCATGGGTTTCCCTCTGGCCATGTGACTCTCAACTTTTCAGGAAGTCTATGACAAAGACAAAATGACTGGCATAATTACAAGTTGTGATTTCCAAGAGTACAAACTAGACTTTATTCACACGATTTAATACATCTATGCTTTTACTGCTGTATTTATGCATGACAAATCATCGCCACATTGGGTAATGGATATTTAAAAAATGATTGAAAAAAACTCTTCATAACCTTTCACTACAGGAGGACACTGAAGATTAAAATCAATAAGCTTGTATGCACTGACATACAGTGAATAAACTCATTGCTCACTTTCAAAGGAATATCTGTAGACCTGCTCATTTATGCAGTTATACAATCAGCTAACCATCTGGCAGCAACACAATGCATAAAATGTTTGATTTTTGTGCACGCCGAGATACTTTTCTGCTCACCTGGTTGGAAAGAGTGCTTATTTGAGTTACTGTAGACTTCATGTCAGCTCAAACTATGTTTTTTTTTAATTGCACTGCTACCGCATAATCGGACGCTTAGATAACTGCTTTAACGTGCAGGTATTCCTAGCAAAGTGGACAGTGACTGTATACTGAAGAATTCTCACTACCTTTCCACCACTCTGTAAATTCTGGCACTATCTGTGACATGATCTCGACAAGTGCTACTGAATGTCAGTTACACACTCCCAGGACTAATAAACAAGCATGAATTTTATCAATATCCAAAAGATAACATATTAAGAGAGGGAACAATAAAGTAAGTGGAGAAAAAATTAGAGTTACTTACTTGTCCAGTTCACTCTCGATGCTTCTCTTGATCTCAGCATCCACAGCCTGTCTGTCGATCTTAGAAATGGGGATGATCCTAACTTCATCGTACAACTCCTTCGGTTCCTGCGGATACAGGTTCAGTGTCATGCACATATATTTCCAGGTGACTTTTTTTATGCTGTACCCAAGTATATTGACACTGCCCAAGTACATTTTCCCTGCATTTAAAAAAAAAAAAAAAAAAAAAAAAAACTTATTTATTAATCCATCCTGACAAATAACACTGTTTCTAATTGGGCTATGGCATGAACACAGCTCATGGTCAAGAAAGTGGACAGAGAGCGCAATCTGAGAAGGGTAGATGTAGACCAGTAATAAACTAAATGAGAGAGGGAAAAAAAAAAATCACGATACACGTATATAGTCTTTCAGAGGAACTAATATTAGCATGCTCTCATTTTCTGTTCACTATACAACAGTAGGAGCACATGACGAAACATTTGACAGACACACAGACAGGCAGAGACAGCATATGGAGTTAATTAATTAATGTGTTAATTCATTTACCAATAAAATATTTCAGGCTAGTATTTACTGAACACAATACATTATATGTCTAAGACAGATCATAAAACAAACATTTAGAATATTTACACCAAATCAATTTATTGATACTGATCTACTACTAGTACATCTCAAAAAATTTGAATGTTGAAGTTTTTCATAATTTAATTCAAAAAGGTAAACTTACCAATTATATATTCATTACATTAAATGCAATGTAAAATATTTCAAGCCTTTTTTGTTTTAATTTTGATTACTATGGCTTATAAGTCATGAAAATCAGAAATCCAGTATCTCAGATTATTAGAATATTTAATTTCAAGTTTGAGTAAAGCAGTATAAATAGCGTGCACCTCTCGGGCTAGTTCAGTACACGCAATCGCAATCATGGGGAAGACTGCTGACTTGACAGTTGTCCAGAAGACGATCATCATCAACACCCTCCACAAGGAGGGTAACCCACAGGAGGTCATTGCTGAAAAGGTGCACAAGCAACAGGGATGACTGCAACTTTGAGAGGATTGTCAAGAAAAGTCGATTCAAGAACTTGGGAGAGCTTCACAAGGAGTGGACTGAGGCTGGTGTCGGTGCATCAAGAGCCACCACGCATAGGCGTCTTCAGGAAAGGGGCTACAACTGTCACATTCCTAACATCAAGCCACTCCTGAGCCAGAGACAATGTCAAAAGCGTCGTACCTGGGCTAAGGAGAGAAAGAACTGGACTATTGCTCAGTGGTCCAAAGTCCTCTTTTGAGATGAAAGTAAATTTTGCATTTCATTTAAAAATCAAGGTCCTAGAGTCTGGAGGAAGAGTGAAGAGGCACAGAATCCAAGGGGTTTGAAGTCCAGTGTGATGTTTCTGCCATCTGTGATGATTTGGTGTGCCATGTCATCTGCTGGTATTGGTCCCCACTGTGCTTTATCAAGTCCAAAGTCAATGCAGCCGTCTACCAGGAGATTTTAGAGCACTTCATGCTTCCATCTGCTGACAAGCTTCATGAAGATGCTGATTTCCTTTTCCAGCAGGACTTAGCATCTGCCCACAGTGCCAAAACTACTACTGACCATATTACTGTGCTTGATTGGCCACCCAACTCACTTGACTTGAACCCCATGGAGAACCTGTGGGGTATTGTCAAGCTGAAGATGAGAAAACACCTGACCCAAAAATACAGATGAGCTGAAGGCTGCCATCAAAGCAACCATCTCAGCAATACCATCTCAGCAGTGTCACAGGCTGATCACCTCCATGTCACGCCACACTGATGCAGTAATTCATGGTAAAGGAGCCCCAACCAAGTATTGAGTGTATAAATGAACATACTTTTCAGAAGTTGGACATTTCTGTATTGAAAATACTTTTTTGATTGAGCTTAGGAAATAGTCTAATAATTTGAGACACTGAATTTCTGATTTTCATGAGCTATAAGTCATAATCAAAATTAAAACAAACAAAAAAAGGCTTGAAATCTTTCACTTTACATGTAATGAATATGAAAGTTTACCTTTTTGAATTAAAAAAAAAAAAAACCCGAACATTTTCACGATATTCAAATTTTTTGAGACGCACAAGTATATAGAAGATCTTGATTGGCCAGAACACAACCGAAATACAGCAACCCACAATCACACAAAAATATGTTCTCTTACCAGTGCAATTTGGACAAACCCCCCGGTGGCAAAGACATCTTTTTCGTGGTCCCCATAGAGCAAAAACTGCTTTATTGTGCCATAAAGAATAGTTTTCAATGTCTTCACCTGAAAGAGGGACACAGACTTTTGTAAGATAAATATCCTCAGTGCTTGTGGTGCAATAGTTTGCAATGTTGCCCCATAGCCAGAAGGTTCACAGTTCAAACCTCGTGGCTGACAGATACATACATACATACATACAGTTGCACTCAGACAGGAATGTTATGACAATACTAGACTTTCAAATGATTTCTCTGAACTGTTATTTTACTGTTGCAAAAATGATTTATTTCTTTAATAGAAATAAAACTGAAGAATTTGGTGCACAAGTTTTCATTTATTTTGGGTTTTATGAAATCAACACAGGATGAAAATTATACATACAGGATCAAAAATATACATACACCCACTTATGGTGATGATACACGGGGCAACTTTTTGGGCAATGTTGCCGAGCAATGTTGCTGGGCAATTGCGTTTTGACTCTTTTCTATTGAGATTGGGCAACATTGCTTCTTTCTGAATGGTTTTGATAATCTCTGGCAACTTTTTGAGATAAGCCAATCAGAACGCGAGTATCGAGTCATGTGACCTCCGGTGAGGTTCGGATCAGAAATTTCAAACAAATATGGCGGCCGCTCAGTGTCAGTGGAGTGAAGAGATGGAGAGACTCCTCATCTGTTTTTACGCCGGTAAGTTGTTATTTTAATATTCTATATGGAGGAATTTACCTCACCAAAGCTCTAAAAAACAACAGACAGCTTGATTAAATGGTCACAGCAAAAATTAAGACATCGATTTTTTTTTAGCTAACTGTAAACTGCCGTTGCTAACTGTTGTTGCCCTGAAAAGTTGCCCTGTGTCTCACCTAGTTGCCCGTTGCCAGCAACTTTGCTCGGCAACATTGCCCAAAAAGTTGCCCCGTGTATCATCACCATTAGATGCACATGTATGCAGTAATCAGTCAATTATGTGACAGCAGCAAAGCGCTATACAAATAAACTTGACTTGACTTGACAAAATCATGCAAAATCATGGGGCGCAGTCACATGCAGTTTTGGCGAATCGGTGTCCATGATGGCCTCAGACAGCCTCCAACAGGAGTGGAACCTATTGTGGATTTTTGCTCTTGCAGTCCATTCATCTCAATGTTTGATGTGCATTCTGTTGGATTGTGAAGTAGTTTAATAAAGATACAAGCGGGCACAAACTTTGAGGAGAGAAGGTGGTTTTATTGAAGCTTCAGGTTCATACCCAGGTGTTGGCCCCATGAGTGCTTGTTCAGTGCTCACACTCTCCCTACTTTCAGGCTTCTTCCTTACAGCTTTCTCCCTTACAAAATGCTTACATGCAAAACTTTTATACTGAAAAGTTCTTCACCCCAAAGTTGTAACAAAAATAAAGATGTTCCTGTGAGCCTTTGAAGCCTCAAACATACACACACACCATATTTTACAACATATATCATCCTGCCTGTTCTAGCCTAGAGGTTACCCCCATTATCTGTGACCTGAGCTCGTACATAGCTGTTTTGGGGCTCTGGTTTTAACACAAATCAAATCAATGGTCCAGAAACACACTTTCTATCAGGCAAAGAATTATACCAGGCCTAAAATAAGGCAGCTCTAGGAAAACCCTCGTATACATTCTTCAATTCTGAGATGCCTTTCTGCTCACCACAGTTGTAAAGAGTAACTGAGTTACTATGGAGCACTTGCATGTGACGTCACAGCCGATCCAGATTGTGACAGACGCCATCTTGTAGGTCAAACGCCATATTCCGCCTTCTACTTCTGCCTTTTCTTCTGGAAAACCCTACTATATACAATTCTACTACAACGGCTGCGGCTACAAGCTCTCCCTACCTGTGCACGTTTTTTATGTTTTTTGTGTGTATTTTTGCGTGTTGTTCGTCTGTACCGGACTTCAATATCCACTACAACCGTATGGACTTACTGGACATTGGTTTCCAGCAGAAAATGACGGTTTGTAGCGATTTCCATCGCATGCATAACATTCCGGACGAGATAGCGAGACCAGCGGGGTCTCCGTGGATTGTTATCGGAAGCAAAGCGAAGGAGGCTGCGCCGGGAGCGGAAGCAAAAGCGAGGCTGCAGAGCCGGCCTGTTGACTAAGCTCAGAAAACAGCCACTCAAACCTCCACTGCCAAGCCTCTATCTCTCCAACGCCAGATCCATGTAAACAAGACGGACAATTTGGAATTACAGCTGGAATTACCTTATTCTATTCTATAATCGGCTGGTCAGTGCTATACTAGATACTTAAGTGACTTACAAAAAAAAAAACCTTAAGTGACTTACCCATCCAATGAGGATTCTTGTTTACAAGATGCCACATCTGAGTCGCTGACAAATCCTGAATTTCTGTAGAGATAACTGTCCAGAGATTTATAGGCATGCAGTGCTTCACCACTGAACAGCGAGGGAAAGTTAATGAGGTAATTATACACGTCCGGGTATTCCGCTGGCAGTTCAAAATCCGGTCGTGAAAACTCCGTCCGGTAAGCCATAAGGGTCACAAATCTGTAGCTCGTTTATTTTAGACATATATCTAGTTATCTGTTCATTAGAAAAATGAGCCGTGTAGTCCGTCGGTTGAAATTGATCCATTCTGTACACGAGTGCAGCAGTATTCAGCGGTGTTTTTGACCGACAAGATGGCGGTTGTGTACTTTCCGGTCACGTGACTGCAAGATCTCTATAGACTCCCTGTCAGCTCAGACCAGTCTGGTCATTCTTCTCTGATCTCGCTCATCAACAAGGTGTTTCAACCTGCAGACCCTCTACTCAGGATGTTTTTGTAGCACTATCCTCACGACAAAAAAACTAAAAACTGAATTTGAGGAGAAAATGACTTAATACTAGGGAAATTATCTTGCTGCATGGACAGATATTTTTACTTAACAAGACATCTTAGAATAAGTTGGTTACAACCTAGAACTAGGTTTAATAATCTCAGAATTGGTGTTTTGTATTCTTCTAATAGGAAATGCTAGATCGTTTCAACTATTTTCAAGATATTTTCACTTGCCAAGATATCATTTTTTTACAATGCTGAGTAAACTCCAGAGATTGTTGTATGTGAAAAATCCCAGGAGACCAGCAGTTTCTGAAATATTCGAATAAGCCCATCCGGTGCCAACAACCATGCAATGGTTAAAGTCACAGAGATCATACTCCCCCACCCCCCATTCTGATTTGAACTTTAACTGAAGCTCTTGACCGGTGTCTGTGTGAATATTTTATGCCATTGTACATGCATGCATAATTTATATATCTCCACATTCACTGGATATGAGCAATCGCACTGGATATATCTCTCTCTCACACCCCCTATACACAGTGCCCTCCACAGTTATTGGCACCCCTTGTAAAGATAATAAAATCATGTTTTGGGGCTGTTTTTCCTCCAAAAGCCCTGGAAAACTTGTTAGGGTACATGGCATCAAGGACTCCATGAAATACGAGGACATTTAAAACCAAAATCTGGCTACCTCTGCCAGGAAACTAAAACTGGGTCATCACTGGATCTTCCAGCAGGACAATGATCCAAAGCATATGCCCAAATAAACAAAAATGGTTAACTGACCACAGAATACAACTTCTGCCATGGCCATCTCAGTCCCCTGACCTGAACTCCATTGAAAACCTGTGGGCTGAGCTGAAGAGGAGCGTGCACAAGAGAGGGCCAAGGACCCTGGATGATGTGGAGAAATTGTGTAAAGAGGAATGGGCTCAGATGCCCTGCTCTCCAACCTTATAAAAATGTCATAGGAGAAGACGCAGTGCTATGTTATTGGCAAAGTGAAGTTTTGCAAAAAGTATTAAACCCTGAAGTGCCAATAATAGTGGCGCCTGTGTTTTTGTTGAAAATAATTATTTCTTGATGAGGGATTTGTTTTTCTCTGAATAAATTTATTTCAATTAAAGGTTGGGTTTTTCTCATTTTTTTCAGTGTGAGATGAAGCGACTTCACCAAAACGTGGATTTTTCTAACCCTTTTTACTAATCTTTACAAGGGGTGCCAATAAACACTGAGGGCACTGCATACTTTATATTATACAAGTGTGTAAAAATTTAATTTATTTATTTATTTTACTTATACACACACACACACACACACACACACACACAGAGAGAGCCTGGTCAAAAAAAAAGGGTCACTGTTTGAATTTAAATAAGCACATACTTAAGAGCCTTTGATTGGATAATTACTGCAGCAATTGATGTTTCAGCTGGCAACAATTCTTTTAACCCTAACTGATGCAGTGAGTAGATTCTCATTTCTTAAACATCAATGTCAGAAGACATGCCCTGTGGTTGTGGAAAAGATGTTACTGTGTGTCAGAAGGGTCAAACCAGAGCATCAAGGACGTAGCAGCTCAATTAGCCTGCCATCAAAACAACCATGACTACCAAACCATCAAACAGAACAGAAATGTGAAAGAGGACCCAACCTTCACAACAAACTGTTTACAGCAGGGAAAAAAAAAAGGACTAAATTTTGTTCCCCAAGGGAAGATCTATCCAAAACATTGGTCAGAACTGAAATGAATCAATCTATGCTCCAGTGCATAGTTACAACACCAAGCATGCATGCTGTATAGAATCTGTAATGTGTAGTATCCATCTTTAAATGTGACCAACACTACACACACACACACACACACACACACACACACCAAACTGTAGCCAAAAAGCATGAAAACACTAGAACTGTGAAACTAGCCTATGATGGTGGCGAATAGTATAATCCAATTCAGGAAACAATCATGAATTTGAATTTACTATTTGGCAGATACAATTATGTACATGCCACTGTGCCAGTAATGTTACACAGTCTACAGACTGAAAGGAGTGTTTTATAACAGAACTGGACCCGCAGTGCGAGTCACCAGCAAGAGTTTCAAGTTTGAAGATCCCCCCACTGGACAGAAGTTGTAGTGAGCAGGCTCTGTGTACTGGTCTTTTTGGTGACCTCGGTAGCAGATTTGTGAGAGTGGGGGTTTGAGCCCCACTTCAGACCATTTACATAAATAATTCTAGTGCGATACAGTGGTCCCTCTGTTATATGACCCCTCTGATGAGCAACTCCCCCGCTTATCCAGACACCTGAGCTTAGCAACAAGTCCATTGAAAATGTACATTATTATGTTAAATGTCCCTCTGATGAGAGACCACCCCTCTTATGTGACCACTTTTCTTTGGTGCTGGGGTGGTCACAGAGAGAGACCACCGTGTTTCAATTTCCATTCGGAGTCTAGAGGGTTAATGAAATGAACTCCACTGAGAATTGAGGGATGAGATATGATTTAACTGAAAATAAAAGTTGTTTACTACAACAGGAAAATCGAACAAACAACCAAGTTTTGTTCCTCAAGGGACGATCTACCCAAAACATCAATCAGAACTGGAATCGGATGAGAAATGAGAGAGGAGATAAAATTCTAGTGAGAGGCCTGGGAAATTTGTTCATTTGGCCTAATTACTAACTTGTCAGCACAAAAATTGACAAAACAACAACAACCAAGTTTTGTGCAGAGTGAGGAGTTCTTTCAAACAAAAAACAATTGGAACGGAAATCCAGTGAGAACTGACGAAGGATATACGATTTAACTGAACTGTGGACAATGGACGGACGACAGACACCACGCCATGGCAATAGCTCATCGATGAGCTAATTATTGGCCCGCATCAAGCGAAGAAAACAACTAAAGGGATTGCGGAAATTACTGGAACTGGGTTAAGAACTGTCCAACACAAAATTAAAACCTGGAAGTATCGTGGTGAACCATCAACTTCACGGAAGAAATGTGGTCAGAAAAAAAAAAAAAGAAAAAAAAATCTTGACTGAGTCAGTGCGTTTACATGCACATCCAAATCGAGCTACTGTCGGTAATCGAGCTAAGGGTCCCAGCAGGGGTGCCAGAGAAATCCAATCCTACATGCACACAAGGAAATCGAGCTATTGTGTGAGGTACATTGTGCACCCGAGCCACAGGTGGCGCTACACGCCCCATCGTGTTGGTACACTTCCGGTTGTCGTCATGAAGAAGAGGAGTGATTTCCACTTTACATTCACACCACGTCATTGCCACCTGTTGGCTACAAACTGTCCTGCGCAGACCACAGTTTTGTAAGACAACTTATTTTGCACAATTGAATATTTTTCTAAAGTCCATTTTTTGCTTACAATTTAACTTGTCTTAATAAACACACAAAAAGTTCAATTGTTTTTGTTTTTTGTCTCCTTGTTCCTCCTGACCTCTTCTGCTGCTCGCTACTACTACTGTTGTCATGCCGACCGAGGCTGTTGTGTTTCCCGCTTGTGGTCTCGTCACTCGTCACTTCCGGAAAGGAAGTAAGTAGCTCAACTACGTAGCTCGATAGGGTTTACATGCACTAAGTAGCTCGGCTACAATCGCATAATCTAGGTCGCATAGCTCGATTACGAGAAATCCAGTTCGTTTCGATTTCAGCCGAGCTAAGGTGTTTCCATGGCATTTAGAACTTCAATTTCAGTCGAGCTACAGCAGAAATTCGATTTTCTCTATGTGCATGTAAACGCACTCAATGTGATCAGAGACCACTTAAACACTTCAAGTCAAATCGTAAAACATCAACAGCAGAACTCATGGCGATATTTAATATCATAATTCCAGTGTTATGACCTGGGGTTGCTTCAACTGGCCATGTCTAGGCCCAGCAATATTATGGGTCAATAAAATGAAGTCAGCTGATTACCTGAATGTACTGACTGACCAGATTATTCCATCAATGGATTTTTTTTTTTCCCTGTTGGCAGGGGCATATTCCAGGACAACAATGTCAGGATTCACATTGTGAAGGAGTGGTTCAGGGAGCCATGAGAAATCACGTGTGCGCGCGTGCAAAGAGATCGTGGAGCTTCTCTCACACAGAGCTTAGCCCCATGCTTAAGAGCAGTGTTGGGAGTAACGTGTTACAAAAGTAACGAATTACTGTAATGCATTGCTTTTTGCAGTAACACGGTAATGTAAGGCATTACAGAAAAAAATTTGGTAATATATGTTACTCGGTACAAATGTCAGTAATGCGCGTTACAATGCATTTTTAACCTGGAATGAAGGTGTTTTTTTTTTTTTTCTCCTTCATACAAATTCGCCAAAATCACCATGAGATCAGCAGAGGTGAAACATCCGCGCAAAATGTTTCACTTCCTTTTCCTTTAGGCTAGTCAGACAGGAGAGAGAGATGAGTGAACCTGCAGCTGATCTAACGTCGGATAGCACATTCTCCAGATGGGCACACGCCCATTACTTTAAGTTTGTGAAAAATAAGGATGTGAAGAACATCGTAGTCAAATGCACTTTGTGTGCTAAACCTGAAGAACTGTCCACTTCCCGAAATAGCACCAGTAATTTAACTAAGCATTTACAGAGGTGCCATAGTAACATGAAGTTAGCAAGGAAGCAAGCGGAGGATGAGAGTGGCGATAA
Source organism: Neoarius graeffei (assembly GCF_027579695.1). Taxonomy (NCBI): domain Eukaryota; kingdom Metazoa; phylum Chordata; class Actinopteri; order Siluriformes; family Ariidae; genus Neoarius; species Neoarius graeffei. Next base: position 48,423,412 of record NC_083569.1, on the reverse strand, counting down.
AATCACCAAGCAGCCAAAATGAACGTTCTGCCGCTCTGAGACGCTCCTTCAGCCTCAGGAGGTTAGGAGACTTGTGGCGGAGTATGTTGTTGAAGATATGCTGACAGTTTGTTTACATTTTTGTCCTGTACAACTGAGTTTTTTTTCTGGTCGGAAGTCAGACTAAAGTGATTGAGCTGTCTTTCCTTCGAGGGCTAATAGGCCTAAGCACTTCAATATCATTAAAAGCACTTTGATTGTTATTTCTAATTCTGTTTTTCGAAATGTGACTGGGTAGCCTCATACAGCTAATAGCCATTGTCTAGCTGTGATTTAAAAGGCTTGTGGTTTCTTTTCAGGCCAGTTTTATTGTAGGCTACAATTTGCCATAATATGTTCATTTTTGTTAAATTTCTGAAATGGAGTCATATCCCTTAGGGCTAATTTTTTTTTTTTTTTTATGAAGCATAAACTATGCTTAATGCTGTAAACTTGAAAGCAATAAAGGCATAGAAATGCTAATTTTGTATCTTATCATACCTTTAGACATTACAATACAGTTCAATTAATGTTAATATGAATAGGCCTAAAGTTACAGTATTTCTACAACCCCGATTCCAAAAAAGTTGGGACAAAGTACAAACTGTAAATTAAAAACGGAATGCAATGATGTGGAAGTTTCAAAATTCCATATTTTATTCAGAATAGAACATAGATGACATATCAAATGTTTAAATTGAGAAAATGTATCATTTAAAGAGAAAAATTAGGTGATTTTAAATTTCATGACAACAACACATCTCAAAAAAGTTGGGACAAGGCCATGTTTACCACTGTGAGACATCCCCTTTTCTCTTTACAACAGTCTGTAAACGTCTGGGGACTGAGGAGACAAGTTGCTCAAGTTTAGGGATAGGAATGTTAACCCATTCTTGTCTAATGTAGGATTCTAGTTGCTCAACTGTCTTAGGTCTTTTTTATCGTATCTTCCGTTTTATGATGCGCCAAATGTTTTCTATGGGTGAAAGATCTGGACTGCAGGCTGGCCAGTTCAGTACCCGGACCCTTCTTCTACGCAGCCATGATGCTGTAACTGATGCAGTATGTGGTTTGGCATTGTCATGTTGGAAAATGCAAGGTCTTCCCTGAAAGAGACGTCGTCTGGATGGGAGCATATGTTGCTCTAGAACCTGGATATACCTTTCAGCATTGATGGTGTCTTTCCAGATGTGTAAGCTGCCCATGCCACACACACTAATGCAACCCCATACCATCAGAGATGCAGGCTTCTGAACTGAGCGCTGATGACAACTTGGGTCGTCCTTCTCCTCTTTAGTCCGAATGACACGGCGTCCCTGATTTCCATAAAGAACTTTATATTTTGATTCGTCTGACCACAGAACAGTTTTCCACTTTGCCACAGTCCATTTTAAATGAGCCTTGGCCCAGAGAAGACGTCTGCGCGTCTGGATCATGTTTAGATACGGCTTCTTCTTTGAACTATAGAGTTTTAGCTGGCAACGGCGGATGGCACGGTGAATTGTGTTCACAGATAATGTTCTCTGGAAATATTCCTGAGCCCATTTTGTGATTTCCTATACAGAAGCATGCCTGTATGTGATGCAGTGCCGTCTAAGGGCCCGAAGATCACGGGCACCCGGTATGGTTTTCTGGCCTTGACCCTTACGCACAGAGATTCTTCCAGATTCTCTGAATCTTTTGATGATATTATGCACTGTAGATGATGATATGTTCAAACTCTTTGCAATGTTACACTGTCGAACTCCTTTCTGATATTGCGCCACTATTTGTCGGCACAGAATTAGGGGGATTGGTGATCCTCTTCCCATCTTTACTTCTGAGAGCCGCTGCCACTCCAAGATGCTCTTTTTATACCCAGTCATGTTAATGACCTATTGCCAATTGACCTAATGAGTTGCAATTTGGTCCTCCAGCTGTTCCTTTTTTGTACCTTTAACTTTTCCAGCCTCTTATTGCCCTGTCCCAACTTTTTTGAGACGTGTTGCTGTCATGAAATTTCAAATGAGCCAATATTTGGCATGAAATTTCAAAATGTCTTACTTTCGACATTTGATTTGTTGTCTATGTTCTATTGTGAATACAATATCAGTTTTTGAGATTTGTAAATTATTGCATTCCATTTTTATTTACAATTTGTACTTTGTCCCAACTTTTTTGGAATCGGGGTTGTATCACAATTTGCCAGACTTTCACCTTTTGTCTGTTCTTGCGATGATTGTTCCTTGTATTGTGCCATGAGCCATCACTGTGGCTATTATATTCTAGTGTTTTTAACCAGAAGCCTAGCTCAGTCAGATACCACATGACCTTCCACTGGATGTGTGATGAGCTAATTGAGTGTCTTGAGCTACATTTAGATTGCCAAATCCATACTTCCAGTTATTTTGGTGAGAGTAACTTAAAGGATATGGGACATGGATTTTTTTCTGGGTATAATTATGTATAAAGGACATAAGAAATGCCATCTAAATCACTGCAGGGCGTCAAAAATGTGAAAATCATCACATTATTCAACTTTTTTATACATCAGCGTAAAACAATGATTCGTGAATTAGCTCGGTGGTCACGTGACCCATGACGTCACAAAAACTTTCCAAGGAGCCAGCGCTTGGGAATCTAATGTAAACAGGTTACCGAAATGGACACCATCGACAGTGACATTCCCGATGTTTCACAGAGATGTGAAGTTAGACCCCATCAATTCGAACCGATAGCTGGAAATTCACATGAACATGGATCTTGTCTTTACTCTGACGGGTCAGATGATTCTGAGAGTGAGAGTTCATTCAATCCCCATGAAACTGAAAGCGGTCGGCTCGATAACACTTCCTGTTAAGTTAAAAACAATTCTGCTCAAAGGCTAATGATCTGTTGAAAGAAGTATTATTTTTATATCATACATTGAAAGTTCATCATAGATCTAGCTAAAGTCCGTTGCAAGCTAGTTTTTTTTTTTGCTGATATTTTTCGAGATTGATTGAGATACAATGCTTCCAGAGTCCGAGATGAAAACATTCAAAATGGCGAAACGCCATCACACAGCCAACAACACTACACCATTTGGCGAAAGAGATGAAAATTAAGAAAAGTTAAACAAACTTACCAACATAACATTTATTTAAATGTCCATTAATGTTACAGGATTTCTTGACTGTCTCTACAGTTGTAGGAATGTTAGGCCCTGTATATTATGGCGCTATCACTGCCTCCATGAACCCGGCTATACGGCCTCTTAAATTTGGCTTGGCAATTAATATCGCTCAGTACCTGAGTATTAATGTTGAAAGAATCCTCAGTGAAATGGTCCGAACACAGTTTGTGGGAAACAGTAGGTGCAAAGTTTTTTCTACGGCAGTAGTGAGCCCACACTTTCCTCAGCTTCGGGTCCTTAGGGAATGCAAAAAAACTTACTCCAGGGCATTTCCCATTGGAATTATTGCAACCATAAGCAGCACAATACACCATGATGTTCAATGTACGTTAAAGACTATAAAAACAATTTTCTTGTCATTCACTTCTCCATTCATCCACCCGCTTGTGCTGTGCCCGAAAGTTTTTGTGACGTATGATCACGTGACAGCGGCTCTTCCGGTTGTAAAATATGCATATCGGAGCTCGAGCAGAAATGCCATATAATCACGAATATAACGATTTTGCTGAATTTAATAGATGATTTTGTATTTGTTGATGCAATTAATTCATATTTTTAATGGAAAGAAACTGATATAGCGTGCATTTATGTTTCATGTCCCATGTCCTTTAAAAGTAATGCAATAGTAGTGTAATGCCTTACATTTTAAATACAGTAATATTGTAATGTAACTAATTACTTTAAAATGACAGTAACAAGTAATAAATAATGCAAAACAGTTTTGAAGTAACTTGCCCAACACTGCATAAGAGAATACGTCGACCTGATTTTTGATGGCTTGACCGTACATACGTGTACCACCACCGGGAACCAGATCGTAAGTGCAAGGCAACATACCGTATCTCAAACACTTGCCCATCGGACAATGAAAATTGTATCTTTATTTACACAACACAGAGGAGTTATCATCATCAAGCGCTTATTTTTAATTTGTTTTTTTTTAAATAAATAAAATAACGTGGGACTATTTACTAACATTTTATGGAAAATATTCACAACAGTTTCATATAAAACTAGTCAAAAGAGTTTTATTGGTCCACTAGCTTGTTGAACAACTGACAGTTTCTGTCATGTCAGGGCAAAAGATGGATGTAAGTGCAGGAAGAGTTTTATTGAAAAACACTGTTGCAAGACAATGCAGCAATTTATTGATGCGAAATACACTACACTAAATTTGATAGTTCATATACTATAATATGATTCTATTCAGGTTGATTTTGTGCCCTTGCAAATATTTTGCTCATACACTCATCAGCAGCTCCACTTTTAGGCACCGGATAAATATCCATCTTAAAGCTTGATCACCAGTCATGAGCTGCACATTCTAGCCTTGACAAAGTACTAATCACCAGCCTCACCCAACAATTTAAATCATGTGTTTCCATTTTACATAAGCTGTAAAACACTTGATCCATACTTTCTTGGTCATGCATAGTAAACAGGGCTCGACATTAACCACTGCCCGATTGCCCAGGGCAAGTGAAACATGCATTCGGGCAAGTGTGATATGTTCCTGACATGCCCAACCGGGGAAGTTGGAATGAACATATATTACCAAACCAGCACCACAAAAATGAGGCTTTTTGATCTTTTATTTCAGTTCCTAAAAGTGTCCGTCACTACACATCCAACATTATGCCTTGGCTGTTTTCTTAGTCTCGGTTTCATTTACTGCTTTGCAAGTTATTTTCTATCCCCCCGCTGTTGTAGTATGGCACGCGTACTGTTTACAGACCCCTTGTGCATGACGTCATGCATCACATGATAATTACAGCTGGGGTCAGACAGACACCGTCTTTCATTCAGGCAAGGCTTAATCTGTCTTCAACATGGTTAATTTTTGCGCTGTTTTCGCTTCTTCAAACAAAGAAATAGATAGAAGGCATTACCATCTCCCCGCTATCCAGAAAAATGTTAACAAATCGAAGCAAATGCTTCAAGAACAACAGGGAAATGAGTGGTTAAAGAACACGAGGAGAGGAGCTCAGCCTGAAAACTCCAGAGAAATTCACGATTGTATTTAAAATGTATTTTACAAAAACAAAGTCGGAAGTGAGGATGGAAGCGTTTGCTTAAGAATCTCGTTTTATTTTTTTCTGCTCATATTCAAGTTAGTTCCTTCATGAAAGTGTTTGGTTTTCGTAAAGGTGAAGCCGCTTCCTTATTCAACACAGAAAACCCAGATTGGTTTCAAACAACTCGGGCATTAAAAAAAAAAAATCAGCAAAGGGCGACGTGTGCGATAAATCCTGAAAGAACAGAAAAGATTAAGAGCAGAGAGAGCTGGAGCTTTGTTTCTGTTATCAGAGGAACACAGTCCTGTGCAAAACACACACATATATATATATATATATATATATATATATATATATATATATATATATATTTTTTTTTTTTTTATCATCCACCTCTAGGTTCATTTAAAAAAAAACAAAAAACAACCCACCACCTGTGCTGTGTCCAGACAAACCAGCTGTGCTGATTCAGTTACAGGTTGCCAGGTCTGTATAAAACACTCACAACCTACACACTAAACAATTTTAAACTCAAACATTATCCTGTCTGTCATGACGCAGCACGTTTTTGTTTTTTTAAGCCTAGAGGTGGATAGATCACAAAAACAATATATAAATACTCTCAAACACAGTACTGTTCAAAAGTCTTGGCACCCTATTGTTTTCTTCATACAAACTTTGTCATACATTTCTATTTTATGATTTCTACATTATCGAATAATGAACCTACAGTCAGAGTTCCACACAGACACACTGAACTTTACAACAGCTGCATGCATGTGAAATGGAAATAAATTGACTAAGGCAGGAAAAACTATTTTGGATAAAACTGTTACTGTCCATTATAAGTAAAGGCCTCTGCATGCTCTTGCGACAAGGCTTTCGCAGATAGCTTTTCGCAGACAGTTGTAATTTATTGTTGAGCGGGGGAATAGGCGTGCGCGATGTTATTCACCGGCACAACGCAAGGGGGCGCGAAGTCGCTAGGAGTAGTTGGTGGGTGTGGTTAGTGGAGTGTTTATCCTCCAGTTACTTATAATGACTAGAACTTTTTTTTTTTATAATGACTAGAACTGGAGTCGTATAGATGTACGTACTTCCTCAATCAACCGCTCTTCATGCTGCTCCATCTTCGCTCGTGTTTTTAAAAATGCCGGTCGTGAAAACAAAACAAACCGGGAAAGTAGGGAAGCGGAAGTGCATGTACAGCGGATGTAGAGTGGACCAATCAGAGCCCTCTTGTCTGCGGCGCTGTCTGCGAGGCTTCTGCGGTGGTCACAATTTTTGGGAGGTGCGCGCAGAGCGTCTGCGAAGGTGGGGGGGCTACGCAGACACTGTCTGCGAGGACTGCGTTGTCAGCATAAATTGGCCTTAAGAAGTAACCAATAACCAAACTTAATAATAATCAATAACCAAACTTCAGCTCAATGTGTGATCTTCATTTTATGTTGCAATTCACAACTATTCTATGGTTTTCCTAAAAAATAATAAACACTCGCAAAATAGGGGGCAAGTGGAAATTTGCCCCCACTTGCCCCCCAGGACAAGTGGGTTTAAAAGTTAATGTCGAGCCCTGGTAAAGACTTGTCAGTGTCTCTGTGCATATTACCAAGCCCTTTGTGGGCAGCACATGTTGGTGTTCGCTTTAACGCCTTACCTTCTGTCCAGTTTTGTAGGTTTTACCATCCCACAAAATTTCTTTGTACTGAGCCCATGGTGACTGCAAGCGTTTAGGTTGCACGTCTGTGCGAGTCATTACACCTTGGAAACCAACGAACTTCACCTGTAATAAACCAATCAATTGGAACACACCGGACATACCCAAGCAACACAAAAACATACCAAAGGGGTCAAATGTGTCATCTGGTGCTAGCATTCATTCAGTGTCTTTACTGAATATAAATAGATGATTGAGAACAGCTACGTACCTGTTTGTCATATTTTTCATGGCATTCTTTTAACCAATTTGTGAACTCTCGGTTGATCGTGACTCTTTGCTCCTGAAAGAAAGACAATTATTTATAAATTTATTAACTAAATTAATCTAATACTAAATAACAGGGCAATGATTTTTTTCACTGATTTATAGTACAATAGATAGATAATTGTCAGTGCACATTACTATACAACGAAACACTGTTTGAGGGCTCAAATCACAGCAGCACATCAATAAAATAAAAATAAATAAAATAGTATATATAACCGTTTAAAAAGCAGCATATTGGCATACAAGCAGCAGTATGTAATTATAAAATGTAGCCAACAGTGTTCTTTATGCTTTTTTACTACCCTGACTGAAACAACACACACACACACACACACACACTATATACAGTGGCGCTTGAAAGTTTGTGAACCCTTTAGAATTTTCTCTATTTCTGCATAAATATGACCTAAAACATCATCAGATTTTCACATAAGTCCTAAAAGTAGACAAAGAGAACCCAGTTAAACAAATGAGACAAAAATATTATACTTGCTCATTTATTTATTGAAGAAAATGATCCAATATTACATATCTGTGAGTGGCAAAAGTATGTGAACCTCTCGGATTAGCAGTTAATTTGAAGGTGAAATTAGAGTCAGGTGTTTTCAATCAATGGGATGACAATCAGGTGTGAGTGGGCACCCTGTTTTATTTAAAGAACAGGGATCTATCAAAGTCTGATCTTCACAACACATGTTTGTGGAAGTGTATCATGGCACGAACAAAGGAGATTTCTGAGGACCTCAGAAAAAGCGTTGTTGATGCTCATCAGGCTGGAAAAGGTTACAAAACCATCTCTAAAGAGTTTGGACTCCACCAATCCACAGTCAGACAGATTGTGTACAAATGGAGGAAATTCAAGACCATTGTTACCCTCCCCAGGAGTGGTCGACCAACAAAGATCAGTCCAAGAGCAAGGCGTGTAACAGTCTGTGAGGTCACAAAGGACCCCAGGGTAACTTCTAAGCAACTGAAGGCCTCTCTCACATTGGCTAATGTTAATGTTCATGAGTCCACCATCAGGAGAACACTGAACAACAATGGTATGCATGGCAGGGTTGCAAGGAGAAAGCCACTGCTCTCCAAAAAGAACATTGCTGCTCGTCTGCAGTTTGCTAAAGATCACGTGGACAAGCCAGAAGGCTATTGGAAAAATGTTTTGTGGACAGATGAGATCAAAATAGAACTTTTTGGTTGAAATGAGAAGCGTTATGTTTGGAGAAAGGAAAACACTGCATTCCAGCATAAGAACCTTATCCCATCTGTGAAACGTGGGGATGGTAGTATCATGGTTTGGGCCTGTTTTGCTGCATCTGGGCCAGGACGGCTTGCCATCATTGATGGAACGATGAATTCTGAATTATACCAGCGAATTCTAAAGGAAAATGTCAGGACATCTGTCCATGAACTGAATCTCAAGAGAAGGTGGGTCATGCAGCAAGACAACGACCCTAAGCACACAAGTCGTTCTACCAAAGAATGGTTAAAGAAGAATAAAAAGTTAATGTTTTGGAAAGGCCAAGTCAAAGTCCTGACCTTAATCCAATCGAAATGTTGTGGAAGGACCTGAAGCGAGCAGTTCATGTGAGGAAACCCACCAACATCCCAGAGTTGAAGCTGTTCTGTACGGAGGAATGGGCTAAAATTCCTCCAAGCCGGTGTGCAGGACTGATCAACAGTTACTGCAAACATTTAGTTGCAGTTATTGCTGCACAAGGGGGTCACACCAGATACTGAAAGCAAAGGTTCACATACTTTTGCCACTCACAGATATGTAATATTGGATCATTTTCCTCAATAAATAAATGAGCAAGTATAATATTTTGGTCTCGTTTGTTTAACTGGGTTCTCTTTATCTACTTTTAGGACTTGTGTGAAAATCTGATGTTTTAGGTCATATTTATGCAGAAATATAGAAAATTCTAAAGGGTTCACAAACTTTCAACCACCACTGTGTATGTGTGTGTATAAAGAGTGGTATAGTCCACAAAGTGTACTTGTATTGTGTGTGTGTGGTGGGTTGATATACATCACACACACCCCAGTGAAAAATTTGGACACACCTAATTCAATGTTTTTTTTCTTTATTTTGATTAATTAAAAAGATGCTAATGATGAACTGTCATTTCTCTTTATGGAAATATGAATGTGACAACAGAGGTATGGTCAAGCGCCAGCTGTGGCGGCGAGGAGTCAGTTAGAACCGGCGAGTAACGCGTGATGAGATGCACCTCTGTGACAACTTGTGTCTTTTGTTTTCTTTCAGAGAGAAGCCAGTAATCAGAGAGAGTGAGAGACAGAGAGCTGCGCCACGCATGCATGTGTATGAAAAGTCGAGAGAGGAAAAAAAAAAATTTCACTGAAAAGTGATCTCCAAGTTAAAAATAAAGTGTGCATTGAGGTGTCAAGCCTGTCTTCCAGTTCCTCATTCCCTGAGCTGTAAGAGTCAGGGCTCCCCTCAGAGCCACCCACACTGAGAGTTTGGCTCAGGTGGAGTGAGCAGGTGTAGGAAAGCACCCACCAACACTTGGAGCAAGTGGCCAGGAAGAAAACGCAGTTTGCTGTGTGACTGTCCACCATGGACATATGTAATATGCAAGGGCGTAAAAAAGCTGAATGCCAGGTATATAGGCCCATACAACATCCTCTGCTCCATGAATGAGGTAACTCGCAGACTAGACCTACCACGCCAGAGTTGCATCACACCGTTTCCATGTGACATATATATTATTACAGTTGTAAATAGCCCTTATTTGACTGTATTTTTTATTATTTACTGTTCCATGGTCTCTAATGCATTAAGAAAAGACATGAAGAGTAACAAAGTCCACTAATCAACTTTTGACGAGGTACATCAATTAACTGAAACGCCTTCCAGGTGACTACCTCATAAAGCTGGTTAAGATAATGCCAATAGTGTGAAAAGTGTCATCAAGGTAAACACTGGCTACTGTGAAGAATCTAAAATATGAAAATATGTACCACATAATTCCACATCTGTGCCATAGGTTATTTTGTATATTTTTGTTGTCTTCAGTATTGTTCTACAATGTAGAAAATAGTAAAAAAACAGAAAAACCTATGAATGACGAGAGGTGTACAAACTTTGGACTGGTATCTATATCCATCGATATGGATATCGAGACACACACACCCAGTGGTAGTTGCTCAAATTTGTTCTACAGTGTGTTGCAAAAAGAGCTAATATGGTGTTTTCAAAGACGAGATGCAAACAAGCAGCTCAGTCCATTGAACTCAAGCAATGTGTAAAGATGCACTTTACCTGGCCATTGAGAACTCTTGTAAAGATAGTATCTTTGTCACGTAGCTGTAATTCCAGATCCATAAAAGTGAGTTTGTTGGTGCTGACTTGAAAACGGTCATTCGTGAAGAGAACGCCTGAGATCCTATTATAACATTCTAATGGGACTGAAGTGGCTTTCTTGGATCTTGCACACCACCCAAACCTAAAACAATAGTATACATTACCTCATTCTGTATTCATCAAGAAGAAAGGTATACAATCTCATCATGCAAGAGTTGAGCAACATTTTGACAGCTGAATAAGTAATATTTATTTACATATAAATATTTAGATTTCCAGACCTACCAAATCCAAAGAAGAATAATGCAAAAGGCGTAGAGTTCAAAACACAGATACAACTGTCAGTCATGCCAGATTCATATAGTATTTCAACAGGCCATTCCCCCCCCCATGTATTTATTTATTTATTTATTTTTGGGGGGGGGGTCTTTCTATCCACATTCACTGGATATGAGCAATCCTGCACTCTGATTGGCTACTCTACTACTAGGCTATCAGCTCATATACTGTGAGTAGAGAAAAACAAAATGGCGGAGCATGTTGCTGAACCAACTGAGAACAAAAAAACTTCACTTGAAAACAAAACCCCAAAACTTAAAGTATTTAAAATAAACCAAATCAGCTAAAAGAATATACAGTAGGGTTTTTTTTTTGTCCCCCCCCAGTATCTCCTGTTCTACACGCCAGTGCAGTCGGTGGCAGTAATGCACCTTTAAGTTGGTTTGCCAACAGCCAAAAAACCCTAAAGAAGGACCCCCAAAAACCCCCCCCACAAAATATGAAATAAAAGTATTTGATGGTAAGAATGCTTCTTTTTTATTTTTGAAGAATTATAGCATTTTTCACAAATTGCTACCATCATTTTGCTAGTTTGTTTACATTCGAAGCGGAAATGATTTTGTCGGACGTTTTGTATAAAGTTTTTATTTATCGGATTTGCAAAAAATAAAAATGTTCCAGTGAATGTAGATAGAATAACTCCGTTATTCCATTCAATCTTGTCGTACATGGCTTATAACCAAGTCAGCGCTATGCACCTCATCAGCCATCAACTCATGTATGACGCAATTTCGTGGAATAACTTAAGAAAAAATAAATCAGGTACACACACTTATGCCTTTATTTCAGCGTCATCACTCAAGAAATATGCAAAAAGAGCATATGCAAAAAGAGCATATATTTCTTGAGTGATAACGGCATAATTTTTGGGCGGCACGGTGGTGTAGTGGTTAGCGCTGTCGCCTCACAGCAAGAAGGTCCTGGGTTCGAGCCCCGGGGCCGGCGAGGGCCTTTCTGTGTGGAGTTTGCATGTTCTCCCCGTGTCCGCGTGGGTTTCCTCCGGGTGCTCCGGTTTCCCCCACAGTCCAAAGACATGCAGGTTAGGTTAACTGGTGACTCTAAATTGACCGTAGGTGTGAATGTGAGTGTGAATGGTTGTCTGTGTCTATGTGTCAGCCCTGTGATGACCTGGCGACTTGTCCAGGGTGTACCCCGCCTTTCGCCCGTAGTCAGCTGGGATAGGCTCCAGCTTGCCTGCGACCCTGTAGAAGGATAAAGCGGCTAGAGATAATGAGATGAGATGAGAAATTATGAAGCCAGTATTGTGAATCAAATCATGACTGGAGTGTATCGTTACACCACCAATACCAGGGTCCGCCAATGCTGAAATGCATTCTTACTCAAAACAAATGAAGGATTACAGGTCTACATTTATTTAACTAGCATTAAATAAACGTGGTAATATCATTACTCATCAACAGAAGAATAAGGAATTAATCGCCCATTCCAAAAGCATTCAAAGATAGGTCTTTTCCCTCTGCCATCAGCATGTGAAACAAAACCGTCTTCGTCACTCTCTGGAGCTGTAAGAGATGTGAAATCAGAAACAGTTCATTTGCATGTCAAATCAGAAAGAGAAAGTCTTCACACCACTAGCTGCACAGCTTTAAAATGGAAATTACAATCAATTTACTTCACTTTGTATGTTTTGTACAACCAGTGGCTGTAGTGACTGATGGAAAAGCCCAAGGACTTAAAGCTCATAGGCAACGGTTTTAATTTTATGCACATTTGAAATTTTATATGTTAAAATACCCTCCGTAATTTTCTTCTGGTCCCAAGAAGTATTGTTAATAAGTAATAATTAAAATAAGTTAGCGCGGATCGCGGCAAATTTCTGTTCGGCTATTTTCATGACCACTCGGCGCATGACGTCATTTAAGCCAAACAAACCGCTTGAGTTGAGTCCACTTATGTTTACTTACATTACCGTTCGGCTTGAATGCAGACATGCGTTCAGGAATTTAAAAAAATAATAAAAAAATAAAAAGCCTTATTGTCCTGTTCTACAGGGTCCCAGGCAAGCTGGAGCCTATCCCAGCTGACTATGGGCGAAAGTGGCTAGAGAAAATGAGATGAGATGCCTTATTGTTGTGCAGTGAACTGTAACAACGGGACCGGTTCAGGAAGAAGTTTTTACCTTTTTCCAAAAAAGGAGAAGAGGCAGAGCGAGTGGGCTGGCTTTTTCCGAAAAAGGAGAAGAGGCAGAGCGAGAGGGTTGGCTTTTTCCGAAAAAGGAGAAGAGGCAGAACAAGAGGGTTGGCTTTTTCCAAAAAAGGAGAAGAGGCAGAGCGAGTGGGTTGGATTTTTCCGAAAAAGGAGAAGAGGCAGAGCAAGTGGGTTGGCTTTTTCCAAAAAAGGAGAAGAGGCGGAGCGAGATGGTTGGCTTTTTCTGGAAGAAGAGAAGAGGCGGAGCGAGATGATTGGCTTTTTCTGAAAAAGGAGAAGAGGCAGAGCGAGAGGGTTGGATTTTTCTGAAAAAGGAGAAGAGGCAGAGCGAGTGGGTTGGCTTTTTCCGAAAAAGGAGAAGAGGCAGAGCGAGTGGGTTGGCTTTTTCCGAAAAAGGAGAAGAGACGGAGAGAGTGGATTGTGCACGTGAAGCCAGAGGGTGTTTTTTTTCCCAGAAGAGGGGACGAGGCAGAGAGAGTGGATTGTGTGCGTGAAACAAAATCAAGCAGTCAAAGAAGAAACTGAGCAGCAACGCTCAAGCAAAAAGAAGATTGGAGGTAAACATTTTTACTTTTGCTTGCAACTGACAAGTCAAGACTCCTGAGGGATCCTGTACAATCATTGTGGAAATAAGACAAAGGGATATTTCCTCACTTAGAGTCAGCTATAAATAGTATAATGCCGCGGATGGCAGGCTAATGTGGCCTACCGGCACACTGTCAAGTAATCGTTCCCTATATCCACTAAGGAAGGCGGTTTAATTATTCTTCAAAAGGGCTCTTATTTAGCATTACGATGAAAGTAGGAATTTATCACAATTACCAGGATAAATCGTTTGGGCGCGAGTCTTGTTGAGGTCCGGGGTCACCGCGATCAGAGTCGGCCGAGTCGCTGTCCGATTCCGAGGCTGCACGGTCAAACCAGTGAGCCACATTCACCGATTGCTTGGCAATGGCCATAGGTTCATACATATATGGTTTCACCTCTCGATATTTAATTTGGAGAGTTCCTACTTCAAAATTGCTCTCGCTTTCAGACATTTTACACAATCTCACACAACCAAAGTCTGTACACGTGTGCTCGGTTCACAGGTAAACACAGAGCTGCTCCCAGTCTCTTTGGCTTAAATGACGTCACGACGACGGTCCCCTGGCGGTGAAAGTGCGCATAAGTGAGATTTAAAGCAAACCTTCGGAAATTGGGCAAAACAGTATATTTTAACCGTTTTATTCAATTTTAGGGTGCAAATTAAACACTAGGAAAATTGAATTTGCTTTTTGGGTCGTTCTTCTAGACAATAAAGTTGATATTCTACGTTTCACCTCGGGCCATTGCCTACGACCTTTAACACTGAAAATGACTCATTTATGCACCAACTGTTTAAATCTTAAAGCTGTTGATTGAGGCAGCCCTTTGTCAATGAGGTTTTGAGGTAGACTTGAGACAGTGGGTCTCTGCATATTCCACACAAAAATACTGCACTGACAGAATTTAGAGGCATGTTTATAACTTCGAAATATACCTGATGTATGTGCATATGGGTCCTCTGGATAGGTTTCTCGATCATACAGGAAAGGATGATATCTTAGCAGTCCCTCTACTTTGGCATCTCCTTTTCTGCTGGCTTTAAACTCAAACTCTGCCACACTGGAGTTTATATATAGAGTCTGCATGTCCTTTTTTATCTCTTTTAGATTGCGTTGCCTTGACAAACGACTGTTCCGATCAATTAAACATATCTGGAAAAGAGGAAGAACAGTTATTATTATGTACAATTATTTAGTTAAGTGTCTATAAGCTGCAGCATTGATGTATAAGAGTACTAAAATTCAATTCAATGAACTTTATTGGCATGACTGCTACAGCAGGTACAGTATTGCCAATAGATTAAAATGACATTTTCATAGAACTATAATCATGAAGGAAAAACTATACGCCACAAAAAGGAGCAAAAAACAGGCCTAGAAGCAAATAACGTGAAATGAAACACAGTGTATAATATGCATTTGCTTCCCAAAAATTGACAATTAACAGGTTTTATTTTGTTATTCACTTTTAATATGTATTTAATTCTGAAATTCAAATTTAGGTAATAAGGGTCTGTACATTTTAATGTACTATTCACAATCATTTATTTTTAAATATGGTAATGAAGAGGATAAAAGGGAAGCATGTTTTCAGTACAAAATAAGATGTGCTTATTCTCCAAGTGCCTACATCCATATTATTATTTCATAAACGTCCACAATGACGGTCTTTGTCTAAATAAAATTTTCTGTGCATATAATCAAATATTTACATACCTGAATGTCTATGTTTGACATGGTTTTGGGGGCTTGTCCTTCTCTCATGTCATTTCCATGTATACCATGAACATAGTAATGATAGATGTGCCTTAAATAATAATTAAAATTAATTAAAAAAAGAAAAACAGAATTAATATGATGACAATGTGCATCAGTAGTGTGTAGGTATGTATGCTTTGAAACTCACGCCAGCTCTCTGGTCCAGGAGTCGAAATCCTGTTTTAGGTAAGCAACATGCTCTGGCTGGACTGCAGTTATGACTATAGTGGTAAAACTTTCCTTGCCTTCCTCTTCCAGAACCAGAGGCTGCAAGAAACGATCTTCATCCTCTCTCAAATGAGCGGCATATCCTGGCTGTGCATTAATTTGCAAGGAGTGGTATTAGGTATTTAATAAAACTACAAGTGCACAGAAGGTGAGAAAAACACAAATATACTTTACAAATTCAATTTGGAGATTATGTAATATTAAAAATACTTGACCATTCCCATTTACCTTCCTGTTCCGGATGAAACCGGAATAAATTTCTTTGTTGTTTTTCTCCTTCTGCTCAAAGTCTTCTTTAGACATGACAAACTCATGTACATCTGGAGAGCCAACTGGCTTACTTATGATCTATAGTGAGTATTTAAAATAAATAAATAAATAAATAAATAGAAATCTCTCTCTCTCACTCACACACACGTGCATCTCAAACAATTAGAATATCACAAAGTTTTTTTTATTTAATTCAAAAAGGTAAACTTTTATATATTGTATATTCATGTAAAGTGAAACATTTCAAGCCGGTTTTTAATTTTGATTATGGCTTATAGCTCATGAAAATCAGAAATCCAGTGTCTCAAGTTATAAGAATATTTCCTAAGCTCAATCAAAAATGGATTTAAAATACAGAAATGTCCAACTTCTGAAAAGTATGTTTATTCATACACGCAATATTTGTTCGGGGCTCCTTTACCCTGCTTTGATAACAGTTTTCAGCTTGTCTGTATTTTTGGGTCGGGTGTTTCTCAATATTCTCTTGACAATACCCCATAGATTCTCTGTGGAGTTCAGGTCAGGGGAGTTGACTGGCCAATCAAGCAACATGATATCATGGTCAGCAAACCATTTGGTAGTAGTTTTGGCACTGTAGGTAGGTGCCAAATCCTGCTGGAAAAGGAAATTGGCATCTCCATAAAGCTTGTCAGCAGATGGAAGCATGAAGTGCTCTATAATCTTGTGGTAGACGGCTGCGCTGACTTTGGACTTGATAGAACATAGTGAACCAACACCAGCAAATGACATGGCATCCTAAATCATCACAGACTGCGGAAACTTCATAGTGGACTTCAAACACCTTAGATTCTGTGTCTCTCCACTCTTCCTCTAGACCCTGGGACCTTGATTTTCCAAACGAAATGCAAAATTTACTTTCATCTCAAAAGATGATTTTGGATCACTGAGTAACAGTCAAGTTCTTTCTTTCCTTAGCCCAGCCTCAGTCCACTCTTTGTGAAGCTCTCCCAAGTTCTTGAATCAATTTTATTTGACAATCCTCTTAAGGCTATGGTCATCCCTGTTGCTTGTGCACCTTTTCCAGCCAGCCTTTTCAGCTATGACCTTCTGTGGCTTACCCTCCTTGTGGAGGGCATTGATGCCTCCACACCATTTTCTGGACAACTGTCAAGTCAGCAGTCTTCCCCATGATTGTGGTTGCGTGTACTGAACTAGACTAAGAGATACACGGTATTTATACTGTTTTACTCAAACTCAAAATGAAAATTTCCTAATATTTTGAGATGCTTTTTTTGTGCTGTAGGCCATACTTATCAAAATTAACATAGAAAAGTGCCTGAATATAGAAAAATATTACAACCCCAATTCCAAAAAAGTTGGGACAAAGTACAAATTGTAAATAAAAACGGAATGCAATAATTTACAAATCTCAAAAACTGATATTGTATTCTCAATAGAACAGACAACATATCAAATGTCGAAAGTGAGACATTTTGAAATTTCATGCCAAATATTGGCTCATTTGAAATTTCACGACAGCAACACATCTCAAAAAAGTTGGGACAGGGGCAATAAGAGGCTGGAAAAGTTAAAGGTACAAAAAAGGAACAGCTGGAGGACCAAATTGCAACTCATTAGGTCAATTGGCAATAGGTCATTAACATGACTGGGTATAAAAAGAGCATCTTGGAGTGGCAGCGGCTCTCAGAAGTAAAGATGGGAAGAGGATCACCAATCCCCCTAATTCTGTGCCGACAAATAGTGGAGCAATATCAGAAAGGAGTTCGACAGTGTAAAATTGGAAAGAGTTTGAACATATCATCATCTACAGTGCATGATATCATCAAAAGATTCAGAGAATCTGGAAGAATCTCTGTGCATAAGGGTCAAGGCCGGAAAACCATACTGGGTGCCCGTGATCTTCGGGCCCTTAGACGGCACTGCATCACATACAGGCATGCTTCTGTATTGGAAATCACAAAATGGGCTCAGGAAAATTTCCAGAGAACATTATCTGTGAACACAATTCACCGTGCCATCCGCCGTTGCCAGCTAAAACTCTATAGTTCAAAGAAGAAGCCGTATCTAAACATGATCCAGAAGACGTCTTCTCTGGGCCAAGGCTCATTTAAAATGGACTGTGGCAAAGTGGAAAACTGTTCTGTGGTCAGACGAATCAAAATTTGAAGTTCTTTATGGAAATCAGGGACGCCGTGTCATTCGGACTAAAGAGGAGAAGGACGACCCAAGTTGTTATCAGCGCTCAGTTCAGAAGCCTGCATCTCTGATGGTATGGGGTTGCATTAGTGCGTGTGGCATGGGCAGCTTACACATCTGGAAAGACACCATCAATGCTGAAAGGTATATCCAGGTTCTAGAGCAACATATGCTCCCATCCAGACGACGTCTCTTTCAGGGAAGACCTTGCATTTTCCAACATGAAAATGCCAAACCGCATACTGCATCAATTACAGCATCATGGCTGCGTAGAAGAAGGGTCCGGGTACTGAACTGGCCAGCCTGCAGTCCAGATCTTTCACCCATAGAAAACATTTGGCGCATCATAAAACGGAAGATACGACAAAAAAGACCTAAGACAGTTGAGCAACTAGAATCCTACATTAGACAAGAATGGGTTAACATTCCTATCCCTAAACTTGAGCAACTTGTCTCCTCAGTCCCCAGACGTTTACAGACTGTTGTAAAGAGAAAAGGGGATGTCTCACAGTGGGAAACATGGCCTTGTCCCAACTTTTTTGAGACGTGTTGTTGTCATGAAATTTAAAATCACCCAATTTTTCTCTTTAAATGATACATTTTCTCAGTTTAAACATTTGATATGTCATCTATGTTCTATTCTGAATAAAATATGGAATTTTGAAACTTCCACATCATTGCATTCCGTTTTTATTTACAATTTGTACTTTGTCCCAACTTTTTTGGAATCGGGGTTGTAGAATATAAAGAATAATTTCATAATTATATATTAAATTTTCACTTTCTTAAATAACTCATGGAAAATATTGAACTTTTTCATGATATTCTAATTGTTTGAGATGCACTAGTGTGTGTCTATAAAAATAAACAGTCACACAGTCTACATGTTTCGAGAGCATTAAATGGCATTATAGTCTATCAGAAAGTATCTGGTAGCCACAGTGGGGATTTACAATCTTTCGCAATCAGATTTTTCAGTTTTTTAAAAAGTTGACACAAATGAAAGTATACTATTTAGCAATGTTTAAAAACATTAAATGCAAAGCAAATTGATAGGTGTGAAGTTTCATAAATGTAGGCTAAATTCTAGTGCTTTGTATTTCATTACATAGTCAGGCTACAATTAAGCTGCAAGAAGTTTAGCCTCCCAAGTGTAGCATGTGTTACAAATAGTAAGAGAGTAGAAATTAACAATTTTTACAACTATTGAGCTTCCTGTTGCACCATGCTAACTATTAAAGTTCTAAAACAGTGCAAATGGATGGGGTGCAGCACCTACCCGTACAGACTGGCCTATATAAAACACAGCCTGCTTGCCTCCAACGCCAAAGTAGGAGATGTCACTGTTCAGACTGCGAGGGACTGCACTGGGACGCACATATCCTGACTCATCACTGCTGAAAAACATTAAATGTTGCAAGCCATCAAGAAAATTATCAGTTATATCCAAGAAACACCACAATATTGTCATTTTGATCGTAAACTCCTATGACTGGTAATTGAAAGGTCAATCAGGTAAGCATCATTCAGTGCGTTTACATGCACATAGAGAAAATCAAATTTCTGCCGTTGCTCGACTGAAATCGAAGTTCTAAATGCCATGGAAACACCTTAGCTAGGCTGAAATCGAGCCGAACTGGATTTCTCATAATCGAGCTACACGACCTAGATTATGCGATTTTTGCCGAGCTACTTAGTGCATGTAAACCCTATCGAGCTACGTAGTCGAGCTACTTACTTCAGCACTGCCCCTTCCGGAAGTGACGAGTGACGAGACCACAAGCGGGAAACACAACAGCCTCGGTCGGCATAACAACGAATCATGACAACGGCATGAATCTTTTCTTTTTGTGGCATTGTTTGCACTGTTAAAATTTAGCTCACTTACTGTATCACCAAATACATCTGTACAGCTGTTGCATAGCTGTGAATTGTGTACATAAACAAGTCATTGCATTTGTGTGTGTGTGTGTGTGTGTGTGTGTGTGTGTGTGTGTGTGTATGTATAGATGTCCAACATCTGAAGAATGTCAATAAAAACAAAACAATTGAACTTTTTGTGTGTTTAAGACAAGTTAAATTGTAAGCAAAAAATGGACTTTAGAAAAATATACAATTGTGCAAAATAAGTTGTCTTACAAAAAACAGTGGTCTGCGCAGGACAATTTGTAGCCATACAGTCTGTTAGAGCAAGCCTAACAGCTTGAGCACGGAACTTGTGAACACGGAACTGCCAGTGTTGCCAGATTGGGCGGTTTTAAGTGCATTTTGGCGGATTTGAACATGTTTTGGGCTGGAAAACGTCAGCAGTATCTGGCAACACTGCTGATAACTTTGTTTATACACTTGAATAGCTCTTCTTCATGACGACAACCGGAAGTGTACCAACACGATGGGGCGTGTAGCGCCACCTGTGGCTCGGGTGCACAATGTACCTCACACAATAGCTCGATTTCCTTGTGTGCATGTAGGACTGGATTTCTCTGGCACCCCTGCTGGGACCCTTAGCTCGATTACCGACAGTAGCTCGATTTGGATGTGCATGTAAACGCACTGATTGTGTGAAGGAATTCATTTTGAGAAATATATTTTTACCCATTTACACTAGATCACCACCACTTGTTCATAACAACTCTCACTGATTATTACACATCATGTAGAAAAGTGTTTCTCAACCAGTGTGCCATGCCACACTGTACCAAGGCATTTTGAGGAACTCCATGTGTTTTTAATACAGGCTCATGAAATAGTACACCAAGGTCACTGGTTTTTAATTAAAACATTTGTACGTATTCACTTATATAAAACTTTTGCAATTATTTTGTTCTAAAGAGGCTTTAGTCCCATTCTCAGTTTGATTTTGAAAATAAATTTAGGTCAGAGGCGGAGGATTAAATGTGACTGGTAAAAACGATTGTTCCAATTGTTCACACTTTTCTACATGATGTAATAATCAGTGAGAGTTGTTATGAACAAGTGGTGGTGATCTAGTGTAAATGGGTAAAAATATAGGATTAGTGACTGGTAAAAGCGATTGTTCCAATTGTTGTCAGTTCCATGTTGCAAGTGCAACGTGTGTGTATTTATACCCTGTCACTAGTCATGTTTATGAGGCCAGCAGTGGTAGGAAAGAAACTGTTTCTGTGGCATGAGGTTTTGGTCTTGATGGACCGCAGCCTCCTGCCAGAGGGGAGAAGTGTCTCAAAGGAGTTTATGTCCGGGGTGGGAGGGATCAGCCACAATCTTTCCTGCCCGCCTCAGTGTCCTGTAGGTGAACAGGTCCTCAAGTGAAGGCAGGCTGCAGCTGATCACCTTCTCTGCCGAGCGAATGACACCCTACAATCTACCCTTGTTCCTGACAGAGGTAGCAGCGCACTAGATGGTGATAGAGGAGGTGATGGATTCAACGATGGCTGCGTAGAAGTGCACCATCATTGTCTTTGGCAGGTTGAACAACTTTAACTGTTGCAGGAAGTGCATCCTCTGCTGTCCTTTTGACATGAGGGAGCTGATGTTCAGTAACCACTTCAGGTCCTGGGCGATTATGGTGCCCAGGAAGCAGAAGCACTCCACAGTGTCCACTGGTGAGCCACGCAGGGTGATGGGGAGAGGAGGGGCTGGGTTCTTCCTGAAGTCCACAATCATTTCCATTGTTTTTGCAGCATTTAGCTCCAGTTTGTTTTGGCTGCACCACGTCACCAGATGGTCGATTTCCTACCTGTAGGCGGACTCGTCCTCACCAGAGAGGAGTCCAATGAGGGTGGCGTCATCCATGAACTTCAGGAGCAGCTGTTCGTATACAGGGAGAAGAGCAGAGGAGAAAGAACTCAGCCTTGGGGGGGGGGGGGGGGGGGGGGGACGATATCCAGTGCTGATTGTCCGAGTGTTGGAGACATGCTTCCCCAACCTCACTTGCTGCTTCCTGTCAGTCAGGAAGTCAGTGATCCACCTGCAGGTGGGGTCGGGCACATTTAGCTGTGACCATTTGTCCTGTAGCAGAGCTGGAATGGTGGTGTTGAACGCAGAGCTGAAGTCCACACACAAGATCTTGGCATGGGTTCCTGGGGAATCCAAGTGCTGGAGGATAAAGTGGAGGGCCGTGTTGACGGCATCGTCCACAGACCTGCTGGCTCTGTAGGCGAACAGTAGGGGGTCCAGAAGGGGGTCTGTAATGGTTTTGAGGTGGGAGAGGACAAGATGCTCAAAGGATTTCATCACCACGGAGGTGAGGGCGATGGGTCTGTAGTTATTGAGTCCTGTAGTCCTTGCTTTTTTGGGGATGGCTATGATGGTGGAGGACTTGAAACAGGCTGGCACGTGGCATGTCTCCAGTGAGGTGTTGAAAATGTCTGAACACTGGAGACAACTGGTCGGCACAGTTTCTCAAAGTGGATGAAGAGACAGTCAGGTCCAGCTGATTTACGGGGGTTCTGGCTCTTGAACAGTCTATTAAGTCAAGTCAACTTTATTGTCAAATATGCTATACATGCTCGACATACAGCACAGATGAAATATCAGTCCTCTCTGACCCACGGTGCAAACAGGCAATGCAATAAATAAAAATAGAATAACTGAAAAAAAAAAAAAAACAATATAAACAGTATAAACACTCTAGATAGGAACTAGACATAGACTAAACACTCAGACAATATAAACAGTGTAAATAAACAATATAAACACTAATAAGAACAAGACAGACTAAACACTCAGACAATATAAACAGTGTAAACACTAGACAAGAACTACACACAGACTAAACACTCAAACAGACAACAGTATAAACACTCGAGATATGAACTAGACGTAGACTAAACACTCATACACACACACACACACACACACACACACACACATTGGTTCAAATAACCAAACAGTCAAGGGCACTTGAGGTATAGCAGGTAAACATGAAATAAGCAGTATAAACAAAGTAGCAGCTGTTAAGATGAGGTAGTGCGGAATAGTGCAAATGAGCGCAGTAAAGTGAGATGTGCGGTAAAGTGAGATGTGCGGTCCCCGAGTTCCGTGTGTTAATGAACGATGAGATGTATGTATATAATGTGTGTGTGTGTGTGTTGGGGGGGGAAACTGTGAGGGTGACATGTCAGATGCTGAAGGGGGGGCAGGGGGGTGTGCGGGCAGAATCTGTGGCAGGGGGCAGAGGGGGGAGGAGGGGCAGAACAGGGAGGGAGTTGAGCCTCCTGACCACCTGGTGAAAGAAACTGTCCTTGAGCCTGCTGGTTTTGGCCTGGAGACTCCGCAGTCTCCTCCCCGACGGCAGCAGGCTGAAGAGGTTGTGAGATGGGTGGGTGGGGTCACCTGCAATCCTGATGGCTTTGCGGGTGAGGCGGGAGTTATAAATATCCATTAGAGAAGGGAGACAGACACCAATGATCCTCTCAGCTGCTCTCACGATGCGCTGCAGAGACTTGCAGCAGGACACGGTGCAGGCGCCGTACCACACGGTGATGCAGCTGGTCAGGATGTTCTCGATGGTGCCTCTTAACATCCCTCTCCTGAATAGCGAGAAGTGCAGTGGGGGAGGAGGTGGAGGGGGCCTCTGGTGTGGACAGAGATGAGAAGTGGGCTCCTGAACAGAGAGTACGTGGGGGTGTTGGGGTGAAGGTGGTGATTGTGGAGGGAGCCATCAGGGCTGTCCCATTGCTTTTCAAAACAGCAGAAGAAGGTGTTAAGGTCATTTGCAAGGTGAAAGTTGTTGACAGAGTGAGGGGGTTTGAGTTTGTAGTTTGTGATTTGCCTTAGCCCTCTCCAGACAGATACAGAGTCATTAGTCGAGAACTGGTGTTATAGTTTCTCAGAATACAACCTTTTAGCATCTCTCACCACCTTGCTAAACCTGTACTTGGACTCTTTAAACCCGTCCCTGTCCCCACTTTTGAACGCCTCCTCCTTCTGCCATCTCAGCTGTCTGAGTCTAGCTGTGAACCAGGGCTTGTCATTATAACTCACCCCGGTGAGAGTTGGTATACAGTTGTCCTCACAGAAGCTGACAAATGAAGTCATTGCCTCTGTGGTGGGTCTCATCTAAACTGTTGGTGACAGTCCTGAAACATCCCAGTCTGCTGAGTCCAGACATGCCCGAAGGTCCTCCACAGCCTCCTTGCTCCACTTCCTTGATGTCCTCACAACAGATTTGCTAAGCTTTAGCTTCTGTTTGTATGAAGGAATTAGGTGGACCATGACATGGTCGGAGTGGCCCAGTGCAGCGCAAGGGACGGCGTGATAAGCATCGTTAACTGTTGCATAACAGTGATTCAAAACATTCTCCTCTCTGGTTGGACACTGAATAAACTGTTCACATTTGGGGAGTTCATGGGAGAGATAACCTTTGAAAGTCGCCAAGGACAATAACTAGAGTCCGGGTTGTCCCGCTCCACACGCAGTATCTGGTCGGAGAGTAAGCGCTGTGCCTCCTGCACGTTAGCTTGTGGTGGAATGTAAGACCAGAATGAATGATGCAAACTCGAAAGGGGAGTAAAAGGGTTTGCAGTTAATGAAAAAAAGATTCCAGATCAGGAGAGCAGTGTTGATGGATCATAGTCACATCATTACACCAGCCACTATTTGTATAAAAACAGATTCCTACACCTTTAGTTTTGCCAGAGAGTTCTAAAGCAGTGAACACACACAAGTGAGTAATAAGCGCACACACATACCCAGAGCAGTGGGCAGCTATGATACAGCACCCAGGGAACAGTTGGGGGTTAGGTGCCTTGCCCAAAAGCACTTCAGCCCAATCTTCAGGCCATGGCTGCCCCATATTAACCTAACCGCATGTCTCTGGACTGTGGGGAAACTGGAGCACCCAGAGGAAACCCACGCAGACACAGGAGAAACATACTAACTCCACACAGAAAGGCTCCTGTCAGCTGTTGGGCTCGAACCCAGAACCTTCTTGCCGTGAGGCAACAGTGCTAACCACTACACCACCGTGTCATGTATAGCGGATAGAACCATATAGGCTCAGGATTACTTTGGCAAACCTTTGTCAAGCACCACATTATGGAATTACATCCACAAATGCCAATTAAAACTTTACTATGCAAAAAGAAAGCCTTATGTTAATTGTGTCCAGAAGAGCCATCAACTTCTCTGGCTCAGAGGCATCTGAGACACACAATCACACAGTGGAAATGTGTATTGTGGTCAGATGAAACAGTATTCCAGGTTTTTTTTTTTTGGAAGAAATTGACACCATGTGCGCCGGACCAAAGAGAAAAAGGAACACATTTTTGAAATGTGTTGCAAGAATCAAAATTGAAAGCATGTTTTTACTTTGGAAAAAACAAACAATAAAATTCAAAAGATAAAACATCAAATAACGTGCTGTTCTATTGTTTTGAATGGAATACATGTCAAAACTTATTTACAAGTCACTGTTTTTGGTTTCAATTTCAAGACACCATCCCTACTTTTTTCTGATCTGGGGTTGTAAATTATACGATTGCCTACCTGACTTAATTATAAGTTTGACAATTATGACAGTCTGCTGTAGTAAAACGTGGGTCAAATCTCACGAATGACATTGCACACAATGTGTGTGACATTCTTCAAAACTGATAACTTCAAATGGGTGTGCCTTGATATTCTGGGTTAACCTTCGATGTTCCTTAACCACAAAAAGGTTGTATAATGCTGGCATATAATACTGTAGTATCTAGCTGTGTTAATAACATTGTATTAAAAATAAATAAATAAAACCTAGACAAAATCAGTCTACTTCCAGTAAAACTTGGCTGGAATCCATTCATCATTAATCATTCACATAATTAACAGAATGTATTTAAAACAAACAATAAGACTTTTCCAGAGTGCTGTTAGTTTACCTCCTAAAAGCGCGGTCATCTCGGTTGAATTTGGAAAGGCGATAAACAGCCCAGTTATTTAACTCTTTTGAGGTCATTCCACGACCATTATCCATCACTACTACTGCCGGTCCACCTTGAGACTCATCAAAAAACTGACATACAGAGACATTCACACAGACAAACAGAAAACAAAATGGTCAGAGTCCAATGAAGATGTAAAGATTAGCTCAGGGGTTTTCAAAGTGTGGGAGAGTCAGCCCCCCCCCAGAGAGCAAATAAACAACAGCGCCCCCCCCAATTTTTGTTGTTGCTATACTTAATGTTCCAAAACTTTCGTATTTAAAAAAAAAAAAAAGGTTGTTGTACACATTTTTTTCTTTTACACATTTTAAACATCTGTGCTTTTTAAAACATTTTTTTTTTTTTACAGATTTTAAACATCTGTGCTTTTCTTTTTAAAACATCTTGTTTTACAAATTTTAAACATCTCATAGCATCGTTAGCTAGCATCTCTTGGCAGACAACACACTGTGGCAGTGGAGCATCTTCAGATCCAGTCCATGAAAATCCAAACTTTAAATAATCGTGGTCATACTTCCTTCTTTTTTCAGTCCCCCCAGGATTCCGCGGGCCTTTTTTGTGATTGTTGCGGGCTAAAATGTCTGATGTTGCGGGGGGTTTTCCAAAAAATTGCGGTGTTTTTTAGGTTTTTGTTGCGATTACATTGCGGGAGGAAGTGAAAGTTGCGAGGAATTGTTGCGATTTTCTCTTTTTGTGATTAAAATTGAGTGATAAGTTATTACTGAAAAACTATTGATTAAAAAAACAGACACTGAGAAATGGTCCTATAAACAACTTTACCAATATAAAAGATTACCAGGACTACAAAAATGCAGAAAAATAGGCTTTACTTATCCAAATGCACCTGTTGGTTCAAAAGTTAAAGTGCAGAGAACCTCACAGCACAACATGAAGTTACCTTAAAATATAATATAAATGCCTCAGCTTTCATGTAAGAAAAAAAACTATTAATACTAGTACTGTGTGCAGGCAGTCTCTCCTGAAGACTAAATTAAACAATAATTATAAACTAATAAAATAAATGGCTCAGGCTTCATAGAATTAAAAAAAAAAACAATTTGAACAGAATCTCACAGTATGATGCTGAAGCTGCCTAAACAATGGAAAATAAAATACCATTTTGGCAAAAATGTTGGCATCCATTAATTTCTTGTATTAAGTAAAAAAAATAAAGTGCACACAGTCCTTCACTGTAAACATAACACACTTTCAGTAACAGAATTTAAGCCTATATAAACACTGACTCGCACATGCAGTGTTGCCAGATACTGCTGACGTTTTCCAGTCCAAAATATGTCCAAAATCTGCCAAAATGCACTTAAAACCGCCCAATCTGGCAACATTGCGCGCATGCTGCTTCTCTTGAACGTATACACGGAAGTAAGGCGGAAGGTAGTTTGTCGACGTCACCTCAAGACGACGCCAACAATTGGTCAAATTTGCGGGAAAGTTGCGGTGATTGGATACAATTTCAACACCGCCCTGAATTCACGGGGATTGGTTGAATTTGCGCTGAAGTTGCAAATCGCAACATTGCGAAATCCTGGAGGGTCTGGTTTTTTGCTTGGCCCAGACTCTGTCTCCTCACTCACTGTAGCTTTAGGTACTAAAAATTGATCCATTTTGTCTCTGGCAAAGGCTAGCTGAAGTTCGCTAAATGTCCGCAATAGTAACTTATTCTGGTTTATGTTTCCTCACGTTGCGCCCCCCCTGAAGAACTCTGGCGCCCCCCAGGGGAGGCGCGCCCCACACTTTGAAAAGCCCTGGATTAGCTTATTTTAATAATTCAATTAAACCATTACCAATCTTATGTCGATGCTCCTGATTCCAGGATTATGTGCGGTTGCAGAAAGTGCATTATCAATAAGCTCAGCAAAGGCATAGGCTAAAAGTATTGAAAGCACACACACACACACAAACAAACAAACAGATTTGAGTACAGAACAAAAAAAAAGTGCAAAACAGAATTTCAAATCACTGTAAAAGACAAATTAAAATTCATGGGCAAGAGAGAGAATAACCATGTACTTACGCAGTGCTTTCTGTCCTTCGCTGGCATAGTACTCATACTGGCCACTCTGCACAATGGTGTGGAAATGGGGAACGTACTTGATTTGTTCTTCAGTTGCCACAGCCAACTCCTGATCCACAGACTGTAGCAGGTGTAAAGTTTTGCCATCTGATAATTCATCTACAAAGTCACAAGAAATGCTGCACTTATTAAATCTGAAGTTATTTTGCTTAATAAGCACATTACCAGATCAGAGATTAGCAATACGGTTTTAATTCATTTGGTCTGGAATAGGTGGATATATGACTGAATCCTCTGTTCAGTAATTTGCATTGGTGCTTTTTATAAAGCCCATCAGTGACGTACTTATAGACTTGTTTATATGGCAAACCATTACATACTCATGAAGGTGACCATACTCAGATGGCACCCAGTTTCAGCAAATATCCAGTCTATGCTATTCAATGGTGATGATTTGAATGGTGATGTTTTTGTGTCGACAGAATTGTTACTTACTGTAAATATCTGAATCGATCTCCCTGCGATCTGTCGTTGTGATCACAATGTTTTCATTTACAGAGATAGAAAACGCCTGAAATGAAAATGACACTAGGGTCAATAAAATCTGTTACTCAAACAGTTCACTTACATTTATATTCTGAAAAAAAGTATAATATTCTTCACTCAATCATGTCCAGATTGTTTCAACAGACGTTACCATTTCTCATCCTTAAAACAGATCTTAAATGAAAAAAAAAAAAAAAAAAAAGAGAGAGCTGCTGGGTGTTTGGTTGTACATGTAATATATTTAAGAAAAATCAGAGCTCTCTTTTTACAGACTGCTGAAAGCTAAAGAAAAGAAAAATGAAGGTAGTAGAAATGTTCATAAAAGTTTATGAAGAAAAAGCCTATTTGTTATAAACATTTTTCATTTTTAATAAAAAGGAATATTTTAACAGGCTATTATATTTTACTCCAACCTTTACAAATGTGGATAATTATTGTTAAGAAAATGAAGCAAAAGTTTTGTTTTGAACAGAAATATTTAAGTTGGTAAAGAATTTTTCATAAAAAAAATGTATTTAAAAGCAAAAAAAAAAAAAAAACAATGACATCACTAATTCTCCACTCTACTTAACAGTGGGTTCATTATTTAATGAAAGTTGTACACCTCCTCCTGAGAAACATACATTGGTAAGTTTTCAGCTTTTTTAATGGTCATGCCAAACCTATAATGAATTTCCTGGTTACACAAACGCACTTTTTGACCGTACAGGACACACTTCCAGAAGAGAATTATTTATTACACTCTCTTAGGCCCTGATCACACAACAGCTCACGATGGGTTTGTGAATACTTGGCAATGAAAAAGTAGTAACATCGTGTGATGCACAGCGAATGTTCTCCGAGCTTCACGAGTTGTTTTTTGTTGTGTCTCCACCTTATGAGTGAGTGGCCAAAAATGTCATGAAAATTTTCAAATGCACGTATTGAAAACATAGTCACCAAATTTCATCGGCAAATTAAGCAGCGAATACTCGCAGATGGGTTTGAGAATATTTCCCAAAGCTCAGGGAACCTTCTTCGAGCCTCTTGAGATGTATTTGTTTTGAATCCATGTCCCCAGTGCTCGCAGGAGTCTCATACACAGTGGCTCGACATAGCCTAACCTTCACGGACACTTGAAAAGTGGATTTACATTCAGGGATCCTTCGGAGCTCGTTGTGCGTGTACTTGGGACCCAGTCATTATGGGAAAACACCTGCATAATGACACCTTTCACAGAGACATTGCAAGCACTCTGTCAGGTATATGGCAGGAGATGGATCTGAGTGCAGGAAGCGTGTTTATTAGCAGGCATGATATTTACAAAAAACACAAACGAAACCAAAACAATCATAAAGCCGTGAATTTAACCAGTCATAAACATGGCTAGAAACAAACGTGACAGTGATAATGCTACTTGGCAAAGCCTCTGTGAAAACAGCGTCCTTATATGCGTGTGCTGATCGCACTCAAATTAGCATCATAAGGTGTTTCCCATACTGGGGCAGGGCTCAACATTAGCACTTGCCCGATGGTTCGGCGGTGTTTTTTACGTCTTTCGGGCCAGTTCGGGCCACTAAATTTGGCCAAACAGTGGCCTGGGCGGGCCAGTACGTTTTCGATACAAATTAAATTTTATTATTCATATTTTACCCAGAATTGTGAAGAAATTGTTCGTAAAATGCAACTTTTTGATACGAAGTCCGCCATCTTTGTTTTCGTCACGCTCTGCTCCGCGGCAGGAGTGTGTCATCTTCATGCATCTTCAGAGATGTTCGGTGCTGTTCGGAAGCATCATTTTGGCGGGAAAATAGCATCTTGTAGACGAAGACGGTTGCGGCAAGGAGACCATCAGAACGGTGAAACTCAAATAGAAATATGTTCAAACTCCACGATCCCCAACCTGGCCAAAGGCCAGGTAAACAGTTTAAATATGATCGTGCATAAATTAACTAATCGGGTGTTAACGAACGGCTTCATTTTGAACTCGGCAGCCAATCAGAGCGCGCGACGTCACGCTCGGTTTACAACTCGCCAAATCGTAAAACAGCATTTCAACACATGCGCTTTAGCTTCAGATGGTGTAAAATCGTTCAGACTTTGTATATTAATATCAAAATTTCAGGATACACTGCCAAGAAATATGGCTACACGTGTATCAACTTTTAGTGATTAAAGAATGAAGTATAAATGTTGGTTGCTATGACTGAAATAGGAGAACAGATAAAATAAATGTGGTAAATTAGATCTGATCCCATATGTTATATTATTCAAATATCCAAAGATGATGAACTCTATCAAAATAGCCAAACTAGGTCTACATTAGTTCATTACAACAAAAATAACTATTCTGACCCTCTCTGGTACAACCAGACCATACTAAACCCAGTATACCCCCAGTTGCTAGGGTATCTGCTGTTGCCATGGCAACAGTTTATGCAAATGAGCTGAATTTGCAAAAATGTACTACTAGTTCCCCCAAGGGCATATCCTGAAAATTTGGTGTTTATATCTTGTCTTATTTAAAAAAATACAACATTTCACCCCTTTTTGGTTCACCTGAGCATACCTGTTAATTAGCTAATTAACAGGTAATTAGGGTTATAAATCACCCCCGAGTAGGTAAGACTTTGCAAAAATCTCACTAGATTATTCCCCAAAGTCCACCCTTTCAGGAAATGTATGGTTTGTCAATGATTCTCATGATATTTTATTAATTAAGAAATAAAGCTTCGTCATGGGCAATAAAAATGCCCATTTAAATCCAGCATGATAAGGGTTAGTACCGTATGCCACCCTCACCTTTCATCCAGACTTGGGACTGGCCTGTGTGTGTCTTGTGGCTATTATATAAAGGTGTATTTAAAAAGTTCATTGTACTTCTACACTGAGTGCAGAATTATTAGGAAGTTGTATTTTTGAGGATTAGTTTTATTACTGAACAACAACTATGTTCTCAATCAACCAAAAAGACTCATAAATATCAAAGCTGAATATGTATGGAAGTTAGAGTGGGGCGTTTTTAGTTTTGGCCATTTTAGGAGAATATGTATGTGTTCAGGTAACTTTCACTGTGCAGAATTATTAGGCAACTTAATAAAAACCAAATGTGTAGCCATTTCACTTATTTATTTTCACCAGGTACACTGATATGACAACTCCAGATTTGCACATAAACATATCTGACATTCAAACACAAAACAAAAACAAATCAGTGACCAATATAGCCACCCTTCTTCATGAGGACACTCAAAAGCCTTCCATCCATAGATTCTGTCAATTTCTTTATCTGTTCACGACCAACATTGTGTGCAGCAGCAACCACGGCCTCCCAGACGCTGTTCAGAGAGGTGTACTGTTTTCCCTCTTTGTAGACCTCACGTTTTATAATGGACCACAGGTTCTCTATGGGGTTTAGGTCAGGTGAACAAGGGGGCCATGTCATTATTTTTTCACCTTTCAGACCTTTACTGGCTAGCCACGCAGTGGAGTATTTGGACGCATGAGATGGAGCGTTATCCTGCATGAAAATCATGTTCTTCTTGAAAGATGCTGACTTTTTCCTATACCACTGCTTGAAGGTTTCTTCCAGGAACTGGCAGTAGGTCTGGGAGTTGAGTTTGAGTCCATCCTCAACTCGAAAAGGTCCAACAAGCTCGTCTTTGATGATACCAGCCCATAGCAGTACTCCACCTCCACCTTGCTGGCGTCTGAGTCGGAGTGGAGCTCTGTGCCCATTACTGATCCAGCCACAGGCCCATCCATCTGGCCCATCAAGAGTCACTCTCATCTCATCAGACCACAGCACCTTAGAAAAATCAGTCTTAAGATATTTCTTGGCCCAGTCTTGACGTTTTATCTTGTGTGCCTTACTCAGTGGTGGTCGTTTTTCAGCCTTCCTTACCTTGGCCATGTCCCTCAGTATTGCACACCTTGTACTCTTTGACACTCCAGGAATGTTGCAACTCTGGAATATGGCAGAACTGGATGCTAATGGCTGCTTATTAGCGTCACGCTTGATTTTCCGCAGATCATGTGCAGTTATTTTGCGCCTTTTTTTTCCCCACACGCTTCTTTCGACCCTGTTGACTATTTGCAATGAAACGCTTGATTGTTCGGTGATCACGTTTCAACATCTTCGCAATTTCAAGAGTGCTGCATCCGTCTGCAAGACATCTCACAATTTTAGACTTTTCAAAGTCTGTCAGATCTCTCTTCTGACCCGTTTTGCCAGAGGAAAAGAGGTTGCCTAATAATTATGCACGCCTGATATAGGGTGTTGATGTCATTAGACCACACCCCCTCTCATTACACAGATGCACAGCACCTGATATACTTAATTGGTAGTAGGCTTTCAAGCCTAAACAGCTTGGAGTGGGACAACATGCATTAAAAGGATGTTGTGGTCAAAATACTCACTTGCCTAATAATTCTGCACTCAGAGTATTTCTATTAGAATATCTACAGTGGTGAGAATTCAATATCTACAATGTTGAGAATATATAAGCCAAAGTTGAAACCATGACAAAAAAGGAAAATATGTCTGCATCACACAGGGTGGGTTACAGGCAAAGCTTATTCTATAAACAAGTTAGTTGCATGGTGAGGCAAAACTTAGCTTATTATAAAACTTATACAAACAATTGTTAATGTAAAACAGTAATCAACAGCATGTGTTAAACGAACAGAGAACAAGAACAAAGGAAATTTTTAAATGTAACGAAGAAATTGATAGAACAAGAAATGCAAACAATAAAATAATGTGAACAAACAAAGATATAATAATGTTAGCAAAATATGAATAATCTTATTTTCATTAATTTCACCTTAAAGGGCTGAGGACATGAACATGACTATGCAATTTCTTAAATAAAACTATACAACATGGCAAACATGTTAGATTTCTGTTATAATTACGTGAAAAGAAGCTGTTGTTACGCAAATATCCAACTTTTAATTGCACAGCGCAAGAAAACTGGGTCCGTGGCTCGTGGCCATGTTGTGACGTCAGCGGAAGAACACGCTGCGGTTCACTGGCTGTTCTACTCTGGTTCTACTCAATGGAAATGGCGCATGAAAACGCCGGTGAACTCTCTAGTGCTAGCTCTTCCTCTTCTGGGAGTCTAGAATTGTGTTGATCTCTTCCGAATAGAATCTATGATAGCCTACCCTCTTTACCCTTTGCCTCTCGTTGCTAGGCAGCAGTTACATGAAAGCCGCAAGCTTTCACAAGCAAATACATGACTGATATCACACCGACTTTATGATTACATTTATGATTATCATGTAGAATCTATAGCTCTACGTACCTTTTATCTTATGTCGTTTCACAACACATGTTCTGACAGGAGGACTGTCTTTGGATCCGGCATAGCTACTAGTAGACCCCCTCCGGAATACTGGCAGTGTTGCCAGATTGGGATTTTTCCCGCCCAGTTGAGCGGTTTCAAGTGCATTTTGGTGGGTTTTGAACATATTTTGGGCTGGAAAACGTCAGCAGTAACAGATACTGCTGACGTTTTCCAGCCCAAAATATGTTCAAAACCCACCAAAATGCACTTGAAACCGCTCAACTGGGCGGGAAAAATCCCAATCTGGCAACACTGTTAGGCACTGCTGATGGTAGTAACACACGTTTGTGCTGAACCGAACACCCAAGAGATTCTTTTAAGCTGGGAAGGGTGTCAAAACAATCCAAATCGAAGTGTTCAGAGCACAGGACGGATGTTGGTGAGGGCTCCCACTTGTCACGAGTGCGCCTGACTTGCTTCACCCACTTCGCATGCAGCTCGGGATCTCTGGGAAACTTGAATAAACTTACCCCATCCTTGTAGGTTTTGGAGCAAAAGCCGGCAACACAACGCGAAGGCATAATAACTAATATATATATATATATATATATATATATATATATATATATATATATATAAAATAAACTGAACACCTGTCGCATCAACAATAAACTGGTAAGTTAGGAGGAAGGTTCTTTCGCTGACGTCATATAGCTCCTCCTCTGTCTCCTGGGTGCTGCAGCCCTGTCAAATTTGCCCAAATAGCCGCGTTTTTTATCATAACTTGTAAAATAGGCGCCTTCGTGAATTAATATATGGATCATCGGGAATTACTTATGTTATAAAACATCACCAAAGATGTCAAAAACGTGTCATCAGCACTTTAAAAATATACAAACTTTTCTTCCAGTGAAGCATACCCCTGTAACCCCTTACAGGGTCCGACCAAGGTCCACCCACCACAGTCCAACAAAATCCTATGGGAAGCACTGCTCTGGATCACAACCCTGAACAAAATGTTACTGGAGAAGAATGAAATACTCAGTGTTCTTGTTTGCATGCATATCAGTGCTTAGCACTGAAGAACTGAAAGTGATGAGCAATTGAAGAAGGTGGGCTTCAAAAAAATAATAATGATACTGAATTGCTGTTACTACCCATTACTTTTGGCCCTACAGAAAGGGTCACAGGAATTCTCGTTGTGGAAGATGATGTTGTCTTTGGAAGGAATAGGATCATCACTTCAGAATGGACTGCTACTTATATTACATCTCATAAACTAGAAGGGCACACTGATACCCCTTTTCCACCAAATCAGTTCCAGGGCTGGTTCGGAGCCAGTGCTGGTGCTGGTTCACAACTCGTTCAACTTGCGAGCCAGCTGAGAACCAGTTTGCTTTTCCATAGCTCGGGGTGCTAAGGGGAGCCACATCATTACGTCGCTGTATGCGTCAGTTACGTCGCTGCGTTTGCATAAACCTTGGCACAAACATCGAAGCAACAACACGGAGAAGAAGAAGCAGCAACAACAACAACAATAATGGATGACTTCGCATTTGTACAGCTGCTGCTTCTCGTCGCTTAAAAATGGCAACCTTTCGCGGTCTTGCTATTGTTGTTGGTCTTAACAACTCCGCCCCCGCTGAC
The DNA here is from genome assembly GCF_027579695.1 of Neoarius graeffei. NCBI lineage: Eukaryota > Metazoa > Chordata > Actinopteri > Siluriformes > Ariidae > Neoarius > Neoarius graeffei. The sequence goes on along the minus strand of NC_083569.1, from coordinate 48,387,982 downwards.
GTAAGTGGTTCTTTCCTCTGGCCCAGCAAAGAGCTGGTGCTAGCCTGGAACCGGTTTTTCTGGCCCCAGAGCCAGTTCTTTGTCAGTGGAAACAGAAAGCCTGGTTCCAAACTAAAGCACTGGCCCCAAACCAGCCCTGGAACTGCTTTGGTGGAAAAGGGGCATGAGAGCACAGACTTCCACCAAGGACAGTAGTCAACTCTTCTAGGATATGCAAATCTGCAACTGAAACCACTAACTGCGTCTCCCCTACTGAGTCATACTTACGAGCAATGATTCCGCAGCCTGTTTCACATTAAGACACGTGTTGAAACCACTCTTCCTGCTTGCTTGATGATGACTGCTTCCTGCATTACGTCTGAGCAACTAGTCTACATGTGTATCAACAGAGTGCTCACACCTGTGAACATGGCTTGTGATATTGACAGTGTTGGGCAAGCTACTTAGAAAGACTAGTGAGCTAAGCTCCCAGCAACTGTATAATAAATGGTGAAACAGGAGTGGATTTGGGCGGCACGGTGGTGTAGTGGTTAGTGCTGTCGCCTCACAGCAAGAAGGTCCTGGGTTCGAGCCCCGTGGCCGGCGAGGGCCTTTCTGTGTGGAGTTTGCATGTTCTCCCCGTGTCCGCGTGGGTTTCCTCCGGGTGCTCTGGTTTCCCCCCCCACAGTCCAAAGACATGCAGGTTAGGTTAAATGGTGAGTCTAAGGCCGTGTTCACACGGCAACGGATTCAGGTGAACCCAATACAATTGTTTATCGTTTCGGCCTGGCGTCCACAGGGCACCAGCGTTTTGGGTGCCCCAAAACAAAATCTTTTTGAGAACGGGTTCCAGAGTGGAAAGATCTGGCAACGTTGCCGTTGCGAAGTCGTCTGGATGAGTAGAACGGGTTTGTTTACGATGACGTCACAACCACATGACTGTCAGTGCTTCACGGCGGGTAGAAGTGTAACGAACTCGATGCGAGTTGTCAACAAATCCTATAACTTGGTTCATGAAACGCGCTTACAAAATATTTTTTGTGAATATTTATTGTGTAATGGTGCAAAGTGAGAGAGAGAGAGAGAAAGAGAGAGAGACTCTGCCCTTAGGGCAGAGTCAATCCCGCCAGCAAAAATAGGGAAAAAAAGGAGCGATCTCACCTCTTCAGATGTTGGTTTAAGTCCTACAATACATTCCTCAAAAAGGGCATAGAAGAACAAATTAATCCATCAACGTGTAGCATTCAATTTATTCCGGACCATTAAAGACGCCGCCTTCCGTGTAGAATCATACGTCATCCTCGCCGCCATATTGGATGGGTCAAAGCGGAGAATAAAGATGCCTCATTCATGTGCTGCGTTTAACTGTACCAACAGGTTTGCCGTCCAAACGAGATCACATGGGATTACCTTTCACAGGTGAGACTGGAAAAATACTTTTCATTGTATTTGGTCATTATAATGTAATTTTACGAACAGATTTTCCTGACTTTGTGGCTAATATGAAGTCTCGCCTATAATAGTTTATGCGCATGCATCCTTACTTCTTCTATTGTTCTGGTGTCTCCGAAGGGACCGTCTTACAGCGCCCCTAGAGGTGTGGCATGTGTATTGCATCGTTTTCAGCAAGCGTTGCGTTGCCGTATGGACCTGATATTTTACTGATCGTTGCCCATGTGGACGCGATATTTTTTTAAATAACATCTCATTGCCGTTGTGTGGATGTAGCCTAAATTGACCGTAGGTGCGAGTGTGAATGGTTGTCTGTGTCTATGTGTCAGCCCTGTGATGACCTGGTGACTTGTCCAGGGTGTACCCCACCTTTCGCCCGTAGTCAGCTGGGATAGGCTCCAGCTTGCCTGCGACCCTGTAGAACAGGATAAAGCGGCTAGAGATGATGAGATGAGGAGTGGATTTCACTCGTTACAGCTCACACCCACTCCTGTTCCAATCCCATGATAGAATTAAAACAAATTCCTGTCCTGTCCCATCTGCAGAAGAATGAACCCCATTCCTGTGTTGCACTGACTAGCAGTAGGTTCAAAATAAAGAAAACGCTATTTATTGTAGGGCTGCTACTTACAGCTATTTTGAGAATCAATTAATGTAAATTTTCCACTTTTTCAATGAGTTGTAAATTTTTAATGTACTGAATACAAAATGTTTAAAACTATTTATCAATCAAGTGCTCACACCCACCAAATGAGATACTCAAACTAATGCAAGGTGACTATTATTTACAGCATATCTATTACTGCTCTCATTGCTTGTCTTTAAAAAAAAAAAAAACTTTTTTGCAGCTGTCTCTCTTATGAGCAATTCCAGCGTGACACTTGAACTCAAAATGGCAACAAATGACCCAGTGCATGTTTTATTGTCTCCCAGTATTTAAACAGGTGTTGCATATTTTAAGGCTGTACCATACTGGAGAAGTGATAGAACAAGAACAATTCCCATAGTACATCTAGGGCATGCCAGAAAACGCCAATAAAAGATGCGTTATGGATGTGACAGAAAAAGTATCACTTTTCTTGGGTGACTGTACATTTTTATCAAACTCTGTGAAATTGTAAACCTAATGTCGAAATGGAGATATCCATTTGATAGAGGGGTCCAAGGTGAATATTAAAAAAATCTTTGTTTAAAATATTTTGTATTTCATGCAGAGTTTCGGAAGGAAAAGTCAGCGTTATGGATGTGACGAAATTCCGTTATGGATGTGACGCGTCTGAAATAGACATGGCATATGTTTAGAAAATCAGCAATTTAACCACCATAACCCTTTGAAAAACTCTCTAAATATCAGCTAAAACTATCAAAGTTCTTAAATAATATTTAGGATGGCTATTGTTTTGCTGTTTTGTGGATTTTAGCATACATTTCTGTGGCTTGTGGCAATAATACAGAATTGTACATGATAAGTTGATTTTAGCTTGGGTTTACATTATGAGAAAGAAAGACTGACAGTGACATATTAGGTTGGTTACAAATTGGTTCAACTTATTCACATCTGTAAAATACAGGCCTAGGTGATATCTCTGGGAGTGGTTTTGATGTATTACATGTTGCTTTATTTTTGCATGGTGAGGTTGACATTTACATGGAATTGCCCTTATCCATATTTCAAGTTCAGATTTGTTTAAATGCTGAACAAATTCAGAATAATAGCAAAATATACAGTGGCATGCAAAAGTTTGGGCACTTTTACTGAAAATGTCTGTTACTGGGAATAGTTAAGTGAGCAGAAGATGAACTGATCACCAAAAGGCATAAAAGTAAAGATGAGACATTTCTTTTCAGCGTTTTCTGCAAGATTTGTGTATTATTTTAGCTTTGTACAATTGGAGAGTGAAAAAAGAAAAAGGAACACCATGCAAAAAAGTTTGGGCACCCCAATACATTTGAGTTCTCAGGTAACTTTTACCAAGGTTCCAGACCTTATTTAGCTTATTGAGCTGTGGCTTGTTCAAATTCTTCGTTAGGAAAGGTCAGATGATGCAGATTTCAAAGTTGTATAAATTCTCTGACTCCTCAAACTTGTCCCTAAAATCAACAGCCATGGGCTCCTCTAAGCAACTCCCTCGCATTCTGAATAATAAAATAATTGATGCTCACAAAGCAGGAGAAGGCTACAAGAACATAGCAAAGTGTTTTCAGGTAGCTGTTTCCTCAGATTGTAATGTTCTTAAGAAATGGCAGTTAACAGAAACAGTGGAGATCAAGATGAGGACTGGAAGATGAAGAAAACTTTCTGAAAGAACTGCTCATTGGATTGCTAGAAAGGCAAATAAAAAACCCTGTTTGACTGCAAAAGACCTTCAGAAAGATTTAGCAGACCCTGGAGTGGTGGTGCGCTGTTCTACTATGCAGCGACACCTGAACAAATATGACCTTCATGGGAGAGTCATCAGAAGAAAATCTTTCCTGTGTCCTAGCCACAAAATTCAGCGTCTGAAGTTTGCAAATGAACATCTAAGCAAGCCTGATGCATTTTGGAAACAAGTCCTGTGGACTGATGAAATCAAAATAGAACTTTTTGGCCACAATGTGGAAAGGTATGTTTGGAGAAAAAAGGGTGCCAAATTCCAGGAAAAGAACCCCTCTCCAACTCTGAAGCATGGGTGTGGATCGATCATGCTTTGGGGTTGTGTTGCAGCCAGTGGCACAGGGCACATTTCATTGGTCGAGGGAAGCATGGATTTGAATAAATACCAGCAAACTCTGGAAGCAAAAATCACACCATCTGTAAAAAAGCTGAAGTTAAAAAGAGGATGGGTCCTACAATAAGACAATGATCCAAAAACACACCTCAAAATCTACAATGGAATACCTCAAGAGGCCCAAGCTGAAGGTTTTGCCCTGGCCCTCACAGTCCCCTGACCTAAACATCATTGAAAATCTGTGGATAGATCTCAAAAGAGCAGTGCATGCAAGACAGCCCAAGAAACTTGTAGAACTGGAAGCCTTTTGCAAAGACGAATGTGTGAAAATCCCCCAGGTAAGAACTGAAAGATTATTAGCTGGCTACAAAAAGTGTTTACAAGCTGTGATACTTGCCAAAGGGGGTGTTAATAGGTACTAACCATGCAGGGTGCCCAAACTTTTGCTTCAAGCCCTTTTCCTTTGTCATTTTGAAAATATAAAAGATGAAAATTTTTTTAAAAATTGTGTTTGCTTAAAATATAAAGGGAATGAGTCATCTTTAACTTTACACCTTTTGGAGATCATTTCATCTTCAACTTGCTTAACTGCTCACAGTAACAGCAATTTTGACCAGGGGTGCCCAAACTTTTGCATACAGCAGATATACTTTTGTATATCTGCTGCCTGTTTAGCTCACTGAACATTTCATGCTTCAAGCATGAACAGTTCAAAACTAATGACATGGAGCCTTTTCTGTACCACGTTTTTACAGTAAAAATTATGCCATGTACACACGTAGACGGGTATTTTTAAAACCGAACATTCCCCCCCCTCCGTTTATAAAAATGTTTTATCCACACCACCTCGTCTTCGAAAAAAATCCCTTCCACACATAACCGAACATCTGCGTTTTCAATCACATTCATAAGCATTCCAAACCTGTAGATGGCTATTTCCCCAAATCCTACCCCCTAATCACATCGCCTGTGCTCTTAGAGCAGTAGTTGGGCTTCTAAAATTAAACATGTAAATAGCACCTGCACAATAATTAACGCTTTCAAGGCACTCCTCCGATCCATTACTCTTTAGCTAGCCGCACACTACGCCGATTTTCAGCGTACCGAGCCAACTGAAGTCGCGAGTCAGGCGTAAAGACTAGTTTTCGATGGTACCGACTCATCTCACAGCCGATTCGAAAAACTAATCGGGAGCCAGACTGATCGGCGAGAGTCGCTAGCAATAGCCAATCATATCTTTCGCATATAACACGTGACATCATTAAACACAATTTCTAGCGCGAGAAATACGTGTTGGTAGCACCTAATGCAGGTATACACTGTAATTCCATAGACTGAAGCTTTATCCATAGACACAGTGGGCTGGAAAGCCACTCTGCTCAAGTTGTGTGGCTGAATTCCAAATCGCTTTAACTCCCCTATATAAGTGCACTATTTAAGGTTGGAAATAATAGCTCATGCAGCCTAGATAGTGCGCTACATATTCCATGTTGTGTCATTTGTAATTCAGCCTGTAGCATCTTCAAGTGTTGGATTTAACAGTAACTATATCCAATAGCCAATCACAAAGCTATTAAGTTGTCACGTGTCGCTTCAATCGCGACTGCACTCGTCAACAGTCGGGGGATATGTGCGTGCCCTGTCAGGAGTCGGCTCTGAAATGGGTCGGTTCGGTACCGCGTGGATCGCTGTAGTGTGCGGCTAGCTTAAGTCCATGCTTAATCTGGCTTCTGCAGTAAACAAAGGTCGCACGTTTGACGTCAGGGCAGATTTGTTGTCATTTTTTTGGCGCAGATTGTGACGTTCTAAAACGCAAACCTCCGGTTATCTCTGTCTACACGAAAAGGCATACACGGAGTTTTCAAAAATCTTCACTTTGCCCGGAGTTTTTTTAAATATTCGTTTTTGATGTGTTTTCATGTGGATGACAGGCCAAAACGTAGAAAAATATCTTCGATTTAGCAGATACCCGGCTACGTGTGGACGGGGTCTATGTCTCACTCCTTCTTTACAGTGGGGCAAAAAAGTATTGTCAGTCACCAATTGTGCAAGTTCTCCCACTTAAAAAGATGAGAGAGGCCTGTAATTTTCATCATAGGTATACCTCAACTATGAGAGACAAAATGAGAAAAAAAAAATCCAGAAAATCACATTGTCTGATTTTTAAAGAATTTATTTGCAAATTATGGTGGAAAATAAGTATTTGGTCAATAACAAAAGTTCATCTCAATACTTTGTTGGCAATGACAGAGGTCAAACGTTTTCTCTAAGTCTTCACAAGGTTTTCACACACTGTTGCTGGTATTTTGGCCCATTCCTCCATGCAGATCTCCTCTAGAGCAGTGATGTTTTGGGGCTGTCGCTGGGCAACACGGACTTTCAACTCCCTCCAAAGATTTTCTATGGGGTTGAGATCTGGAGACTGGCTAGGCCACTCCAGGACCTTGAAATGCTTCTTACGAAGCCACTCCTTCGTTGCCCGGGCGGTGTATTTGGGATCATTGTCATGCTGAAAGACCCAGCCACGGTTCATCTTCAATGCCCTTGCTGATGGAAGGAGGTTCACTCAAAATCTCACGATACATGGCCCCAGTCATTCTTTCCTTTACACAGATCAGTCGTCCTGGTCCCTTTGCAGAAAAACAGCCCCAAAGCATGATGTTTCCACCCCCATGCTTCACAGTAGGTATGGTGTTCTTTGGATGCAACTCAGCATTCTTTCTCCTCCAAACACGACGAGTTTTTACCAAAAAGTTCTATTTTGGTTTCATCTGACCATATGACATTCTCCCAATCCTCTTCTGGATCATCCAAATGCTCTCTAGCAAACTTCAGACGGGCCTGGACATGTACTGGCTTAAGCAGGGGGACACGTCTGGCACTGCAGGATTTGAGTCCCTGGCAGCGTAGTGTGTTACTGATGGTAGCCTTTGTTACTTTGGTCCCAGCTCTCTGCAGGTCATTCGCTAGGTTCCCCCGTGTGGTTCTGGGATTTTTGCTCACCGTTCTTGTGATCATTTTGACCCCACGGGGTGAGATCTTGCGTGGAGCCCCAGATCGAGGGAGATTATCAGTGGTCTTGTATGTCTTCCATTTTCTAATAATTGCTCCCACAGTTGATTTCTTCACACCAAGCTGCTTACCTATTGCAGATTCAGTCTTCCCAGCCTGGTGCAGGTCTACAATTTTGTTTCTGGTGTCCTTTGACAGCTCTTTGGTCTTGGCCATAGTGGAGTTTGGAGTGTGACTGTTTGAGGTTGTGGACAGGTGTCTTTTATACTGATAACGAGTTCAAACAGGTGCCATTAATACAGGTAACGAGTGGAGGACAGAGGAGCCTCTTAAAGAAGTTGTTACAGGTCTGTGAGAGCCAGAAATCTTGCTTGTTTGTAGGTGACCAAATACTTATTTTACTGAGGAATTTACCAATTAATTCGTTAAAAATCCTACAATGTGATTTCCTGGATTCTTTCCCCCAATTCTGTCTCTCATAGTTAAAGTGTACCTATGATGAAAATTACAGGCCTCTCATCTTTTTAAGTGGGAGAACTTGCACAATTGGTGGCTGACTAAATACTTTTTTGCCCCACTGTATATCTCAACTTAATGCAGATACAAGCCTGAAATTTTGCACAATACTTACTAGGAATAGGGACAGGATTTCCAAAAACTATGAAGCAAATCTAAGGTAGTGAGCTGGGAGGCTTTCAGTGATTTGACATGGATTAACCCTTAATCTATTCATTTTTGCGAGGGCCAAACTGTCTCGGGCCATCAGAGCAGCAAAGCGTGCACACGCCTAGAGAATCCACAGCTACTTCTGGGACAGCGGCAACATGGCGCATGTGGCAGGACATCCAGGCCATCACCACCTGCTTGTGACAATGATGCCTCCCTTCCAGATGCGCTGAACAGCTTCTATGCACGGTTTTAAGGCACAGAACATTGTGGCAGCAAGGAAGACCATCCCTCCTCCCAACAACCAGGTGCGGTGTCTGACCACAGCCGATGTGAGGAAAACTCGACGCTAGAGATGCGCGGATGGCGGTTGCAGCCGCGGAGTCCGCAGATAATCCACGGATCGGGTGGGTGAACTAGCAAAAAATAAAAATTTAATTAAATTCGGGCGGGTGGCGGTTGAAGCACTGAAATAAATAACAAAAAACATTTTAAAATATTGTTCCGAACGAAAACAAACGATTGAAAACCAAACGAATACACCTTTTCTATCAGGCAGTTGGGCCCTGTTGTTTGCATGCTGCTTTGTTTTGGCCAGAACAAATATGGCAGTGGCAGCGAAGTCGGACTTGGTACGTGAGAAACTGAAAGGAGGTGAACTGAAAACAAAGGAAAAACAAGGGCGAAAAAGTGCTGTCTGGGAAAGATTTCTTGAGGTGGTGAATCAAGATGACACCAGTGCAGGTTATGTCATGTGCAAAACTTGTGAAGCTGTTTATGTTCACGATAGTCATAAGACGGGCACGTCTAACATGGTTCATCACAGGTGCCCCAAACACCTTAGCAAGTTTCGTCCGTCGAGATCCAAATAGAGTACCACAGGATGTCAAATCAAAATTGACAGATGCATGTGTGGACCTATGCTGTCTTGATATGCGCCCATTTGACACAGTATCTGGTGAAGGATTCCATCAAGTGGCCCAGACATTGATTGACATAGGTGCCAAATTCGGTACAGTTGACGCTGCTGCCATCTTGCCACATAGGCAAACTGTATGTGATCGGGCAAAGCAGCAGGCATCCATTGATAAACAGAAACTTTCAGACGACATCCAGAGAGCTCCAAGTACCAACGGCGGTATTGTCATAACCACAGATATGTGGACGGATGAGTTTAAAAAGAGGGCATACACTGTCCTTACGTGCCACTACATCTGCGAATGGAAGCTGGTAAACCGTGTTTTGGCAACGGTGGAATTTGACCCTATGCTGAAAAAACCAGCGAAAACCTTCACGAGCAAATTACCAGTGTCTTGGCTTCCTACAGAATACAGCCCGACAAAACAGTTTTTGTCAGTGATCAGGGGTCCAATATAAAGGCCGCGCTCCAATGCTACCATTGGATTCCGTGCTCCGCACACATCCTTAACACGGTGCTGAGACATACGTTCGGTACAAAGGATGCTGATGTCGATGGCATTCAAAATGTTCTGGACATGATCGACTACTGCAAGGAGCTTGTTGCTTACCTGAAGAGAACCGGTGCAGTGGCCAGCCTCAAGCACACTGTGCACCAAGATTGTGATGTACGATGGAACAGCAAAATCACCATGTTGGAATCTATACGCACACAATACCAGGGCATACGAGAGCTGCTGGAGAGCAAGGACCAAGAACATCGCCTTGATGGGATCCACCAAGACCAACTCACACAGGTGATAGACTTTCTCTCCCCTTTCAAGTTAGCAATCGGTGAGCTTGAAGGGGAACATTACCCAACCATCCACATGGTGTTACTCTGGTTTTCTAAACTTAAAAAAAAACATTGCGAGCCCAAGTTTGGAGACGTGCCTTTCATGAGAAGTCTCCGCTCCCGTGCGTCTGCCCTTCTTGATGAGAAGATGCTCCCCACAGCTACTCATAAAATCGCCACTTTTCTTCACGCAAAATTTAAGTCCCTGAAAATGCTGACCGACAATGACAGACAAGAAGTCACCAAGCAAGTTCGCAAACTTCTACCTGAGGGAGGCGTCCATGTGAGACATGAGGGAGATGAAAGCAACCCAGAGCCCATGACGGACACAGAGCAAGGTGGGTATTGCTGCTTTTCCACTACAAACGCGGCTGAGTCGGGCTGAGCCGTGCCGTGCTGAGTCGGGCTGAGTGGGGCTGTTGGAGTTGCATTTCGACTACAACCGCGCTGAACCGTGCTGGCTGGAAGTGGGTGGACACATTGGGTGGAGTTAGCGAAAGTGGGTGGACGTCACGTGATGTCGTTAAGCAGCGCAAACAGTGACATCAGTGAGCTTTTAAGCGGTAGTCTCACGACCCGAATAGTAAACAATAAACATGGAGGACATGGAGTCGTTAGTGTTGCTGGTCTTGGTGCTGTGGCTTGTTGTCACCGACAACGCAGACAGATACTGGCAAGAGCGTATAGATGAGGCGAGGCGCATAAGGCTTCATAATTCTCGTAATTCGTAATTCTTCTTCTTCCGGGTTTGCGGTGTTTACAGATCCCAGCGTGCTCGCGGGGCGTGTGTGGGCATGTGAGGACACTCCTCCTCACCAATCAGTGCACAGGGGAGTGTCTCCTCACGCCCCCAGCCTCACTCGGCTCGCTTCAGCCCCACTCCAAAACGGTGCGAGTTTTAGGGGCTAAGCAGGGCTGAAGCGAGCTGAGTCGTGCTGGTTTTTGGTAGTCGAAACGCGAGCCGTGTCGGGCTGAAGTGAGCTGAAGCGAGCTGAAAAAGGGTAGTGGAAAAGGGCCATAAGATGTGGCATAGGTTATTCTGTTTAATTACACTATCCCAATTATGCATCTTTGCATTGTAGAGTATTTATGACATTTTATTTCATCTGTCTTTTGTATAGCTGGTGGTGCACAATCGAAAAAGTCAAGGACTGACTTCTCGGAATGGGAGGAGGATGCAGGAGGTGAATTTGTGGATGAAGTAGGGGAGCATTCCTCCACAAAATTCCATATCGATGGATCAGCAGAGGAAAATCTACTTTCCTTTTGGGAGAAACACGGGCAGGCATTTCAACGACTACAGCACCTCGCCAAGAGAATTTTATGCATCCCAGCAACAAGTGCTGCGAGTGAGCGCTCCCAGCACAGCAGGGCGCGTTATAGAGGCCAGGCGCTCTCGCCGAAAACCCGACACAGTAGATGCCATTTTATTCTTGCATAGTGCAAAGAAAAAAATCTAGACACACCTTTTGTTGTTTGTTCTTTAGACACATTGTGTGGTATTTGATGTCGTTTATGTTCTGAAGATTGTGTCGGGTGATTGATAACGGTTTATAAGCTACTGTAGGCACATGCCGTTTATTTTATTAACATATTTTTAAAAATAATTTCAACAACTTACCAAACCACAAGTGGCAATGTGCAGATATTTTGTTTGTTAGCCGATGCTATGCCGTTTATTTTTTGTATAGGCATAGGCCCACTATTATTTTTATTTAGCCTAAACTGTTCAACTACATACGTGGCTATAGGGCAAGTGACATATTTTCTTTTGTTAGGCCTATTTATTTTCATGTTTTTCTTGCACGTCATCCCTATTTGACAGATTTGGCATTGCTCGATATCAATAAAGGTTCATCAGTCTTGTTGCGCATTTGGTCTTTTCCGATATTAAACGGAGCATCCCCCCCCACGCCCCCTTCTTCACACACACACACACACACACACACACACACAAGCCCAAACAATTTGCAAGTTGCTGTATGTCGCGTCTCGTCTATCAGACAAACATGCAGGCTCGTGGTCGTGGATGACTCTTGTTTCGATTGGCTGTTTTCAACTGATAGGCTGACACTGTACTAGTGCCTACTTGGGGAATAAGCATTTGAATTGCTATAGTTCGAGTACGGACGTTCGTTGGTTGTTATAAACAATTAGGGAACATTCACGTTGTCCAGTGGAGCAAAATTTGAAATAAATGAGCTACGTTTTTTTTTTTTCATCGAGGCTCCAATTGGCGGATGGCGGGCAGGCTCAGTTTTGAAAATTGGTGAAAAAACGTTTGTGCAAATGGATAGCAGGCGGATAGTGGTTTTGTGAGGCGATTGCGGATGAAAAAATAACCCATCCGCGCATCTCTACTCTACGCAGAGTCAACCCACGAAAGGCTGCTGGACCAGACAACATCCTTGGTAAACTGCTCAGAGGATGTGTGGACCAGCTGGCAGATGTTCTCACTGACATCTTCAACATCTCCCTGGGCAATGCCATTGTTCCTAAGTGCTTCAAGGCTACTACCATTGTCCCCGTGCCAAAGAAGTCTTCAGTGTCCTGCCTCAATGACCATCGGCCCATTGCACTCACACCCATCATGATGAAATGCTTTAAGAGGCTTGTCATGAGGCACATAAAGTTTCAAGTTTCAAAGTGTTTGTCATATGCACAGCAAGGAACATGTCCTCTTACTAGGGCTGTGCGATGTCCCCTTAATTGGCATCGACGATGTTTACAGTGCAAACATCGTGATGGATGATCATATCGTGGGCGGGGGGGGGATTTTAATACCACGTTAAATATATTATTATTATTAAATGTATTAGATACTCATCCGAGGCTTTGGCACGTAAAGAAAAAAAAAGCGCTAGGTGATGTGGAATATTTGGCCTTGATAACGGATATGTGGTCCAGCTGCAACATGATGCCCTATATGTCAGCTACCGTACATTATGTGGACCGAGAGTGGGCAATGCAGTCCAAATGCCTGCTGATGAGTTTCATGCCAGAGACACATTCAGCGGACAATTTAGAAGATGCATTGCGCGAGACACTTGCCAAATGGAAAATAGAGGAGAAAGAGATCGCCTGCATAACAACGGGGCGAATATTGTCACAGCTATCAGGCAATTGAAATGGCCGTGGTTAAGTTGTTTTGGGCACAATTTGAACCTGGCCATAACCAACTCGCTTGTGCAACAGAGGGCCAGTACAGACCGAGCGTTTGGAGTTTGCCGAGCAGTCAACACTGCGTTTGCGCACAGCTGGCTTCGGAGAAATGAGCTGCGCAAAGCGCAGGTGGAAACGAACCTCCCCGAGCACTCACTGATCACGGCAAGATATTAATCTGCTCTAACAATGAAAGACTAGTATTCAAATTATGAGAAGAAACTACACTTAAGCTATTACTCATTGTTTATTTACACCATATCAATTGAAGATGCGTTTCGGCCTTTAGTGCGCACTTGAACGCGCTAATTTTTCCAATTTATTAGTGTTTGAATTATTGCACCAGCTTTTAAAATCATGATTTAATATTGTTTTTTGTTTACTGTCTTTACATTTGTCAGAATCACCTTCATTCTTCCATTTGGTTTGACATTATGGCTTAGAGTGGACCATTTTGTGTCTGAAAGTAGGCCTATTTACCAGATTAAAGTTATTTGACTTCTGCCGAAGTCTGCGCTTCACTACCGTTTGATAAGGTGAAATATTTCCCGACTGAAGTCGTTAATAGTGGCTATTTGTTTGAACAACATGACAAATTTTACATTAAAAGTATATTGTAGGCTAAAAAATGAAGTCAAAATTTATTATTAGTAGCATACTGTATTTGTGTAACCACGTTATGTTCACTAGCACGTCTCTGCACCATAGCCTACGTGAACAAGCGGTAATAGGATATTACTTTATAATGATTTATATAATTATGTATTTATATATAATTATATATGTGTTATATAATATATTTATATATTAAACAAAACTAACTAACTAAACTAACAAAAAACTAACTTTTTAGGTTAAATAGGCCCAGATGATACCGTATATGCATGTTTATGACAGGAGGGGGCGTGGTATCACGATGGAGGCTCTCCATCGTGATGGATGACCACCATCGTCAATGGACGATGGCATCATCTATCGGCACAGCCCTACCCCTTACACAATGAAATTCTTAGTTTGCTGTCCACCATGAATGTCAAATTACAACAATAAAATAGGTGGAAGAAATAATACAAAAGTAAAGGCAATATAGTGCAAAATAAAAGAAAAAAACAGCATAGTACAAAAAAGTAATATACTGCAAAATAGGCAGCATAATACAAAAATAAGGCAATGATGGAACGTAGCAGCGAAAAAGGGCAGTAGTGTGCAAACAAATGTAAACAGTCAAGGACCGTTTACAGGGAGGTAGTCCATGGTTACAGACTCCTGTCAGATGTTCAGGAGTCTGATGGCGGTGGGAAAGAAAGCGTTCTTTAGTCTGACAATCCTGCAAGTCACACTTCTGTTCCTCCGGCCTGAGGGTAGAAGTGTGAATAGTCCATACTGGGGGTGGGTGGGGTCTTTGAGGATGGAGGCAGCTTTCCTGTGGACTCTGCAGTGGTAGATGCTCTGCAGAGAGGGCAGTGGAGTTCTGGTGATCCTCTCAGCAGTCTTCACCACTCTCTGCAGGCGTTTGCGGTCCATAGACGTAGTGCTGCCATACCACACAGTGATGCAGTTGGTCAGGATGCTGTCAATCATGCAGCTGTAGAAGTTGCTGAGGATCTTGGGCGATATACCAAACTTCCTCAGCCTCCTCAGAAAGTACAACTGCTGTTGAGCCTTCCTCACCAGCTGCGTGGTGTTAGGTGTCCACGTGAGGTCCTCACTGATGTGAACACCGAGGTATTTGAAGCTGCTCACCCTCTCCACCTCAAGCTCCCGGATGAACAGTGGCCAATGAGGTCTCCTCTCCTTCCTCGTGTCCACCATCATCTCCTTTGTCTTGTCCGTGTTGAGGGTGAGGTTGTTGTCCTCACATCATGATACCAGACTGGCCACCTCCCTCCTGTAGGTCGCTTCATCTCCGCCAGTGACGCGTCCCATCACTGCGGTGTTGTCCGCAAACTTCAGGATGACGTTGTCCTTGCGGGAGGCAACACAGTCATTGGTAAACAGGGTGTAGAGGATGGGGCTGAGGACGCATCCCTGTGGGGTGCCAACGTTTGTGATCATGCTGGCTGAAGCCCTCTTACCAGTCCTGACAGTCCGGGGCCTGCCAGTCAGGAAGTAAAGACCCTGCTACCTCCCTCACTAGATCCCTGCAGTTCACGTACTGTCGTAACACAGATAATGCCATAGCCACCACCCTTCATCTGGCCTTTTGCCACCTGGACAAGAAAGGACACGTACATTCGAATGCTGTTCATAGACTTCAGTTCAGCACTCAAAACAATCATCCCTCTGCAACTGGACCCTAGATTTCCTGACTGAGAGACCTCAGGTCAGTCCGGATTGGGAGCAGAACTTCCAGCACCACCATACTGAGCACTGGGGCCCCCCCAAGGTTGTGTGCGCTCAGGCCACTGCTGTTCGCTCTGCTGACTCATGACTGGGCAGCAACTCACAGCTCAAACTACATCAAGTTTGCTGATGACATGACTGTGGTTGATCTCGTCAGTAAGAACGAAGAGTCAGCATACAGAGAGGAGGTGCAACAGCTATTGGACTGGTGCAGAGTCAACAATCCGTCTCTGAACGAGGACAAAACAAAAGAGATGGCTGTTGACTTCAGAAGAACACAGAGAGTGATCACTCTCCACTGTACATCAATGGGTCATTCATGGAGAATGTCAAGAGCACCAAATTCCTTTGTGTTCATCTGGCAGAGAACTTCACCTGGTCCCTCAACACCAGCTCCATAGACAAGAAAGCCCAGCAGCGCCCCTACTTCCTATGGAAGCTGAGAAAGACCCATCTCCCATCCTCACAATATTCGACAGAGGGACTACTGAGAGCATTCTGAGCAGCTGCATCATGGTCTGGTTTGGGAACTGCACCGTCTTGGATCGCAAGACCCTACAGCGGATAGAGAGGACAGCTTAGATTGTCATCGGAGTCTCTCTTCCCTCCATTACAGATATTTACACCACACGCTGCATCCGGAAAGCCACCAGCATTGTGGCTGATCCCACACACCCAATCTCTTCACCCTCCTGCCATCTGGAAAAAGGTACCAAAGCATTCGGGCCTTCACAGCCAGACTCTGTAACAGTTTCTTCCCACATGCTATCAGTTGACTTCAGGTGAGAAGTGGTGTACATCAGTGGCGGCTCCTGAATTTTTTTTCGGGGGGGGGGGCAATTTTCCCCCGTTATGTCTACATGGACCGTAAATGTCCACAGGACTGAAGTAAATTGACCTAGGTAGCAAATCAATTGGCCGAACTTGTTTTTGCCTGGTAAATTCAGATATCAATATAGACAATATCTCTTCTCTCCACTAGGTGGCAACACTAAACAAGTTAAAGGTGGCAAACTAAGGTAGCCTAGTAAACTAGACCCACCCACCTCATCTCATCTCATTATCTCTGGCCGCTTTATCCTGTTCTACAGGGTCGCAGGCAAGCTGGAGCCTATCCCAGCTGACTACGGGCGAAAGGCGGGGTACACCCTGGACAAGTCGCCAGGTCATCACAGGGCTGACACATAGACACAGACAACCATTCACACTCACATTCACACCTACGGTCAATTTAGAGTCACCAGTTAACCTAACCTGCATGTCTTTGGACTGTGGGGGAAACCGGAGCACCCGGAGGAAACCCACGCGGACACAGGGAGAACATGCAAACTCCGCACAGAAAGGCCCTCGCCGACCACGGGGCTCGAACCCGGACCTTCTTGCTGTGAGGCGACAGCGCTAACCACTACACCACCGTGCCGCCCATACCCACCCGCCTAGCGGCCAAAAATATTTTTGCCTACGAGTGGCAAATATTCACATTTAGTCTGGCTTGCCAGGCTAAAACTAAGGAAGATTCATTGTGAAGCCTTCAAAGCAAAACATCTGGCATCACAATCAATTAATATTACATTACTCATTTATTTTCTCATATTATTCCAGTATTCTATAAGAAGTAGACACAAATTCTTAATTATAAACATATTCTAATTTCTTCAATTCTAAAGAATGCAATTAAAGTGGCAGGATATAAATCCAAAACAAGTGTTTAAGTTTTGAAAAAGATGAAGAAAAGCAGAACCATCAAACAAACATGTGCAGCTTAATTATGTGGGGTTTTTTTTAATATGGAATTGCACCATTTTAACACCAAATAATAATTCTAAATAAATTCTGCAGTTTTTTTTCCCAAGAATTCCTCCAGAAAGCCATGCCTTAAAAGGAAATTTAAAAGTATTACAAGCATGTCAATGAACACAAAAGGCTTTAGTTATTTAGCTATACACACACAAGGTTACACAAGGTTTTGTAGTCAGTGCAACTTGGCTTAACAAGTTGGAAAAAAGGTAAGGTGCTGCTGGCTCCAATGAACACATACTGTACAATAGGGTTGGGCGGTATTACGGTAAGAAGGTATCCCGAGGTATCCAAAAGTACCAATGGTATCGGTCTCATTACCGTCATTTTCATGGCTCAGATGGCTAAGGCACCGCACCATAAATCCGGGGACCCGGGTTCGATTCCGATCCGAGGTTATTTCCCGATCCCGTCTATCTCTCCCCCGCTCATTTCCTGTCTCTCTATACTGTCCTATCTAAAAAAAAAAAAAAAAAAGAGAGACTGAGACCGCGGTTGAAAGATGGCAAGTCAAGATAACGAGTTAGTGGCAAAAAAATAAAAAATACAACATCGGCAGTGTGGCAGCATTTTGGTTTCAAACCAAACGAAAAGGAAGAGCCAGCAATAATGTAAATGACCGCGCAAAATCAAAAAAAATTTAATATGTCCCCTAAGGCACACCATAGCCTGGGGTACTCCACTTCCACGAGATCTCTCCAATGAGTTGTGTTTTGAGTAGGTTACATGAGTAACAACAAGGTAAAATAATATAACGTATGACATTTGGGATGTGGGTAATAACCATTTGAAATGTCATCTACTGAAGAAACGGAAGAAAACATCGTAGCGTAAACCGTTAGGTTTCTGGTGGGAATTAGCAATGCGCTTGCTATCTTTGTTGGGTGTGTTAAACCGTATGGATTTAAGTGGAATAATTGTAAGGAGTTATGTGATCAAGACAACGTTTTAAGCAAGGTAAGGCCATTTGATTATTAATTTCCCCGCCATGGCATGACGTGGGCCCATATGATTTTGCCTTGTGCAGCTATCACGCGAATTAGGTTCGCCTCATTTGCGCTGAAGAATATGGTTTATCGCGCAGTCTAAACGGACTTGGGTGTTGGTTGATTCTTTTTCTTTTTTTTATTTCCCATGCTTGAAAGGGTATGATCCTGCTCATCGTGTACTTTTTTTTGATGGAGTAGGTGAAATAGTGCTGCAAATGGCGTTTCAACGCAGACATGTGTAAACGACAGTTGAATGCTATTTTCAAGATGAAGGAAGAGTTGCGTGATGCTTTGAAATATCTCTTAATCCATTCATCAATGCACAAAATTCGCTTTGCTGCTTAATCCATACCACAATGCACACAATTCGCTATGCTGCTTTTAAATAGTACATTTGAGGCATAGGCGCACGTTACACAGTAGGCCGAAACAAAATATTATTTTTTTCTCGGTAATACCGTATACCCCGGGAAAACACAGAGACGGTTTAAAGGTATCAAAATTTGGATACCGCCCAACCCTACTGTACAATATATAAAAACTGAAAATATGCTTAATTTACACCAAGTCAGAGAGAACTTGAGGCTACTGAAATATTCCAAGCATGGCAATGTTAAACTGCCATTGGTAAAACAAAAACATGGCAATGTTAAACTGCCACTGGTAACACACACACACACACACACACACACAAAAACTTTAGCCTAGTAAATTCAAATATCAGATATCACTGTACCGTCTGCTGTGCTACTTCCAGGGTGGAAGAGAACGCAAGGGTAGCAAAAACGAGCATTGACTACATCACAGCCAGCTAGCCAAGTTTTCCGGTGGTACCAGTTCTTGTTAAAACCTCGAGTAGGTCTTCTCCCCCTTCGTAGACACTTGCTTGATGTTTAAATTCGGTCTAGGAGGTCCTAGCTGTTTGATTGCCGTTTTCTCCTCATTGGTACAACGACTAAAGGGAACTTCTTTCAGAGACGCTACCGTATTGTTGCACTCAACACTCGCCGCCATCTTCATAGAATGTTCACACATTTCCCGCGCAAGTTGCGTTTTCCAGCCCAAAATTATGTTCAAAATGCCCAATCTGGCAACACTTGCGCGGCGCAACAGGCGTATGACGTAAGCACGCTGCTTGTGCGAGCACATAAAACCTAATAGAAAATGCATTGGGAGCAGGATTTTCGAAAAAAACGTACGTACCATTAGTGTCAATGGGAGATTTTGGGGCAAATCTGAACCTGACAGAAATCGCCCCAAAAGGGCGTGGCTACACCAGGCGCGACCTTAGCCTGATTGGACAATGACATTACTGTTGCCGTGGTAGTAGGAGTAGATAATAAAAAAAAAAATCTCCCTCCCTGTTTGGGAGTGCGTCGCCCAAATCGCCCCTATTAACGAGCCGCCAGTGGTGTACATCCTGGACAGGTCATATGTCTATCATAGGGTTAACACAGAGACAAACAACCACTCCAACACATTATTACCAAGTTCCTATTTGACTGGCCCCTTGAATTGAATGGTGTTTAATAGGCAGCACGGTGGTGTCATGATTAGCGCTGTCACCTCACAGCAAGAAGGGTCTGGGTTCGAGCCCAGCAGTCTTTCTGTGTGGAGTTTGCATGTCCTCCCCATGTCTGCGTGGGTTTCCTCCAGGTGCTCCGGTTTCCCCCCCACAGTCCAAAGACATGCAGGTTAGGCTAATACGGGGGCAGCCTTGGGCTGAAGTGCCCTTAAAGCATATACGCAGAGCCATAGCCTCACTTTCATTTATAAAATGCCTTGAGACCTTAAGAATGGCACAGTTTTAAACGTTAACAATAAATCTAATATAGTAATTTTTACGATTAAAGTGATTCATACAGGTAGCGGTCTGAATGAATGACCTTGATGTCCGTAACATCACAGCAGGAAGTCTATCGGTCTCATCACCATCTGCTATACTAAAAACACAGAGCTGACTGCAACTCTGAGCCTCCATTTTGAGCTAATTTATCGCCATGCCACATAGATGTGTTTTTGGCCGGTGCAGCAACACAACATAGGGTGGATTTACGTTGCATTCATGGCTCAAGAATGTTCAAACTGCAAAGATTCTCTAAAGAGCCAAACTGTTTTCAGCTGTGCTAACATGATTGTACAAGGGTTTTCTAATCATCCATTAGCCTTCTGAGGCAATGAGCAAACACACTGTACCATTAGAACACTGGAGTGTTATGGCCCTTTTCCACTACCCTTTTTCAGCTCACTTCAGCTCGCTTCAGCTCACTTCAGCCCGACACGGCTCGCGTTTCGACTACCTCAGAACAGCACGACTCAGCTCGCTTCAGCCCTACTCAGCCCCCAAAACTCGCACGGTTTTGGAGTGGGGCTGAAGCGAGCCAAACCGAGCCGAGTGGGGCTAGGGGCGTGAGGAGACACTCCCCTGTGCACTGATTGGTGAGGAGGAGTGTCCTCACATGCCCACACACGCCCCGCGAGCACGCTGGGATCTGTAAACACCGTAAACCCGGAAGAAGAAGAATTACGAATTACGAGAATTTCTGAAGCCTTATGCGCCTCGCCTCATCTATACGCTCTTGCCAGTATCTGTTGGCGTTGTCGGTGACAACAAGCCACAGCACCAAGACCAGCAACACTAACGACTCCATGTTTATTGTTTACTATCCGGGTCGTGAGACTACCGCTTAAAAGGTCACTGATGTCACTGTTTGCGCCGCCTAACGACATCACGTGACGTCCACCCACTTTCGCTAACTCCACCCAATGTGTCCACCCACTTCCAGCCAGCACGGTTCAGCGCGGTTGTAGTCGAAATGCAACTCCAACAGCCCCACTCAGCTCGACTCAGCCCAACTCAGCACGGCACGGCTCAGCCCGACTCAGCCGCGTTGGTAGTTGAAAAGCGGCAATAGTTGCTGGAAATGGGCCTCTATACACCTATGGAGATATTGCACCAAAAACCAGACATTTGCAGCTAGAATAGTCATTTAGCACATTAGCAATGTATAGAGTGGATTTCTGATTAGTTTAAAGTGATCTTCATTGAAAAGAACAGTGCTTTTCTTTCAAAAATAAGGACATTTCAAAGTGACCCCAAACTTTTGAATGGTAGTGTATATCATAGAAACACTCAGCCATACATGAAATAACCTGGAAAATGAATGCAGGTCGTTTTTGACCCGTGTTGTGCATTAGAAGGGTAGTGATACAAAAAGGGTTTTTATTCAAAAAGTAAGAAAGGAAAAAATAAAAATAAGGATGTATGACGATCAAAAACAAGTTAATTGAGGAATACCTTGAATACTGAATGATGGAATTAATTTATTTCAAAGATATAGAAGATAAAAACTCAGCCGGGTCACTTTTGACCCATGTTTTGCATCAAAGGGTTAAGGTGTTTACTCAGAGATATATTAGTGCATCTCAAAAAATTAGAATATTGTGAAAAAGTTCAATATTTTCCATCAGTTATTTAAGAAAGTGAAAATGTTATATATTAGAGACTCATTACACATAAACTAAAATGTTTCAAGCATTTTTCTATTTTAATTTTAATCAGTATGGCATACAGTACAAAAACATAAAAAAAAAATCTCAAAATATTAGAATATTTCATTTCGAGTTTGAGTAAAACAGAATGAACACAGTGTATCTCTCAGTCTAGTTCAGTACACACAACCACAATCATGGGGAAGACTGCTGACTTGACTGTTGTCCAGAAGATGATCACTGATGCCCTGCACAAGGATGGTAAGCCATAGGAGGTCACTGCTGAAAAGGGTGGCTGGAAAAGGTGCACAAGCAACAGGGATGGCCGCAGTCTTGAGAGGATTGTCAAGAAAAGTTGATTTCAAGAACTTGGGTGAGCTTCACAAGGAGTGGACTGAGGCTGGTGTCAGTGTATCAAGACCCATCACGAACAGACATCTTCAAGAAAGGGGATACAACTTTCGCATTCCTAATATCAAGCTACTCCTGAGCCAGAGACAATGTCAGAAGTGTCGTATCTGGGCTAAGGAGAGAAAGAAATTGACTGTTGCTCAGTGGTCCAAAGTCCTCTTTTCAGATGAAAGTACATTTTGCATTTAATTTGGAAATCACAGTTCTAGAGTCTGGAGGAAGAGTGGAGAGGCACAGAATCCAAGGTGTTTGAAGCCCAGTGTGAAGTTTCCACAGTCTGATGATTTGGGGTGCCATGTCATCTGCTGGTGTTGGTCCACTGTATTTTATCAAGTCCAAAGTCAACACAGCCATCTACCAGGAGATTTTAGAGCACTTCATGCTTCCATCTGCTGACAAGCTTTATGGAGATGCTGATTTCCTTTTCCAGCAGGACTTAGCGCCTGCCCACAGTGCCAAAACTACTACCAAATGGTTTGTTGACCATGATATTACTGTGTTTGACTGGCCAGCCAACTTGCCTGACCTGAACCCCACAGAGAATCTATGGGGTATTGTCAAGAGGAGGATGAGAAACACCCGACCCAAAAATAGATATGCTGAAGGCCACTATCAAAGCAACCTGGGCTTCAATAACACCTCAGCAGTGCCACAGACTGATCACCTCCATGCCACACCGCATTGATACAGTAATTCATGGTAAAGGAGCCCCAACCAAGTATAGAGTGCTCCGAGATGATGCTAAAAATAGTAACCATGCGGTCGGCGCGGCCATCTTGGAAGTCATTCGCTCCAGAGCGCTCATAGAGTACACATCATAGAGTACACATTCACCGATTCGTTTCCGCGTTAGAGGGCTTAGAAGCTTTGATTTTTTAAGAATTTAGACATCTGAAGTGATGGAGCACTACTGTGAAAGTTTAGATAAGCAGGCACGGGAGCGTTGTGCTGAGAAGGTACGTTTCATTGGGAATGTAGATCCATACACTGTAAGGCTGGGCAGACACTGTGCGATTTTTGGCCCGATTTTGACACGATTTTCACTCGTGCGACTATTTTGGAGATCGGGCCGATTTTTGGCTCAATCGTGCATCTCGGATCGTGTAGTATACATGGGGTAACGACAAGCGATTAACACCTCACGACCTCCTCCCGATCGATCGGATGAAAATCAAACATGTTTGAAATCCTGGTCGCCCTTCGTGAGGCTATCGCACTGTTGAAGCAGTGTCACGAGCCGATTTACCTCAACCTGTCACACTGCACATGCGCGAACACAGATACGGAAGAGAAAACAAACACTGAGCAGCACTTCCGGTCTCCTCTTCTTCTTCACGTAGATGGGATTTATGGCTCTTTGATGGGATCCGCATCTTTGTGATCCGTTCTTTGAAAAGAGCCGTTCAAAAGACTGGCTCATTTGGCTCTTTTTTTAAATATTTATTCAGTTTTAAGAAGACAGTGTCTAAAGAAGCCAGATCCCTCTGCTTAGACAGTGACATCAATATTTCTGGACATACCTTTTATATAAAGGAACCTCGACTTACATTATTGTAACCCCTAAATGCTCATAAATAACCATTAAAAACAATGAGGGCTTCAATGAATGTCCATGCAGAACGGCTTTTCTGTAAAAAAAAAAAAGAACCCACTCAAGAACATAGTTATCAAGAACGCAAGAATATTTTATAGAAAAAACACTTGTTTTACAAAAATATTTAAGTCTGAGATACAAAACAGATAAATAAATAAAATACACAAAAATGGAACAAACAAAATGACGATAGAATAAATTAAATGAACGTCCGTGCAAAGTAGTTTTCCCACAATATTATCATTAATATCACACAACATTATAAACCATCTGAAACACAGTACAGAAAAAGAACGACTAAAAGAACGGCTCCCCCAGCTCGAGACTCGGTTCTCATCGTTCATTCCTAGGAGCCGTTCAAAAGAATCGGTTCGTTCGCGAACATCACAACACTATCACGTTGCAGTTCCGGATACAAGAATCCGGAAGTATGGAAGTACAGTGTGAGCAGTCAGATCGCATCCGAGCATCGGATCGTATAGTGTGAGAACAGGAATCGTAAGCTGCGTGCTGTTTACCCCTGCGATTCACTCGTACAGTGTGAGCAGCAGCTAAATACCGCGATTGAAAAAAAAAAAATCGCACAGTGTCTGCCCAGCCTTAGTGAGAAGGAATGGAAAGCTGACCCCAGCTTGTTACCGCATAATTATCAATTATTTTAGTCAGTGAATAAAATGTAGGCCTAGTATGTAACTTGTACTAACAGCATGTGTACATAAACATTACTAGGCCTAGATCTTAAATGCCATTTGATGCAACAATGCACTGCAGTAGACATAAGCTACCTAATGTGACAAATATATCCATTAATCATTGCTGAAAGCACATAGAAAAGATAATAGTTTGTATCACATTTATTTTAGTAACTATGAAATTCAAGACAATTTAACCTACCTGTCACAAAGTGATCAGAACAAATCCGGATACAGTCAAGTTGTCCTAAATTTGGGGACTCCCTAAAGTGGATGACGCATGAAATGGAATGACGAATGACAGCTAGTGATTTGAACAATAAATGGTCCCTTGTCATTCAGATTCTTATAAATGGAATAACGATGAAATGTAGGTGGAATGACATGCTTTCAGCTCATGAAATGGAATGACTGTTTCTGAAGGCCTCTGCATGCTCTTGCGACAAGGCTTTCGCAGATAGCTTTTCGCAGACAGTTGTAATTTATTGTTGAGCGGGGAGTATAGGCGTGCGTGATGTTATTCACCGTCACAACGCAAGGGGGCGCGAAGTCGCTAGGAGTAGTTGGTGGGTGTGGTTAGTGGAGTGTTTATCCTCCGGTTACTTATAATGACTAGAACTTTTTTTTTTTTTTTTTATAATGACTAGAACTGGAGTCGTATAGATGTACGTACTTCCTCAATCAACTGCTCTTCATGCTGCTCCATCTTCGCTCGTGTTTTTAAAAATGCCGGTCGTGAAAACAAAACAAACCGGGAAAGTAGGGAAGCGGAAGTGCGTGTACAGCGGATGTAGAGTGGACCAATCAGAGCCCTCTTGTCTGCGACGCTGTCTGCGAGGCTTCTGTGATGGTCAAAATTTTTGGGAGGTGCGCGCAGAGCGTCTGCGAAGGTGGGGGGGCTACGCAGACACTATCTGTGACACTGTCTGCGAGGACTGGGTTGTCAGCATAAATTGGCCTTAAGTGGAATGACATACTTTAAGCTAATGTTATCAGTGATATCCCCTTTTACAAATGGAATGACAGTGTTTTTAGGTGGAATGACATACTTTGAGGCAATGTTATCAGTAAGATCACCTATAACCTAACCCTAGAAACAATGTCATTCCATTTGTTAATTTGATATCACTGATAACATTGCCTCAAAGTATGTCATTCCACCTAGAAACCTTATCATTCCATTTGTAAAAGGTGATATCACTGACAACATTAGCTCAAAGTAAGTCAATACATATAGAAACCCTGTCATTCCATTTGTAAAAGCTGATATCCCACCAAGCACCCACTTATCTTATCCTAGGGAGGTCTAAAACTAAAGATTTCAATCGTTATTCCATTTGTAAGAATCTGAATGACAAGGGACCATTTATTGTTCAAATTTACTACCGGTCATTCATCATTCCATTTCATGCGTCATTCACTTTAGGGAGTCCTTAAATTTGATCGGTTGATGGCAGCCAGCCACTGTCGTCTCCTCCGCTCGCTTTTCTCCTGTGCTGCAATTCCCGGGTTAGTCACGACTTTAGGGAGTCTGTGGAAGCTTTTGCCACCCTTTTCCCCCCGGCTACTACAGCCAACACTCACTACGTTTACATGCACATCCAAATGGAGCTACTGTCAGTAATCGAGCAAAGGGTCCCAGCAGGGGTGCCAGAGAAATCCAATCCTACATGCACACTTGTTTAAATCGAGCTATTGTTATGAGGTGCATTGTGCACCCGAGTCACAGGTGGCGCTACACGCCCCATCGTGTTGGTACACTTCCGGTTGTCGTCATGAAGAAGAGCTATTCAAGAGTATAAACAAAGGGACTACAGGCGGAAATTAGCATGCACTGCTATAACCTGGTACAGACATCTGTCCTTACCACAAGGATAATGTTTAATTTGTGCACTGTCCCTTTTAAAAATAAAATAAACTCTAAGGCTACGTTCACACTGCAGGCTGAAGTGACTCAAATCCGATCTTTTATTGACAATATGAACGACACAGATCCGATTTTTTCAAATCCGACCCAGGCCGTTTGGATATGTGGTCCTAATTCCGATTCCTATCCGCTCTTTTCATATGCGACTTCAGTCTGAACCGCCAGGTCGCATTCATCCGACTTACACGTCATCAACAAGCCACAAACGTCACTATTCTGCGCTGAAGTAGGCGGCGGGTCTCTCAAAAAAAGTTACAACAACATGGCGCATGACCACGGGCGCAGATAGAGGGGGGGACTCGTCCCACCCAGATTTAAATTCACCTCGTTCGGTCCGCCCCACTTATAGGGAGGAAAAAACGTCTATGCTGTCTTTCTTTGCATAAGGCAAACCTCACGGAAAAATCAAAAGACTAATTACCATTCGGTTTATTGAGGTGCACAGCAGTGTATACATAGTTGCAACAACTCACATAAAACAAAACAAAGACTGATATTCGGTTGGTTGAGCTGCGCAGACTGCACAGGTTGCGAGCTCGAGCTTGGTTGCTATGGTAACCCACAAGAAGTTTGACAGGCATATCGGGGTTGGGGTTGGTTTGCTGGCAGCTTTGTCCCCCCCAGTTTTTTGTCCCCCCCAGTTCAAAAAAACGTATCTGCGCCCCTGCGCATGACATCAATGCGAGGGACGCTTCGGGCTGTGAAGGTTCTGAATCTTCTCAATGGAAGGACGCAGAGGTTAGGGAGCTGATTTCCATTTGGGGGGATGCAGCTATTCAAGCTAGATTGGATGGGTCATACCGCAACCGGGCGGTTTTACTTCCGTAAACACTGGCCATGCTCACTGCGTGTGACGTCGTCGTATCCTGCAATGCGCATGCGGAACACTTTTAGGTCGCTTTTTGTTCATACTGAGGATCACATACAAGTCGCATATATTTGTTAATGTGAACGACCTCACAAAAAAATCGGAATTGAGCATTAAGCCTTGCAGTGTGAACGTAGCGTAAGAAGAGTGTTTGTAGTTTGTATGTACGAACAGAAGTGTTCCTAATAAAGTGGGCGGCTAAGGTGAAGTGTCATGCCGACCGAGGCTGTTTTTTTTTCGACACAATTCACAGCTATGCAACAGCTGTACAGATGTATTTGGTGATACAGTAAGTGAGCTAAATTTTAACAGTGCAAACAATGCCACAAAAAGAAAAGATTCATGCCGTTGTCATGATTCGTCGTCATGCCGACCGAGGCTGTTGTGTTTCCCTTGTGGTCTTGTCACTTCCGGAAGGGGCAGTGCTGAAGTAAGTAGCTCGAATACGTAGTATTGGTGGGACATGGCGATTCATTTCCGCCAGTTCGTTCATGTCGGTCAGTTCAGCAAAGAAATTCGTTCGTTCACGCGTTCATTTTGATGACGTCACACCAAAGCGGCACAACAATGGCTGTCGTCCGAAGTTTAGTTCATCTTGAGTGAACGAGAGGCGGCAGAGGTGCCATCCACAATAGATTTTCATACATTACAATGTGCTTGAGAAAAAGATGGAAGAAAAACATCATCCTAGCATTATCTGAAAAAGACTACATAAACAAAGCTCTGAAAGTTAATTAAATGTACAACCCCGATTCCAAAAAAGTTGGGACAAAGTACAAATTGTAAATAAAAATGGAATGCAATAATTTACAAATCTCAAAAACTGATATTGTATTCACAATAGAACATAGACAACATATCAAATGTCGAAAGTGAGACATTTTGAAATTTCATGCCAAATATTGGCTCATTTGAAATTTCATGACAGCAACACATCTCAAAAAAGTTGGGACAGGGGCAATAAGAGGCTGGAAAAGTTAAAGGTACAAAAAAGGAACAGCTGGAGGAGCAAATTCCAACTCATTAGGTCAATTGGCAATAGGTCATTAACATGACTGGGTATAAAAAGAGCATCTTGGAGTGGCAGCGGCTCTCAGAAGTAAAGATGGGAAGAGGATCACCAATCCCCCTAATTCTGCGCCGACAAATAGTGGAGCAATATCAGAAAGGAGTTCGACAGTGTAAAATTGCAAAGAGTTTGAACATATCATCATCTACAGTGCATGATATCATCAAAAGATTCAGAGAATCTGGAAGAATCTCTGTGCGTAAGGGTCAAGGCCGGAAAACCATACCGGGTGCCCGTGATCTTCGGGCCCTTAGACGGCACTGCATCACATACAGGCATGCTTCTGTATTGGAAATCACAAAATGGGCTCAGCAATATTTCCAGAGAACATTATCTGTGAACACAATTCACCGTGCCATCTGCCATTGCCAGCTAAAACTCTATAGTTCAAAGAAGAAGCCGTATCTAAACATGATCCAGAAGCGCAGACGTCTTCTCTGGGCCAAGGCTCATTTAAAATGGACTGTGGCAAAGTGGAAAACTGTTCTGTGGTCAGACGAATCAAAATTTGAAGTTCTTTATGGAAATCAGGGACGCCGTGTCATTCGGACTAAAGAGGAGAAGGACCACCCAAGTTGTTATCAGCGCTCAGTTCAGAAGCCTGCATCTCTGATGGTATGGGGTTGCATTAGTGCGTGTGGCATGGGCAGCTTACACATCTGGAAAGACACCATCAATGCTGAAAGGTATATCCAGGTTCTAGAGCAACATATGCTCCCATCCAGACGACGTCTCTTTCAGGGAAGACCTTGCATTTTCCAACATGACAATGCCAAACCACATACTGCATCAATTACAGCATCATGGCTGCGTAGAAGAAGGGTCCGGGTACTGAACTGGCCAGCCTGCAGTCCAGATCTTTCACCCATAGAAAACATTTGGCGCATCATAAAACGGAAGATACGACAAAAACGACCTAAGACAGTTGAGCAACTAGAATCCTACATTAGACAAGAATGGGTTAACATTCCTATCCCTAAACTTGAGCAACTTGTCTCCTCAGTCCCCAGACGTTTACAGACTGTTGTAAAGAGAAAAGGGGATGTCTCACAGTGGTAAACATGGCCTTGTCCCAACTTTTTTGAGATGTGTTGTCATGAAATTTAAAATCACCTAAGTTTTCTCTTTAAATGATACATTTTCTCAGTTTAAACATTTGATATGTCATCTATGTTCTATTCTGAATAAAATATGGAATTTTGAAACTTCCACATCATTGCATTCCGTTTTTATTTACAATTTGTACTTTGTCCCAACTTTTTTGGAATCGGGGTTGTAGATGAGAATAAAGCTGTTTTTATATTTATTATATTTATTTTAGTAGAGCCATGGTCTGCCGGCTATGCAGTTGTTCTCTCAAACCCATTAAGCAAAAAAAAATTGCTTATTTAACAGCAACACTCATTTCAGAGAATAAACAACTTTACAAGTCATCGTATTCAGCGAACAGCAGGCAGGCAGGCTACTGGCTGTTCGTTCGTTCGTTGGCTGTGAACTGAAATGTATTGCTGAGTGAGAGCTCTAAATTGTAAACTAAAGACCTGGCATGTGTCAGCGCTCTGATAATAGGGCTCAGATAGCCCTTAAAGAAGTAAAGTGGCGCTGCTCTGCACAGATCAAAATGCAAGTTGGACGCCCTTCTGCTACTGAACAGATCCTGCTGATTCGCGAACTAGTTCTAGTCGTTCACTTCGAAGACTCGTTCAAAAAGAACGGTTCGTTCGTGAACGACACACCACTACTAGCTCGATAGGGTTTATATGCACTAAGTAGCTCGGCAGAAATCGCATAATCTAGGTCGTGTAGCTCGATTCCGAGAAATCAAGTTCGGTTCAATTTCAGCCGAATTAAGGTGTATACATGGCATTTTGAACTTCGATTTCAGTCGAGCAACAGCAGAAATTCGATTCTCTCTATGTGCATGTAAACGTAGTGATAGACACACGTATTCGGCATTTTGCTTCGCTGAGCAACAACAACGCACTGTGACTTCCAATATGGCCGCCGCCGGGTTCGCGCTAATCTCGAAGTGTATAAATGAATATACTTTTCAGAAGTTGGACATTTCTGTATTGTAAATCCTTTTTTTTTTATTGCTCTTAGGGGATATTCTAATAATTTGAGATACTGGATTTCTAATTTCCATGCGCTATAAGCCATAATCATCAAAATTAAAACAAAGGCTTTATTAAATATTTCACTTTACATGTAATGAATATAGAATATATGAAAGTTTACCTTTTTGAATTAAATTATGAAAAAAGGAACTTTTTCATGGTATTCTAATTTTTTGAGATGCACTAGTACATTGGTGTCATGTGAACTGAACAGACAAGCAACGAGCTGAGAAACCGCAGGTAACAGCTAGCCAGCTCGGTAAATTAGGTGTGATTTGGGGAAGAGCAGAAACCCACCCACCTTGCGCACAGCACACAGGAACTGCTTGTAGCTCACGCCGCTGAGATCCAGCAGCTTTCGAGAAGCTTCTTTATTTTGGGGGCGACAGTCAAACACACAAACCGCCCGGCTGCCATGAGAAGCCTCTGCTGCCTGGGAAACTCTGGTTTCCGCCATGTTTCTACTTCACTGTGGTTTCACTTCTCTCAAAACTGCTCAAAATACCTTTATATATACATATTATTCCAAATCCAAAATGTTTGCCTCACTGTTACTTGTTACTGTCGTTCCCGTTTCATGAAGCTCAGAGTCCCGAAAGCTTTCCCGCACCTCTCACTACTTTCACGTTTTGCACCCGTAGAGCCAGATCTCTGTCTGCTGACTGGGTTGCCAAATCCTTACATACAACCCATGAAACAAAGTACATTTTTACACTAATGTACTGTTTACAAGCATTTATTTCACGAACCAATACCAGTACTAAATACAATACTAAATTGACAAGCTAAGACAGTATGGTCTAAACTTGCATTAATAGTTTAAGTAATAATTACAACTGGCAACCTTTGAAACAAAGTTTGGCGCCATTCATTCTTGCATAGTCTTCAAACATGCTGTATCATCTCTAGCCGCTTTATCCTGTTCTACAGGCGGGGTACACCCTGGACAAGTTGCCAAGTCATCGCAGGCCTGACACATAGAGACAAACAACCATTCACACTCACGGTCAATTTAGAGCCACCAATTAGCCTAACCTGCATGTCTTTGGACTGTAGGGGAAACCGGAGCACCCGGAGGAAACCCACGCGGAGAACATGCAAACTCCACACAGAAAGGTCCTCGCCGGCTGCTGGGTTCGAACCCAGGACCTTCTTGCTGTGAGGCAACAGTGCTAACCACTACACCACCCATAACAACAACTAATAATAATCCATCCATCCATTATCTCTAGCCGCTTATCCTGTTCGACAGGGTCGCAGGCAAGCTGGAGCCTATCCCAGCTGACTATGGGCGAAAGGCGGGGTACACCCTGGACAAGTCGCCAAGTCATCGCAGGCCTGACACATAGAGACAAACAACCATTCACACTCACGGTCAATTTAGAGCCACCAGTTAACCTAACCTGCATGTCTTTGGACTGTAGGGGAAACCGGAGCACCCGGAGGAAACCCACGCGGAGAACATGCAAACTCCACACAGAAAGGTCCTCGCCGGCTGCTGGGTTCGAACCCAGAACCTTCTTGCTGTGAGGCAACAGTGCTAACCACTACACCACCCATAACAACAACTAATAATAATCCATCCATCCATCCATTATCTCTAGCCACTTTATCCTGTCCTACAGGGTCGCAGGCAAGCTGGAGCCTATCCCAGGTGACTACGGGCGAAAGGCGGGGTACACCCTGGACAAGTCGCCAGGTCATCGCAGGCCTGACACATAGAGACAAACAACCATTCACACTCACGGTCAATTTAGAGCCACCAATTAGCCTAACCTGCATGTCTTTGGACTGTAGGGGAAACCGGAGCACCCGGAGGAAACCCACGCGGAGAACATGCAAACTCCACACAGAAAGGTCCTCACCGGCTGCTGGGTTCGAACCCAGAACCTTCTTGCTGTGAGGCAACAGTGCTAACCACTACACCACCCATAACAACAACTAATAATAATCCATCCATCCATCCATTATCTCTAGCCGCTTTATCCTGTCCTACAGGGTCGCAGGCAAGCTGGAGCCTATCCCAGCTGACTATGGGCGAGAGGCGGGGTACACCCTGGACAAGTCGCCAGGTCATCGCAGGCCTGACACATAGAGACAAACAACCATTCACACTCACGGTCAATTTAGAGCCACCAATTAGCCTAACCTGCATGTCTTTGGACTGTAGGGGAAACCGGAGCACCCGGAGGAAACCCACGCGGCCACGGGGGGGAAATACAAACTCCACACAGAAAGGTCCTCGCCAGCCGCTGGGTTTGAACCCAGGATCTTCTTGCTGTGAGGCAACAGTGCTAACCACTACACCACCCATAACAACAACTAATAATAATCCATCCATCATCTGTAGCCGCTTATCCTGTTTTACAGGGTCACAGGCAAGCTGGAGCCTATCCCAGCTGACTATGGGTGAGAGGCAGGGTATACCCTGGACAAGTTGCCACATAGATACAAACAACCATTCACACCCACGGTCAATTTAGAACCACCAGTCAACCTAACCTGCATGTCTTTGGAGCACCCGGAGAAAACCCACGCTGACAACATGCAAATTCCACACAGAAAGGTCCTCACCGAGCTCGAACCCACGACCTTCTTGCTGTGAGGCGACAGTGCTAACCACTACACCACCGTGCCGCTGATGTATCATCTTCCCAAATGCAAACGTTAACTATGCTTAGTAATTATAGCTACTCTAGTTCTGTGATTAAACCAAAATGACTCAATATTTGATAAGTAATACACTATAAAAGGTTTGAAAGTAACTATTTCAGCCTTGTTAAATTAGAGCTGTGACTCAAACCAGAAACTTATGTACATTTCGAGAAAAGTTTCAATCTTCTTCTTGCATGTCAGCCATAGTTGACTGACTGTCTAGGGCAGATTTGTTAGCTGGCTCAGGAAGGAGAGCTACCCTGGGTGGACATCAAGGACGTAGAGCAGTTCCCATCCAACCATTCACAGCCATGGGCCATTTAGAGTAGCCTGTTAACCTAACTGCATGTCTTTGGACAATGGATGAAACCAGAGCACAGAGGAAACCCACACAGATATAGGGAGAACATGCAAACTCTACCCAGAAATGTGCCCGTTAGCCATGAGGTTCAAATGCGGAGCCTTCTCACTGTAAGGTGACAGTGCTAACCACTGCGCTGCCCCAAAGTTTCAATGTTTTCAGTATTTTCACACTGAGTCCAGCTGAGCAAACCATTTCCAAAACGTATTGTAAGCTTTATATATATCGTTTTGCTGCGATAACCTGGCAACTTGTCCAGGGTGTACCCCACCTCTCGCCCATAGTCAGCTGGGATAGGCTCCAGCTTGCCTGCGACCCTGTAGGACAGGATAAGCGGCTACAGATAATGGATGGATGGATAGATGGAAGTAGGGGGAAAGCAGTAATAGGGTGTGGTGGGCTGCACGGTGGTGCAGTGGTTGGCACTGTTTCTTCTCAGCAAGCAGGTTCTGGGTTCAAACCTACTGGTTGACTGGGGCCTTTCTGTGTGGAGTTTACATGAGCCCCTTTCACACAGCCTATATTCGACCTCACGTTTTGTATAAAACATCCAAATACGGAATAGGAGAATCTGTATTGTTCTGCCTCTGAGCCAGAATGATTGGTAGTAACAGAGCCAGAATCAACATCTGTGTAAAAGGGACAGCCGGCATGGCGGGACAGGGGTGTGATGTTTTTGACTTGAACATTCTTCTTTCCAAGATCAGCGCGAATTCAAACATCTCCATCTATGGTATCTAAGGTCCACAGACCATTCTGCCTCAAAACATTTCCTACTTCTCTTCACTTTCTCCTCCAACATCATTCTGATTGCGAAAACGTTGTTTGCACGAGTGTCTTCACCGTTACCTCCCTCTCTGTTTGTGAGTGCAGTTTTCTGTGACAGACTTTTGTCCCCAAAAAGCTGGCTTGGCTAAAAGACACAAACGTAATATATATTGAGGCTATTACTTCCCTTTAACATGAATTATTTAATGGAAGTGATTACATGTTGCATACATGCTCAGCAACTTTGCTTGTGTTTGAAGGGTGGTATAAATGTGTACGGCTAACAAAAGCATCTCAACACTCAGTTCACCTGCCATTGTTTTTAAAGCAAGGCTGGTATGTTCAGGGTATTCATATTAACGACGTAGATACGTCACCCTAGACACTGACGCTCCATTGTGACATGTCACACTTCAGATTGCGGAACGCCAACCCACAATATAAAAACACACAGTGGTGAAGCTTCATGCTGACTTTTTATTTAATTCAGTGTGAACAATCAAAGCCGGAATACTGAGGTGTCTTCTTTACGCCAGTATTGTATAAAGAAAGGCAACGCTGCTGTTGGAAAATTAATCAACGCCATCTGATCAATCAGATTTAAGAATTAAACAGCAATAGAGTAGCTTTGAAAATAAATAGACCAATTTAATTAGACACTACATAGTCATAGATTTGCGGAGTACATACGTATAATTAATCTAATGAATGCGAAATCCTTAACCCAAGGACCAAAGACAACCAATAACCAACAGTTTCAAAATTACTCAATTTTCCGTGGGAAAACTGCGCATCTGGCAACACGAGCAAAGTTGCAATGAGCAAGAGAAGTATCTGTGCAGGTTTCCGCAGTCGGAAGTTGTGAACTCTGTCTTCCCACCAAAAGTCAAAATAAAAGGCCTCACCCAAGTTTGTTTTGAACGTTCGTTCATTCAAATCAGTCACTCGAAGTAATCTCTTAGCTTTTGGATCCCAAGTCTACTACGAGTTCAAAAGCACATTATTAATTTTGTAATAAATAATGATAAATATATTAAATTAAATCTATTTTTGCACACATTCTATTTAGACAGGTCTCTTAAAGTCAAACAAAACTCAAAAATAAACACTGTTTGATGTGCCGGCACGGTGGTGTAGTGGTTAGCGCTGTCGCCTCACAGCAAGAAGGTCCTGGGTTCGAGCCCCGGGGCCGGCGAGGGCCTTTCTGTGTGGAGTTTGCATGTTCTCCCCGTGTCCGCGTGGGTTTCCTCCGGGTGCTCCGGTTTCCCCCACAGTCCAAAGACATGCAGGTTAGGTTAACCGGTGACTCTAAATTGACCGTAGGTGTGAATGTGAATGGTTGTCTGTGTCTATGTGTCAGCCCTGTGATGACCTGGCGACTTGTCCAGGGTGTACCCCGCCTTTCACCCGTAGTCAGCTGGGATAGGCTCCAGCTTGCCTGCGACCCTGTAGAACAGGATAAAGTGGCTAGAGATAATGAGATGATGTGCCCCCCCCCCCCCATCCATCCATTATCTGTAACCCCTTATCCTGTTCTACAGGGTCACAGGCAAGCTGGAGCCTATCCTAGCTGACTATGGGTGAGAGGCGGGGTACACCCTGGACAAGTCACCAGGTCATCACAGGGCTGACACAGAGACAAACAACCATTCACACTCATGGTCAATTTAGAGCCACCAATTAACCTAACCTGCATGTCTTTAGACTGTGGAGCACCCAGAGGAAACCCATGCAAACACGGGGAGAGAACATGCAAACTCCACAAAGAAAGGCACTCACCAGCCACTGGGCTCGAACCCAGAACCTTCTTGCTGTGAGGCGACAGTGCTAACCACTACACCACCATGCCACCCCTGCCCCCCATGTTTAAATTAATAATAAAACTTTATAACAACATCCATTATCTGTAGCCACTTATCCTGTCCTACAGGATCGCAGGCAAGCTGGAGCCTATCCCAGCGGACCATTGGCGAGAGGCGGGGTACACCCTGGACAAGTAACCAGGTTATCGCAGGGCTGATACAGAGACAAACAACCATTCACACTCACACCTACAGTCAATTTAGAGCCACCAATTAGCCTAACCTGCATGTCTTTGG
Organism: Neoarius graeffei; assembly: GCF_027579695.1. Lineage (NCBI taxonomy): Eukaryota > Metazoa > Chordata > Actinopteri > Siluriformes > Ariidae > Neoarius > Neoarius graeffei. The sequence continues at coordinate 48,352,068 of NC_083569.1, read as the reverse complement.
ACTGTGGAGGAAACCCACACAGACATGGGGAGAACATGCAAACTCCGCACAGAAAGGCCCTTGCTGGCCGCTGGGCTCGAACCCAGGACCTTCTTGCTGTGAGGCAACAGTGCTAACCACTACACCACCATGCCACTCCCCCACATTTAAATTAATAATAAAACTTAACAATTTATCCATTTTAAAAAAGTTATGATATTGCTCAAAATAGGTTTACCTGGACGCAACCATTTACACTAAAACCGAATATCCGTTTGTGACATAACCGGTTCACTATTATGCCGTTTCCCTTAGTAACACAGAGCCATCAAATAAAGGCTTCTAATTATTTAAAAAAATCACCAGGCACCACTGTGCTCTCGCTCTCTCTCTCTGTGCATGAAATCACTCACTTCGCACAGTCAAGCAGACAGAGGAAGTCCATGTGCGCATGTGCAGGTTTACCTTCTTCTTTTTCTTTTGAATTTTATGGCAGTTGTCATCCACAGTGTTGCATTACTGCCATCTACAGGTTTACCTTGACCATGCACTGACAGTTATATCATTCTGTCGCTAAATGAACAGCTGATCACACCGAGGTGCTCGCTGACCGCCGACACTTATTAGTTTGGTCCTGCATTTCCTTTCCTTCGCCACATAATGTCTTTTCTTCTTGCTTTCTGTTACTGTAGTCGGTCTTTCATGTTTCATTTGTACACTCTCACGTCCTCCATTTTTCTCTCCTGTTTCAAATTTGTATCCCACAATACCTTGCGCAAACGGAGAAAACCCACCACGTGATGCATGATGTAGTTTCTTGAATTGGGTCATGGTGAAGCAGGAAAAAATAGCGGGGAATTTAGGGCCACGTGGCCCTAAAGTCATTAATTGTTCTATTAGGAAAAAAACCCTAATAAAATTGGAAGTCGAATTCAGTAGCTTTTGGTCTACTAAACAAAAATAATTGGGTGTCAGGGAAAATTATTTTTATGACCTACACTTGAAAAATCTGAAAGGCAGTCTACCTTTAAATCTCACATGGCGAGATAATGCATACAGAGTACTGACACAGATACTAGTAAACAATAGCCATTGTCATAACAACGTGAATCTTGCCATTTAAAAAGATTACTTTTCTCAGGGAATAAAAACAAACAAAATCATGTCGCATAAAAATGCAAAGAAAAATGTAATATTTTGGGGGGAAAACCATTGTGAGTAGCTGGTGATGAAGTTTATAGGCAGCAAAATTCTCCTAAAGGCTGGGTCTGTGTGTGCTCACGCTCACTGTTTACGTGTGTGTGTGTGTGTGTGTGTGTGTGTGTGTGTGTGTGTGTGTTTCACTGCTTCATTGATCAGGTTTATTTTTACACCCAAATGCTTGACACTCGGGCATCTTTAGGGCTCTTAACAACAATTTAGAAGTGATGTATCCACTAAAGTTCAGCCTCAGTAAGTCATGTAGCGTGTAAGTGATGTCACAATCTCAGATTCTTGTCTGTGAAGATTCTCAATCATCCAGGTCATAGTAAACTGTGGGTGGTAGAAATGGGCAACTGGACTTGCTTGAAGATTCTTGAAAACGTTTCACCTCTCGTCCAAAAGGCTTCCTCAGTTCTGTCTGACTAATAGGGAGTATCAGATATTTATCTTCTCCTGGATCAGAATCAGAATCAGAATTCTGATGACCAGCTCATCTAAGGTGTCATTGAGGCATCATGTTGGTGTGGGTCACTGGAGGCTGGGTGTGAACGGCGAGTCATTAAGGTGATCAAAGGATTGCCCATTAGGGTGATCAATGGCAATCTGACTCTCTCTGTCCTCCTGTGAGTCACCGAAAACAGCTGGGTCCTGGCGTACACCCAGCCGTCTGGGAAGAGTGTCCAAGACCGCCTTGTAGATGGTTGACAACCATCTACATCCAACCATTTCAGGCTACGTTTACATTAGACCGTATCTGTCTCGTTTTCTTCGCGGATGCACTGTCCGTTTACATTAAACTGCCTGGAAACGCCGGGATACGGGAATCCGCCAGCGTCCACGTATTCAATCCAGATCGTGTCAGCTCCGGTGCTGTGTAAACATTCAGAATGCAGATACACTGTGCTGAGCTCTAGCTGGCGTCTCATTGGACAACATCACTGTGACATCCACCTTCCTGATTCGCTGGCGTTGGTCATGTGACGCAACTGCTGAAAAACGACGCGGACTTCCGCCTTGTATCACCTTTCATTAAAGAGTATAAAAGTATGAAAATACTGATGCAAATACTGATGCAAATACTGCCCATTGTGTAGTTATGATTGTCTTTAGGCTTGCCATCCTTCCACTTGCAAGTAGTAAGTGATATGCGCTGGGATCACACACACAGCGGCTCAGTCCCGAATCGTGGTTTGTGCACTTCATTTGCGCGCTGTGTGAGCTGCGCAGGGCCGGAGTGCGCACCCTCCAGAGGGCACTCGCTGTTCAGGGCGGAGTGATTTGGAGCGCAGGATGCCTGCGGAGCCGAGCGTATCCGTGTATTGGCGTTGCTATGTGCACGCAAATCGTGTATTGGTGTTGCTGTGTGCACACTAATCGTTTTAAAAACGTTAATCTGATGATCCGCTGATACGGTCTAATGTAAACATGGGCTCAGGCTACATCCACACGACAACGGCAACGAGATGTTATTTAAAAATATATCGCGTCCAAATGGGCAACAATCAGTAAAATATCAGGTCCATATGGCAACGCAACGCTTGCTGAAAATGATGCAATACACATGCCACACCTCTAGGGGCGCTGTAAGACAGTCTCTTTGGAGACACCAGAACAATAGAAGTAAGGACGCATGCGCATAAACTATTATGCGCGAGACTTCATATTAGCCACAAAGTCAGGAAAATCTGTTTGTAAAATTACATTATAATGACCAAATACAATGAAAAGTATTTTTCCAGTCTCACCTGTGAAAGGTAATCCCATGTGATCTCGTTTGGACAGCAAACCTGTTGGTACAGTTAAACGCAGCTAATCTTTATTCTCCACTTTGACCTATCCAATATGGCGGTGAGGATGACGTATGATTCTACGCGGAAGGCGGCGTCTTTAATGGTCCGGAATAAATTGAATGCTACACGTTGATGGATTAATTTGATGTTTCTCACCTGTGAAAGGTAATCCCATGTGATCTCGTTTGGACGGTAAACCTGTTGGTAGTTAAACGCAGCTAATCTTTATTCTCCGCTTTGACCTATCCAATATGGCGGCGAGGATGACGTATGATTCTACACGGAAGGCGGCGTCTTTAATGGTCCGGAATAAATTGAATGCTACACGTTGATGGATTAATTTGATGTTTCTCACCTGTGAAAGGTAATCCCATGTGATCTCGTTTGGACGGTAAACCTGTTGGTAGTTAAACGCAGCTAATCTTTATTCTCCGCTTTGACCTATCCAATATGGCGGTGAGGATGACGTATGATTCTACCCGGAAGGCGGCGTCTTTAATGGTCCGGAATAAATTGAATGCTACACGTTGATGGATTAATTTGATGTTTCTCACCTGTGAAAGGTAATCCCATGTGATCTCGTTTGGACGGTAAACCTGTTGGTAGTTAAACGCAGCTAATCTTTATTCTCCGCTTTGACCTATCCAATATGGCGGCGAGGATGACGTATGATTCTACACGGAAGGCGGCGTCTTTAATGGTCCGGAATAAATTGAATGCTACACATTGATGGATTAATTTGCTCTTCTACGCCCTTTTTGAGGAATGTATTGTCGGACTTAAACCAACATCTGAAGAGGTGAGATCGCTCCTTTTTTTCCCTATTTTTGCTGGCGGGATTGACTCTGCCCTAAGGGCAGAGTCTCTCTCTCTCTCTCTCTCTCTCTCTCTCACTTTGCACCATTACACAATAAATATTCACAAAAAATATTTTGTAAGCGCGTTTCATGAACCAAGTTATAGGATTTGTTGACAACTCGCATCGAGTTCGTTACACTTCTACCCGGCATGAAGCACTCACAGTCATGTGGTTGTGACGTCATCGTAAACAAATCCGTTCTACTCATCCAGACGACTTCACAACGGCAACATTGCCAGATCTTTCCACTCTGGAACCCGTTCTCAAAAAGATTGCGTTTTGGGCACCCAAAACGCCGGTGCCGTGTGGACGCCAGGCCTAAACGATAAGCAATTGTATCGGAGTCACCTGAATCCGTTGCCGTGTGGACAGGGCCTAAGACATCATTTGTCAACCATCTACAAGGCGGTCTTGGACACTCTTCCCAGACGGCTGGGTGTACGCCAGGACCCAGCTGTTTTCGGTGACTCACAGGAGGACAGAGAGAGTCAGATTGCCATTGATCACCCTAACAGGCAATCCTTTGATCACCTTAATGACTTGCCGTTCACACCCAGCCTCCAGTGACCCACACCAACATGATGCCTCAATGACACTTTAGATGAGCTGGTCATCAGAATTCTGATTCTGATCCAGGAGACTCCCCATTAGTCAGACAGAACTGAGGAAGCCTTTTGGACGAGAGGTGAAACGTTTTCAAGAATCTTCAAGCAAGTCCAGTTGCCCATTTCTACCACCCACAATCTCAGATTCTCTCATGAAATTTGTACTCAGAGCACAATATTTGAACCTTGGAGAGAGTAAGATGGCAGTGCCCACGGACATTGTTTTTCTTTTAAAATAAAATCTGTACACAATATACAGGTACAAATATGAACAAATGAACACTCAAACATGTCTTGAATGGAGATTATCTGTCAGTATAAAGGAGTTTATTTTTGAGGTTTTGTTTCGCTTTAAAGCTGAAGCCTTTCTGAGCTTATTTGGTCTCAGTCATCACAGAAACAAGTAGATTAAGGCAGAAGTTCAAATAGTTTCAGTTTGATTTGTATGTTTAATTTTCTTTATACAAATTTCTGCTATTTTAATAAAGAATCTATGTACAGATCAGGCTATGTTCCTTAGTCAAGCAAATCCACCATGGTCTGACAAGCTCTCAGCTACGATAATACAGACCAATCTAGTCACGCTGGTAGACCATCTTTGCCAGATGGCAAGTTATTTTCCAGCTTCCTTATTTACTTTTCTAAATTCATCAATAAAGATTGAGTGTTGAAAGCAGGGCTCGAAATTCGCGGTGGTCCGGTCACCCGAGGCGACTTAATTTGTCATTTGGCGGGTAATTCCTGTCACTAGGCAGCCCGGCTGGCTAGTTGAAAATAAAAAATATATATGAAGCGAAGATTCAGACTAGGGCTGTGCGATATATCGAATATACTCGATATATCTCCGAAAATTCTGTGTGAGATACATAAAATTATTATATCGTAACTATCAAGTATTTTATGGTCATCTGCCGACTTGCGTTTGTTTCGTGTTTGTTGCGTTTGTTTAAAACATTTTCCGGTGGTTTTCTCCCTGTCCCTCAGGCAGTAACGTGAGAGGCTGCCTATGGGTAAAAAAACCAATAAGGTCACACACTTGCCAACCAATCCCAGGCGACATCTAGGTGCTGAAAGGAACTTGCAGGAAGATTTTTTCGGTCAGTGTTGCCGGGAGGTTTCGAATTCTACTTTGCGGGCAAAAAATGGCTTGGGCTGGTTGACAAAAATTGGGCGGGTTTGACGTTAGTTCGGCGGGTTTTTATCAGATGTTTATATAGTTTCACTACCACTAGAAAGCAGAGATTGGACAGGATGTAAACACCTAAGCTGAATGATGTTCTTGAATATGCGAAGGAAATCAGGAAAAACAGCTATCTTTGGTCAACTGAGGAAAGTCATAGACGTAGTTTACCCAGCACCCCTTAGGTATTTTAAACAACCAAAATCGAGCATTGGCCTAAATTAATCTCATCTCAATTCATCATCTCTAGCTGCTTTATCCTTCTACAGGGTCGCAGGCAAGCTGGAGCCTATCCCAGCTGACTACGGGCGAAAGGCGGGGTACACCCTGGACAAGTCGCCAGGTCATCACAGGGCTGACACATAGACACAGACAACCATTCACACTCACAGTCAATTTAGAGTCACCAGTTAACCTAACCTGCATGTCTTTGGAAACCGGAGCACCCGGAGGAAACCCACGCGGACATGGGGAGAACATGCAAACTCCGCACAGAAAGGCCCTCGCCGGCCCCGGGGCTCGAACCCAGGACCTTTTTGCTGTGAGGCGACAGCGCTAACCACTACACCACCGTGCCGCCCCGGCCTAAATTAATCATTAACAATAAACATTAATCTCATTAAGTATTATTTAAACAAAAAAAATGCCGATGTAACTGTAAGACTAATATGAATGTGTGTAATGTAGTGCAGAAACTGAACTCATAAACTAGTAAATAAGAATGACGCAATCCATTCTCCATTTTCTCTTCTCATGTTACATTCAGCCATGCATCATAGCCTAACTTTTTTTTTAAATTGAAGTATATGAAACAGGTACAATCTAACAAATCCACAAAAATCAGAATAACAGATGAAGAAAATACATGGATGTAGACAAAAATAAATTAAGCAGAATAACTAGGCATATAAAATTAATAAAACAAACAGGATAAATAAAAAGATAAATAAATATAAAACTGGGACAGTGTCTTTATTAACATCAAGAAAAAGAATAAATTGTATTGCGATTTACATCTGATAAAACATCAACTTAAAACCTTATATACAAACACAAAAGATAAATAAATAAAAGACAAATAAAAAATAAATAACCTCAGCAATGCAGATGTTAGATATGCATCGTAGCCTAACATAGCCTACATAATATTATGCATGTGCGTCACCTACTGGTGCATGTAGGATACAGAACACAGCAGATGATTGCAAAGTTATAATCTGATTCAGCCATACGTAGCCTAATACCAGACAGCAGATTTTTCACCTCCAGCACTGACGGTCTAATGTTGCCATTTAGAAGTTGTTTGCATTGTTGTTTGATTTACAAATAGTATACTGGACTTTAGCTGCATATTTTTACTTTACAAGATAGGCATCAAGTACATTTTACGTTTTGGGCGGTTTTAAGTGCATTTTGGCGGGTTTTGAACATTTTGGGCTGGAAAACATCAGCAGTATCTGGCAACACTGGTTTTGGTTTACAGCGCTGACTCAGTTCCTGCAGTTGCTGGTGTTGCATAGGCTACCGTGTAAGGTCAGTCAATTTCAGCGACAAATTAAAAATGGAAGCTGACGAATTGGTTCCTAAAAGAACTAGTAAGGGGTCAGTCATCTGGCATTTTTTTTGGATATTGCGAGGAGGACATGGAACAGCAAATGCCAGTTTGTAAAGTGTGCAAAAAAAAACGGTATCAAAATACTCAGGTCTTGAAATAAATGCACATTAGTCATGAACAATGGTAACTACTCTCTTTTGTAATCTGTGGTTGGTAGAAGAGAGCAACTGGACTTGCTTGAAGATTCTTGAAAACGTTTCGCCTCTCATCTGAAAGGCTTCCTCAGTTCTGTCTGACTAATAGGGAGCATCAAGTATTTATCCTCTCATGGATCATCATAGAATCCGAATCGGAATGCTGATGGCTGCTGTGGCAGCGGGGGCGTGGCCAAGCATCAGTCTGTGACAGGAGGGCGGAGTCAGGGAAGGTAAGTGGCAAAATCACTACACCTGATGTCAATTAACCTGTGTTTGTGTGTCTTCCCAGTGACCGCGCCCTATATAAAGAGAGAGAGAGAGCAGAGGAAGGCAGCTCTCTCTGGAACCAGTCAACTGGTGTGTGTGGTGTGACTGGAGAGATTTGTGTCTGAAAAGAACGAATAAAAGAGCATTATGGAACTTTATTCTGGCCTGCCGTCTTTCTGTGCTCCTCCCCCTCCTACGAACTGCCACAGTGGTGCCGAAACCCAGGACGGAGCACAGGAAAAGAACAGCCCCATGGAGCCCTCCACCTTTGCGGACCTGGTCCATGCCCTCGCCACGGCCCAGCAGAGCCAGCACCAGGCGCTAATCACCCTCCGGAAGGAGCAAGAGCGCCGGTTCGAGGCCCTGGTGCTGGCGCAGCAGGAAGATCGTCAGGCGTTCCGGCACCTCCTCGCGTCGGCGGGGTCCACCAGCGCTCCCACCGCGGGCCCGTCCCCCCCCATCCTAACCAAGATGGGCCCGCAAGACGACCCCGAGGCATTCATCACGCTCTTCGAGCAAGTCGCGGAGACCTCGGGGTGGCCGATGGAGCAGCGCGCGGCGCGCCTTCTCCCCCTGCTAACAGGAGAGGCGCAGCTGGCCGCACTACAGCTCCCCGCTGACCGCCGGCTGGCCTACGCGGACCTTCGCCGGGCCGTCCTCCAGCGGGTGGGGCGCACCCCCGAACAACAACGACGGCGCTTCCGCGCTCTGCGGCTGGAGGAAGTCGGCCGGCCGTTCGCGTTTGGCCAGCAGCTCCGGGACGCCTGCTGGTGGTGGTTGAGGGCCAACAACTGCGACGCCGAGGGAATTCTCGATCAGGTGGTGCTGGAGCAGTTCATCGGCCGCCTGCCAGAGGGAACCGCGGAGTGGGTCCAGTGCCACCGCCCGGCGTCGCTGGATCAGGCCATCGAGTTGGCGGAGGACCATTTGGCGGCTGTTCCGACGGCAGGACAGCGAACATCCTCTTCTCTCCTCTCCTCTCTCCCCCTCTCTCCTCCTGTGTCTCGTCCTCACCCCGTTCCCCCACCGCGGAGGCGGGGGCTGGCCCCACCCCAGCTGGCCCGTTGCACCCGCAGTGTCCTCCCGTTTTTCCCTTCCGTGTCTGTCTCTTCCCCCCCTCAGGTGAGTGAGCCCCGGGGCGCCAGTGCAGAGAGGAAGCCCGGGCCGGTTTTCTGGCGCTGCGGGGAGCCGGGCCACCTCCAACAGCAGTGTTCGGCAATGGAAGTGGGCGTGGTGGTTCGGATCCCCGACGCGCCAGGAGCTGCCCTCGATCGGGCCGGAGCGTATCGCATACCGGTGAGTATCCAAGGGGATACATATCAGGCATTGGTGGATTCCGGTTGTAATCAGACCTCAATCCACCAAAGCCTGGTGCAAGACGAGGCATTGGGGGGAGCACAGGGGGTGAAGGTGTTGTGTGTGCACGGGGATGTTCACAGCTACCCGTTGGTGTCGGTCCACATTTTGTTCCGAGGGGAAAAATTTATAGTAAAGGCGGCGGTTAATCCTCGCCTCACCCACTCGATAATTTTGGGGACGGATTGGCCGGGATTCGGGGAGTTGATGAGTCATCTAGTGAAGAGTGGGTCCTGCCATAGGTCAGCAGGGGGAGGTCCCGGTGTCGCTTTGGCGGGGGCAGCTGTCGCAGAGCCGTCCACGTCATCTTTGCGTCAGAGTGAGGAGCCGCAGGCTCCTCCTCCCTCTCTCGGGGAATCCCTTGCGGATTTCCCGTTAGAGCAGTCGCGAGACGAGACTCTGCGGCATGCGTTTGACCAAGTGAGAGTAATCGATGGTCAAACGCTCCCGCCGAACGCCACCCCGTCCTTCCCCTATTTTTCTATTATGAGAGATAGATTATACCGAGTGACGCAGGACACTCAGACGAAAGAGCAAATCACCCAGCTTTTGATTCCAAAAAGCCGCCGGGAATTGGTATTCCAGGCGGCTCACTTTAATCCCATGGCTGGACACTTAGGGCAGGATAAGACACTAGCCCGAATAATGGCCCGATTCTATTGGCCGGGGATTCGCGGCGATGTCCGTAGGTGGTGTACGGCGTGCCGCGAATGCCAGTTAGTAAATCCAGCGGCCATTCCAAAAGCGCCTTTGCGCCCCCTACCATTAATCGAGACCCCGTTCGAAAGGGTTGGGATGGATCTCGTCGGGCCATTAGATCGGTCAACACGAGGGTACCGCTTTATATTAGTTCTGGTGGACTATGCAACGCGATACCCGGAAGCGGTGCCTCTTCGCAATATCTCAGCACGCAGTATTGCGGAGGCACTCTTCCACATCATCTCCCGAGTTGGAATCCCGAAAGAGATTCTGACTGACCAAGGCACCTCGTTTATGTCACGAACACTGAGCGAACTGTATAGACTATTAGGTATTAAGCCGATCCGCACCAGCGTGTATCACCCACAAACGGACGGTTTAGTTGAACGGTTCAATCGCACCCTCAAGAATATAATTTAAAAATTCGTAAGTGAGGACGCACGTAACTGGGATAAATGGCTCGAACCCTTGTTATTTGCAGTGCGAGAGGTCCCCCAAGCCTCCACGGGGTTCTCCCCGTTTGAATTGTTATACGGGCGTAAGCCGCGCGGCATTTTAGACGTGCTGCGAGAAAATTGGGAGGAGGGACCTTCACCCAGTAAAAATGAAATTCAATACGTTATTGACCTGCGCGCAAAACTCCACACGCTCACACACCTAACCCAGGAGAATTTGCGGCAGGCCCAAGAACGGCAAACCCGCCTGTATGACAGGGGTACGCGCCTTAGGGAGTTCGCACCGGGAGATAAAGTACTCGTACTGTTGCCCACATCGAGCTCCAAATTGATCGCCAGGTGGCAAGGACCCTTTGAGGTCACACGGCGAGTCGGGGACGTCGACTATGAGGTGAGGCGAACGGACAGAGGTGGGGCACTACAGATTTACCACCTCAATCTACTCAAACTCTGGAACGAGGAGGTCCCCGTAGCGTTGGTGTCGGTGGTTCCGGAGAAGGCGGAGCTGGGGCCGGAGGTTCAAAAGGGCACATTGGCATCGCATACCTCTCCGGTCCCCTGTGGAGACCACCTCTCCCCGACCCAACTCGCGGAGGTCGCCCAGTTGCAGACCGAGTTTTCGGACGTGTTCTCGCCCCTGCCCGGTTGCACCGACCTCATAGAGCACCACATTGAGACGCCCCCGGGGGTGGTAGTGCGTAGCCGCCCTTACAGGCTGCCCGAACACAAGAAAAAAGTGGTTCGGGAAGAACTCGAGGCCATGCTCGAGATGGGCATTGTCGAGGAGTCCCACAGTGACTGGAGCAGCCCAGTGGTCTTGGTTCCCAAGGCCGATGGGTCGGTCCGGTTCTGTGTGGACTACCGAAAAGTCAACGCGGTGTCTAAATTCGACGCGTACCCAATGCCTCGTATTGACGAGTTGCTCGATCGGCTAGGCACGGCTCGCTTTTACTCGACACTGGATTTGACAAAGGGTTATTGGCAGATCCCCTTGACTCCATTATCCCGAGAAAAAACGGCCTTTTCCACACCGTTCGGCTTACACCAGTTTGTCACACTTCCTTTTGGGCTGTTTGGGGCGCCCGCTACATTTCAGCGGCTGATGGACAGGGTCCTCCGCCCCCACGCCACTTATGCAGCCGCATACCTCGACGATATCATTATTTATAGTAATGACTGGCAGCGGCACTTACAACACCTGAGGGCCGTCCTTAAGTCGCTGAGGCGAGCGGGTCTCACAGCCAACCCAAAGAAGTGTGCGATTGGGCGGGTGGAAGTACGGTATCTGGGCTTCCACTTGGGCAACGGGCAGGTGCGTCCCCAAATTAACAAGACAGCAGCAATTGCGGCCTGCCCGAGGCCCAAGACCAAAAAGGGGGTGAGACAGTTCCTGGGGCTGGCTGGCTACTATCGTAGGTTTATACCTAACTATTCGGACGTCACCAGCCCGCTGACTGATCTCACTAAAAAGGGGGCACCAGATCCGGTCCAGTGGACGGAGCAATGCCAGCGGGCTTTCTCTGAGGTAAAGGCTGCACTGTGCGGGGGGCCACTATTACACTCCCCTGACTTTTCTCTCCCTTTTATGTTACAGACGGATGCGTCGGACAGAGGGCTGGGGGCCGTGTTGTCCCAGGAGGTGGAGGGGGAGGATCGTCCCGTGCTGTACATCAGCAGAAAGCTGTCGGTACGCGAGGGGCGCTACAGCACGATAGAGAAGGAGTGCCTCGCGATCAAGTGGGCGGTCCTCGCCCTCCGCTACTACCTGCTGGGACACCCTTTCACCCTCTGTTCGGACCACGCGCCCCTCCAGTGGCTCCACCGCATGAAGGATGCCAACGCGCGGATCACCCGTTGGTATCTGGCACTCCAACCCTTTAATTTCAAGGTGATCCACAGGCCGGGGGCGCAGATGGTTGTGGCGGACTTTCTCTCCCGTCAAGGGGGGGGGGAGTCGGCTGCAGGCCGGACAGCCGCCCGGCCTGAGTCGGGCGGTGGGGGTATGTGGCAGCGGGGGCGTGGCCAAGCATCAGTCTGTGACAGGAGGGCGGAGTCAGGGAAGGTAAGTGGCAAAATCACTACACCTGATGTCAATTAACCTGTGTTTGTGTGTCTTCCCAGTGACCGCACCCTATATAAAGAGAGAGAGAGCAGAGGAAGGCAGCTCTCTCTGGAACCAGTCAACTGGTGTGTGTGGTGTGACTGGAGAGATTTGTGTCTGAAAAGAACGAATAAAAGAGCATTATGGAACTTTATTCTGGCCTGCCGTCTTTCTGTGCTCCTCCCCCTCGTACGAACTGCCACAGCTGCATTGTAGGTGGCTGATAAAAGATGTCTTAGACACCCACCTCTGTTCAGTGATGGTCGTTCCAGGTTGACAAAAATAAACGATCCTCTCTGGCTAAGATGTCTGCCAGTTCTCTGGAAGTCCTCTCATTCTCCCGCACCAGTCGAAGGGATCTCATCCCAAAGTGCGTAGAAACATATCTGTAAAGAATCTCAGTCATCCAGGTACATAGTAATCTGTGGTTGGTAGAAGAGAGCAACTGGACTTGCTTGAAGATTCTTGAAAACGTTTCACCTCTCATCTGAAAGGCTGGTGCGGGAGTATGAGAGGACTTCCAGAAAACTGGCAGACAGCTTAGCCAGAGAGGATCGTTCATTTTTGTCAACCTGGAACAACCATCACTGAACAGAGGTGGGTGTCTAAGGCCCTGTTTACATTATTTTGAATCAGCGGATCATCAGATTAACGTTTTTAAAACGATTCGCGTACACACACAAAATTTCTGTGCCCGCAACAAAACCGTTCCCCGTGCACACAGCAACGCCAATACACGGATACGCTAATCACATGACTAATTAGACGGCACATCGCATGATCCCAGTGCATATCGGGCATACGCAAGTCACTCACCACTTGCAAGTGGAAGGATGGCAAGCCTAAAGACCATTTTTTCATGGACGGACGACGAGGTCCAATTGTTACTAAACGTAACACTGGATTATAAAACAACGGTGTCGGCTCAGGGTGTGGACTGGGAAAGTGTCCAAACAAAATATGGGGACATACTGGGCCGTTTTTTGGACCACTACCCCTCGCCAGAGGATGCCCGCGCAAGTGGGAAAGACTTCCCTCACACGAAGGAGGAGATGTCAAAAGGTACACATTTGAAATATGTCTTTGTTTAAAACTGAAGTAAGTAACTAACCCTAGTTTTTCAGCAGTCGCGTCACATGACCAACGTGGCATGACCAACGCCAGCGAATCAGGAAGGTGGATGTCACAGTGACGTTGTCCAATGACGACGTCAGCTAGAGCTCAGCACTGCGTATCCTCGTTCCTCAATGTTTACACAGCACCGGATCAGATACGTACTGGGTTGAATACATGGGCCCTGGCGGATTCAAATTGTTCCGCCTGTGGAGTCGTTTCCCGGCGTTTTAATGTGCACGGACAGTGCATCCGCAACGAAAACAATACGGATACGGTCTAATGTAAACACCACCTAAGACATCTTTTATCAGCCACCTACAATGCAGCCATCAGCATTCTGATTCGGATTCTATGATGATCCATGCGAGGATAAATACTTGATGCTCCCTATTAGTCAGACAGAACTGAGGAAGCCTTTCAGATGAGAGGCGAAACGTTTTCAAGAATCTTCAAGCAAGTCCAGTTGCTCTCTTCTACCAACCACAGATTACTATGTACCTGGATAACTGAGAATCTTCACAGATATGCTCTCTTTTGTGTTATTTTTGACAGAAGTAAAATTCATACATGAACAAATTTTGGCGAGTTGATTTTCTGTTTGGCTAGTTACTTTGGAAGGTAACTAGTCCGGCTGGTGAAAAAATATATGAATTTCGAGCCCTGGAAAGTGTTTGAGAATAACCATTTTCAAATTGTATTAATATTTTTCTTAAAAGCATTATTTTCTTGTGTAGCATTAGTATAGTGGTAACTCAGAAATTGTTTCTTTTTCTACCAGCACAGCACAGGGAATAATGATCTGCCAGCTCAGCCGATGCTTGGGCAGGTAATCTGACCAAAGCTGCATTTTTCATCAGGAACTGTCTTGAGGCAGTTGTGTGATGACAGGTTCGCAAACCAAAACTGGTAGCTGTAGTTGCCAGTTACTCATTAACTCCATTAGCTTTATAGATTCTGTGCAAAACTAAAGATGCGAATGGACCACAAACATATTTTGTCTGATTAAGTATATCTGTTATGGTTGTAAGGGGAAAAAAAAAACAACCAAAAAACATTTTGAATAAAGAAAGCTGTCCAGGCTCTGATATGGTCATATCAGTTTACAAGCCTAGATCTGGTGTGAACTGAAAACAGCTTGTGTGAATTTTTTTAAGGGCTTGCTACACCACCCTTCTAGGGTGACATAATGAAAGAACAACTATGTGGCACCTGGGACACCCCATGACATCACGACAAGAAATTTAGCATGTCAGAATATTTTGTATTTTCTTGCTTAGTTTGACAGCACCTATGATGCGTTCCTTGATAGCCAGGATGGACAATTTTGCAAGGATGTGAAAGATGAATGGTTTGGGTCAAACTGGTAATGTTGCCAGTCTCCTAACCAAGACATGACAATTTATAGAACTATTAATGATCTATTGTAGAATCTGACATGGTTGACCATCGTCCATCCATTATCTGTAGCTGCTTGTCCTGTACAGGGTCGCAGGCAAGCTGGAGCCTATCCCAGCTGACTATGGGCGAGAGGCGGGGTACATCGCAGGGCTGACACATAGAAACAAACAACCATTCACACCTACGGTCAATTTAGACCTACCAATTAACCTAACCTGCATGTCTTTGGACTGTGGGGAAAACCTGAGAACCCCCACGCAGACATGGGGAGAGCATGCAAACTCCACACAGAAAGGCCCTTGTCAGCTGCTGTGCTCGAACCCAGGACCTTCTTGCTGTGAGGTGACAGTGCTAACCACTACACCACCGTGCCACCCTGGTTGACCATCTTGAAAGACTAAAATATTATGCAATCTGTTCTTAACATATCTCCCAAATAGGAGGTCAAATTTAACTGAACAGAATTGTATCGGTGCTAAACCTAATTATATATGACCAGTCGCGAATTCTTCTTCTTCCCATAGGCAGCAAGGGCCGTAGGGACACCACTGATGACATTTTAACAGTCCATCAGTGGTATGTCTAGGACATTTAACCTTGGCAGAGCTCATCCTTCTCACAGCTTGATCAATGGGCAATTTAGAGTAGCCAGTTACCCTAACTGTGGACTGTGGAGGAAACCAGAGCACCTGGAGGAAACCCATGCAGACACAGGGAGAACCCCTCTCCAATCCCTGGAACAGATCTACTCTACCAGGCTGAGAAACAGAGCCACAAAGATTAGGACTGACTGCACTCACCCCAGACAATGTCTTTTTGACACCCTTCCCTCTGGCAGGCTTAGGGTCATAAAGTCACAAACAGCAAGACACCAAAATAACTTCTTCCCCAGGGCTGTAAAAGCTCTGCTGGAGGCCTGATCCGGACTTGGACTCTCACTCTGCACCTTACTGTGTTTGGTTACTTTGTGTAATTACATACTGCAATTTATACTGCTGCTTATATGCCATTATGGTGCCTTTTAAAAGGTTATATATATTATTTATTTTATTTTATTGATATGCTGCTGGGCGGCACGGTGGTGTAGTGGTTAGCACTGTTGCCTCACAGCAAGAAGGTCTGGGTTCGAGCCCCGTGGCCGGCGAGGGCCTTTCTGTGCGGGGTTTGCATGTTCTCTCCGTGTCCGCGTGGGTTTCCTCCGGGTGCTCCGGTTTCCCCCACAGTCCAAAGACATGCAGATTAGGTTAACTGGTGACTCTAAATTGACTGTAGGTGTGTATGGTTGCCTGTGTCTATGTGTCAGCCCTGTGATGACCTGGCGACTTGTCCAGGGTGTACCCCGCCTTTCGCCCGTAGTCAGCTGAGATAGGCTCCAGCTTGCCTGCGACCCTGTAGAACAGGATAAAGCAGCTAGAGATAATGAGATGAGATATGCTGCTGTGATCTGAGCCTTCAAATAGTGTTTCATTGGATAGTAATGTGCAATGACAATAAAGAATCAATCTATCTAACATGCAAACTCCACACCGAAAGGCCCCCATCAGCCGCTGGGCTTGAACTCAGAATCTTCTTGCCGTGAGGCGACAGTGCTAACCACTGCATTAGTGAATTAACATGCATCAAATATTTACTTTTTTACTGGACTGTTTTTGTATCGTATTGTGTACTATATATCGAGATGTGTATCTCTGACAGAGGAAGACTCACTCGCTTAAAGGGCACATCTTGGGTATATTTAGGAGCAAGATCAATGTAATTCTCTTATTTTATATTAAACTTTGGTCAAATATCTGTCACATTTTGCATTTTGTGCAATTTTTTTACCTTGCGCAATACCAGAAAAATTCAGTTGAAATCGAGCCATTTGAGGTGAATTGGTCCGCCTCTGAAAAAACTTGGCATTTGGATTTCCTGGCAAACATTGATTTTCGTGACATCACGTGTGGGACGCCTCCTTCTGAATCCTATGTCAGCGTTGGTTTGTTTATGAGAATATGATCTGGTGGTTTTCTGCAAATTTCTTCAACATTATCACGTAATTATTAAAATGGTTAACAGATGTATCGTAGGAGGGTGGAGCAACACCAATCTTGATAGGATTAGTACTCATCATTTTCCAAAAGACCGGACAATGAGAGAGAAATGGGAGCGCTTCATGTGAGGCTCCCGGAAAAACTGGCAACATGCAACAGACCACAGCATTATATGCGGGGCTCACTTCATAAAGCCTGATGACTTTGAGAACTATTTGCAGTGGGAAACGGGCTTCAAGAAGCAACTTGATCTGAAAAAAGACGCAGTTCCATCTGTTAGAATGCCCAAAGCAACACCGCCTCCATCTGTGTCAGCATCACCAAAGGAGCCAGCCGTGTTCGTCTCCCCTGACAGAAGGCAAAGTGCCATCAGTGAGGCCTCAGTGGAGGGCCTCATCCACTGAGGCCCTCGAAGCCAAGGACCAAGCAGAGCCGAGAAAAAGACCAAGAAAATCAGCGATTCACAAGTTGGCTGTTGCCAGGGTAAGAAATGAGAGACTATACTCTAAATTAGGTGTTCCTGTGTTTGTGTGGTACACGGATAATGTTATTTATTGACACACACAAAAGTAAACAACACGAAAGCTCTGGGCAATAATACATTTACTTCACATGTATCAAGGGATATGCGTGTCAGGGCTTGAGATCTTGGGACCTGTCAAACACAGTAAATGTATATACAACCCTGCTTAGCCGATTCCATGTGTGTAGCTTATGAAATCTTTCTCCTACAGTAGCCAGTACTCTTCTAAATGAAGAAATATATAAAAAAAAATTTTCGTGGTGTGGTTTTCATCAAATCCTGCGCTCTGATTGACTGGCGAGCAGGTCCGTATCCTACGGTACGGACCCCAGTTATGGACCTCTGGCAACTCGCTCATTCACAACAACAACAAACATAGTAGCAATTTTTGTCAACATTTATCTTTTTTATAAGATTTATTTATAAGATTTTTATCAAAAATCTTATAAATTTTTGCCAGCATTTCTCAGCATAATAGCATTAATTTTACATCATGGATAGCGATAACGACAGTCTTCACAGCGAAAGCGAGTTTTACTGACCTGAGGAAGAAGAAATAAAAGAAAACATTTCAGGAGAGCATGTTGGAAGGAGAATGTTGAGGATGGAGCTGCCAGGCAAACGAAAACGAGGAAGGCCAAAGAGGAGATACATGGATGTGGTGAGAGAGGACATGAAAGTGGCAGGTGTGGTAGAGAAGGAAGCGGAATACAGGGAGCAATGGAGACAAAAGATCCGCTTTGGCGACCCCTAATCGGGAGCAGCCAGAAGAAGAAGAAGAAGAAGATTATTTCAGGAGAAAGCTAAAAACCTGTAACTGTTGCTAACGCCGAGCAAAAACATGGCTGAATCCTGAATGACTCCTATTTGTATAAATAGGGGACTACATAGGCAGCAAAATGTAGTTGTTTTCCTGCCATGGAAGTGCACTTGCATACCGAGGATGAAGCAATTTGCATTACAGCCGTGAATGAGGATTCAAAATGACGGCTTGGCTCGCCTCGGTTTTCCCTTTCGGGTGCTCTCGTTTTCTGTTAGAATTTGGTAAAGAAAAAAATAAATATATTATTTACCAGCTTAAGGTCGGTCTGTATGGTGAAATACCGTGACCTCGGCCCAGAGGACCTCACTCAGTACTTTCAAGACCTCGGCCACGGTATTTCACGATACGGACCTCCCAGCTGGTAAATAACATGCATGTAATTTTGAATTACTTTTGAATACTTGAATCATCATCAAGTCCAAACAGATGAAGCCCCAATTCTGACATCTGAGGTGCCCTTGAGCAAGGTACCGAACCCCTGACTGCTCCCCGGGTGCTGTGGTGTGGCTGCCCACTGCTCTGGGTGTGTGTGCGTGTGTTCACTGCTTCAGATGGGTTAAATGCAGAGGATGAATTTCAGTGTGCTTGAAGTGTGCATGTGACAAATAAAGGTTTCTTCTTCATCCGAAGGTGAAGTAACATTGCGCTCAGGTGATGTCATGAATCTGGCTCCAGACTCCCTTGGGATTTTTCCAGACGCGTTTTGTTATGGGTTGTTTTACAATCAGGGTACGCAAGCTAAAAATCACATTTAACACTTATTATCTTCAATATCAAAAGGCTTGACTCAATAAACTTGGTTGTTTATTGTAGCCCTGTGATAGCTCTATTTACCATGCAAAAAAAAAAATTGTGATAACGTTATTTTTGGTGAATGTAGGGCAATGTGTGTCATATTTAGAAAAAATTACTCGTGTCATTTAGAAAAAGTGCTTTTTTGACCACAGGTAGCTCCAAAAGGGATGCACTTACATCATTCTTTATACCATAAAACAAATATTTGGTTCCATATCATTGGAAACATAGTTAAGTTTTAATGTTGAATGCCAGTAAGTTTTCAGACTATTTTGATCAAATTAGTATGCAATTGTGTCAAAAAAATGTCCTCTCTGAGACAGCTAATTTTTCAATATAAAATAACATATCTAAAATGATTATTTTCATCCTAAAATGTGGTCAAGATATTGGGACATAAATATTAGAGACAACTAACACAAAGCTTGCAGCCTTATATTTAAAAGCACTATGGAAGTAGTGGATTCTGAATTGTCAAAAAAAAAGTTCAAATGAATCACTTCATTTGTTTCTCCCAGCCCTGCTTACAGCTACACTTAATCTTGTTATAATACAAACTATTACACATGCCTCTCTGTTCTTTAACTTGTCCTTCACTTAAAAACTGGTACAAGAACCATCTCATCATCTCTAGCCGCTTTATCCTGTTCTACAGGGTCGCAGGCAAGCTGGAGCCTATCCCAGCTGACTATGGGTGAAAGGCGGGGTACACCCTGGACATCGCTGAGGAGGAAGCGATGAGCCGCACTGACACATTTCAACTTACGTGCCGAATTAGTCATGTGATTAGCGTATCCGTGTATTGGCGTTGCTGCGTGCACGCGAATCGTGTATTGGCGTTGCTGTGTGCACGCTAATCGTTTTTAAAAACGTTAATCTGATGATCCGCTGATACGGTCTAATGTAAACCCCACCTTAGAGTCGCCAGTTAGCCTAACCTGCATGTCTTTGGACTGTGAGGGAAACCCACGCGGACACGGGGAGAACATGCAAACTCCACACAGAAAGGCCCTCGCCGGCCACCGGGCTCGAACCCGGACCTTCTTGCTGTGAGGCGACAGCGCTAACCACGACACCACCGGGTACAAGAACCAGTTTGAATCAATTTGAATTTTGGACCCCTGTGACGCAAACTTTGTACCCTGATTGTAAAACAACCCTTATTTTATTTTTTTCTGCTGTAGACAGATGGCCTTGTGCAAAATTACCCTTCTGGATGAGTGTGTAAAGGGAGATTCTCATCTCGTCTCATTATCTCTAGCCGCTTTATCCTTCTACAGGGTCGCAGGCAAGCTGGAGCCTATCCCAGCTGACTACGGGCAAAAGGCGGGGTACACCCTGGACAAGTCGCCAGGTCATCACAGGGATGACACATAGACACAGACAACCATTCACACTCACATTCACACCTACGGTCAATTTAGAGTCACCAGTTAACCTAACCTGCATGTCTTTGGACTGTGGGGGAAACCGGAGCACCCGGAGGAAACCCACGCGGACACGGGGAGAACATGCAAACTCCGCACAGAAAGGCCCTCACCGGCCACCGGGCTCGAACCCGGACCTTCTTGCTGTGAGGCGACAGCGCTAACCACGACACCACTGGGTACAAGAACCAGTTTGAATCAATCTGAATTTTGGACCCCTGTGACGCAAACTTTGGGCCCTGTCACACTATAGCGTTTTGTTCGACGTTTGGTTGCGTTTTTAAAAATTTGAGAAACGCCGGGGAACGTCGACGTTCTTCAAATTAAGTTTCTAGGTCAACGATGTTGTAACGTTCTTGTAACGCTTGGGTAACGCTCAGCCAACGTTCCCTCAGTGTCAGGCGACGTTTGTGGTCCAAAATAGCAGCAAAACCTAGCGTTCTCATAGCGTCCACAGCGCTTTGATAGCGTTATCATAGCATTTGGGTAGCGTCTGCCTTGCGTCCAGGTAATGTTCTGGACGTTACACAGACGCTGGAAAAATTCAGAACGCTGACAGACGTTAGAAAGATGTTGAAAGAGCGTTACATGAGCGTTAAGAACGCTCGGCGAACGCTGACGAACGCTGAAAAACGTTGGCGACACGCTGGACAGACGTTCGATGGACGTTACACAGGCGTTAGGCAAGCGTTACCCAAGCGCTAGGCACGCGCTGGACACTCGACCCTGATGGGCCGGCGTCCGCCTAGCGTCCAGGGAACGTCCTGACTTTCGAGTAACGTTCGAGTAACGCCCGCAAACTTTCGTGTAACGTTCCTCTAACGTGTAAGTAGCGTTTTGATAGAACGTCCTGAATTTTTGTGCACACCCAAAACTATTTTTCACCCTCAGCGTTCGCCGACGTCCCTCGACGTTCCCCAACGTTTGCCGACGCTCGTCTAACTTTCTTGTAACTTTTTTCTAACGTTCTCGACGTTCCTCTGCGTTTCGCAACACGTTACTCGAACGCTGGTGAGAACGTCGTAGTGTGACAGGGCCCTTTGTACCCTGATTGTAAAACAACCCTTATTTTATTTTTTTCTGCTGTAGACAGATGGCCTTGTGCAAAATTACCCTTCTGGATGAGTGTGTAAAGGGACATACTTTCATATAAAAAAAAAAACTAAATTGGTCCAGGATATTTGTGCTCAGGGGGAAATGCTGTGGATTTACGGTAATTCTTGGCTGAACGGGTCCTTTAAAGCTGTGTGGATGCGTTATGAGACATGTATTGCAGTAGATTTCGACCTCCTTTATACCGGAAGTGGATAGTAGTGTTTACGTTCAGACCTTCAGCGCACGCGGTTCCTGTGTTGGTAAAGCCGGATACCGGAAACAGTTATTTTAAAGTGATTTTAATATTTACGTTTTTATCTGGAGTTTTTCAAATGTCTGTCCTGGTATCAGATGAACGCGGCTGGCTGCTGGACGCATGGTCTTTCATAAACGAAGGATTTCAGCGGTGTTACAGTGTGAACAAGGGACACTTGAGGTGCGAGTTCAAAAAGCAGTACTTTGCTATAGTGAAGCCTCATCTAGTGAGCAAGTCCAGGAATGATTGTGCTCAGACAAACACAGAGAGCCAGGCGGCTGCCAGAACCGGGATAAACACACGAAAGGTACGATACACTGGAACCATTTCATTGTGTTCTGTTTTGCTTGAGCATAAAGTCAGCGGCGTTCCTCAAACGGTCTGGAAAAAGTTCAGATCTACAGTGGTGCTTGAAAGTTTGTGAACCCTTTAGACTGTTCTATATTTCTGCATAAATGTGACCTAAAACATCATCAAGTCCTAAAAGTAGATAAAGAGAACCCAGTTAAACAAATGAGACAAAAATATTATACTTGGTCATTTATTTATTGAGGAAAATGATCCAATATTACATATCTGTGAGTGGCAAAAGTATGTGAACCTCTAGGATTAGCAGCTAATTTGAAGGTGAAATTAGAGTCAGGTGTTTTCAATCAATGGGATGACAATCAGGTGTGAGTGGGCACCCTGTTTTACAACCCCGATTCCAAAAAAGTTGGGACAAAGTACAAATTGTAAATAAAAACGGAATGCAATGATGTGGAAGTTTCAAAATTCCATATTTTATTCAGAATAGAACATAGATGACATATCAAATGTTTAAACTGAGAAAATGTATCATTTAAAGAGAAAAATTAGGTGATTTTAAATTTCATGACAACAACACATCTCAAAAAAGTTGGGACAAGGCCATGTTTACCACTGTGAGACATCCCCTTTTCTCTTTACAACAGTCTGTAAACGTCTGGGGACTGAGGAGACAAGTTGCTCAAGTTTAGGGATAGGAATGTTAACCCATTCTTGTCTAATGTAGGATTCTAGTTGCTCAACTGTCTTAGGTCTTTTTTGTCGTATCTTCCGTTTTATGATGCGCCAAATGTTTTCTATGGGTGAAAGATCTGGACTGCAGGCTGGCCAGTTCAGTACCCGGACCCTTCTTCTACGCAGCCATGATGCTGTAATTGATACAGTATGTGGTTTGGCATTGTCATGTTGGAAAATGCAAGGTCTTCCCTGAAAGAGACGTCGTCTGGATGAGAGCATATGTTGCTCTAGAACCTGGATATACCTTTCAGCATTGATGGTGTCTTTCCAGATGTGTAAGCTGCCCATGCCACACGCACTAATGCAACCCCATACCATCAGAGATGCAGGCTTCTGAACTGAGCGCTGATAACAACTTGGGTCGTCCTTCTCCTCTTTAGTCCGAATGACACGGCGTCCCTGATTTCCATAAAGAACTTCAAATTTTGATTCGTCTGACCACAGAACAGTTTTCCACTTTGCTACAGTCCATTTTAAATGAGCCTTGGCCCAGAGAAGACGTCTGCGCTTCTGGATCACGTTTAGAGACGGCTTCTTCTTTGAACTATAGAGTTTTAGCTGGCAACGGCGGATGGCACGGTGAATTGTGTTCACAGATAATGTTCTCTGGAAATATTCCTGAGCCCATTTTGTGATTTCCAATACAGAAGCATGCCTGTATGTGATGCAGTGGCGTCTAAGGGCCCGAAGATCACGGGCACCCAGTATGGTTTTCCGGCCTTGACCCTTACGCACAGAGATTCTTCCAGATTCTCTGAATCTTTTGATGATATTATGCACTGTAGATGATGATATGTTCAAACTCTTTGCAATTTTACACTGTCGAACTCCTTTCTGATATTGCTCCACTATTTGTCGGCGCAGAATTAGGGGGATTCATGATCCTCTTCCCATCTTTACTTCTGAGAGCCGCTGCCACTCCAAGATGCTCTTTTTATACCCAGTCATGTTAATGACCTATTGCCAATTGACCTAATGAGTTGCAATTTGATCCTCCAGCTGTTCCTTTTTTGTACCTTTAACTTTTCCAGCCTCTTATTGCCCCTGTCCCAACTTTGAGATGTGTTGCTGTCATGAAATTTCAAATGAGCCAATATGTGGCATGAAATTTCAAAATGTCTCACTTTCGACATTTGATATGTTGTCTATGTTCTATTGTGAATACAATATCAGTTTTTGAGATTTGTAAATTATTGCATTCTGTTTTTATTTACAATTTGTACTTTGTCCCAACTTTTTTGGAATCGGGGTTGTATTTAAAGAACAGGGATCTATCAAAATCTTTCTATGCCAAAAGAGCAGCAAGTAGGGACAATATAGATATTAATATACAGTATAGTAAGGTGGAAGTCAAAAGCATCATTAAGGCCAGAGTACATGGGAGATGGCAGCACCTTTGGGAGAATGGGTCTTCTGGGAGGCATCTTTTTAACATTCAGCCTGAAATACATAGAGCTATTGGTTCACTTAATGCAAGACAGGAGGAAGTGGCATTGGCCAGACTGAGAATTTGGCACTCCCATCTTAATAGTACTCTATTATGAGTAGGCATGCTGATAGTAACTGCGAGTATTGTGCATCACAAAGCCCAGAGACTGTAGACAGGGGCGGTTTTAGGAAATCTGAGGCTCTGGGCAAAGGACAATTTGGAGGCCCCCCTCAACCCCAACCCATACATCTGTAATAATAATGAGATGATGAATCATACGTACTGACGAACAATATTTATTGTGAACACATGGAAATGATTGAAAAAACCCCAATAAAGATCACTGAATATCAAGCTGTGTGTGTGTGTGTGTCAGTAGAGGAGTGTGTGTGTGTGTGTGTGTGTCTGCCTGTCTGTCTGTGCACTGCTGTCGGTGTGCCCATTTATCAGTCTCATGGGTGGTGGTGGCTACAGTGGATGAGACCTGCACAGAAAGACAGGGAGAGAGAAAAACCAAACGTGGATTAATATACAGTGTAAGATTTAAATAAATGAAATTATTAGTTATTAATTATTATAATTTTACTTACTGTGCGCTTAAAACTTGATTTTTTTCTTGCTTTAGCATTGGCAAATGCAGTGATGACATCTTCCATGTCCAGTTTCCTTCTCACGGCTTGCTCAATGGATATTACCGCCAGATCTGATAGTCTCTCCTGTCAGATTAATCACATTAATGTTTTCAGCTTCACTCACTGATTCTGTGGCCATGTCATCAGTGGATTGATTGCCTGCTTTTTCTTCTGGCTCATGCTCATTGCGAGACGAGTTAATTTGTGATGCTGGTGGTATAATATCGATATCTCTACGACTACCACTGCAGCTAGCATTGCTGTTGGCAAAACCCAGCTCATTAGATCTGCTGGCCCTGGGTTCTTCTTTGGTGGAAGAACTTGTGTGGAAGAAGGTTGTTAATTTCGGTAGCTTTTCAACAAACTGTTCGCTATCCTTTTTCCTCTTCCTTTTCTCACTGCCACTTAGAAATCGTTTCATTCTGATTTTACTTTAACAAAAAATTTTACGAGGGCTCTGCAGCTAGAGCTAGATGGGGCTGGTTCATGTATTCAGCCCGCTCGCGTCGTTGCCTAGGTTACTTCAGACACGGCTCTGAGAAAGAGCGAAGCCAGATAGCTGTGCATGACATCACGTCACATACTGGTGGTTTTGCTTGTGAATCTAGCTGTAGGATTACACGTGAATCATGCTTTATTGCTTTTATTATTTTCGTAGCAATGTGGTTCATGTCGAGTGGAAAATATGTATAATCACAATGAATTATTACATAGTAAATGATGTATAGCATGCAGGAAAACAGGAATACCGTAACGCGACGACGAGGCCCCTGATTGGACGAAGCTCAGGGCAGTTGGCCGACTTTGCCCAATGGAAAGACCGCCTATGACTGTAGAGCATGTTCTTATTCATTGTCAAAAATGGGAAAATTTTATCTTATTTGTTTACTTTTTTGAAAAACACAGGATTATTAAAACGTATTTAATTTCTAGATAAGCAGCAACTCCTGTTCCACACTCCAGTGGTGGTCATACACCATTACTTCTTTGTAAGATATTTCTTTTTTTTTTTTTTAAGGATTTTTTTGGGGACTTTTTTCATCTTTATTGGATAGGACAGTGTAGAAACAGGAAATGGGCAGGAGAGAGAGACGGGGAGGGATCGGGAAATGACCTCGGGCCAGAATCGAACCCGGGTCCCCGGATTTATGGTATGGCGCCTCATCCACCTGAGCCACGACGCCCCCCCTTTGTAAGATATTTCTGACATTAAAGGGTGTATTTATTGGCCTCGACTTGAGCAATAAAATTCTGTCTCTCTTGATAGTATCCGAAACAGTTGTCAACCGCCGTATAAATCATAAGGGGAGAGAGAGAGAAACCCCATTCTTTTTCTCATGCTCTGAGGTTAACAGGTCAGATGTTGTTGGTTGCTCCACGTACTCTGTTCAAAACTCGTGGGGATCAGGTGTTTCAGGCAGTGGCACCAAGACTGTGGAACTCTCTCCTGCTTTCCTTACACTGTACTGACTCCATTGACTCTTTTAAAAAGCAGCTGAAGACATTTTTATACAGAAAAGCTTTTAATTAATTAAATTGGTGTTTCACAGTGTATTTTATTTTATTGTTTTATCTGTAAATCACCATGTTTTATTGTGTTTTATCTGTGAAGCACTTTGTGTTTTGTTTTTTTTTTTTATCTGTGAAAAGTGCTATATAAATAAAGTTTACTTACTTACCCAGTCAGACAGATTGTATACAAATGGAAAGTCAAGACCATTGTTACCCTCCCCAGGAGTGGTCAACCAACAAAAATCACTCCAAGAGCAAGGCGTGTAATAGTCTGCGAGGTCTCAAAGGACCCCAGGGTAACTTCTAAGCAACTGAAGGCCTCTCTCACATTGGCTAATGTTAATGTTCATGAGTCCACCATCAGGAGAACACTGAACAACAGTGGTGTGCATGGCAGGGTTGCAAGGAGAAAGCCACTGTTCTCCAAAAAGAACATTACTGCTCGTCTGCAGTTTGCTAAAGATCCCGTGGACAAGCCAGAAGGCTATTGGAAAAATGTTTTGTGGACGGATGAGACCAAAATAGAACTTTTTGGTTTAAATGAGAAGCGTTATGTTTGGAGAAAGGAAAACACTGCATTCCATCATAAGAACCTTATCCCATCTGTGAAACATGGTGGTGGTAGTATCATGGTTTGGGCCTGTTTTGCTGCATCTGGGCCGGGACGGCTTGCCATCATTGATGGAACAATGAATTCTGAATTATACCAGCGAATTCTAAAGGAAAATGTCAGGACATCTGTCCATGAACTGAATCTCAAGAGAAGGTGGGTCATGCAGCAAGACAACAACCCTAAGCACACAAGTCGTTCTATCAAAGAATGGTTAAAGAAGAATAAAGTTGATGTTTTGGAATGGCCAAGTCAAAGTCCTGACCTTAATCCAATCGAAATGTTGTGGAAGGACCTGAAGCGAGCAGTTCATGTGAGGAAACCCACCAACATCCCAGAGTTGAAGCTGTTCTGTACAGAGAAATGGGCTAAAATTTCTCCAAGCTGGTGTGCAGGACTGATCAACAGTTACCGCAAACGTTTAGTTGCAGTTATTGCTGCACAAGGGGGTCACACCAGATACTGAAAGCAAAGGTTCACATACTTTTGCCACTCACAGTTATGTAATATTGGATCATTTTCCTCAATAAATAAATGACCAAGTATTCTACTTTTGTGTCATTTGTTTAAGTGGGTTCTCTTTATCTACTTTTAGGACTTGTGTGAAAATCTGATATTTATGCAGAAATATAGAAAATTCTAAAGGTTTTACAAACTTTCAAGCACCACTGTACTTATAGTGGGGCAAAAAAGTATTTAGTCAGTCACCAATTGTGCAAGTTCTCCCACTTAAAAAGATGAGAGAGGCCTGTAATTTTCATCATAGGTATACCTCAACTGTGAGAGACAAAATGAGGAAAAAAAAAATCCAGAAAATCACATTGTCTGATTTTTAAAGAATTTATTTGCAAATTATGGTGGAAAATAAGTATTTGGTCAATAACAAAAGTTCATCTCAATACTTTGTTATATACCCTTTGTTGGCAATGACAGAGGTCAAACATTTTCTGTAAGTCTTCACAAGGTTTTCACACACTGTTGCTGGTATTTTGGCCCATTCCTCCATGCAGATCTCCTCTAGAGCAGTGATGTTTTGGGGCTGTCGCTGGGCAACACGGACTTTCAACTCTCTCCAAAGATTTTCTATGGGGTTGAGATCTGGAGACTGGCTAGGCCACTCCAGGACCTTGAAATGCTTCTTACGAAGCCACTCCTTCGTTGCCCGGGCGGTGTGTTTGGGATCATTGTCATGCTGAAAGACCCAGCCATGGTTCATCTTCAATGCCCTTGCTGATGGAAGGAGGTTTTCACTCAAAATCTCACGATACATGGCCCCATTCATTCTTTCCTTTACACGGATCAGTCGTCCTGGTCCCTTTGCAGAAAAACAGCCCCAAAGCATGATGTTTCCACCCCCATGCTTCACAGTAGGTATGGTGTTCTTTGGATGCAACTCAGCATTCTTTCTCCTCCAAACATGACAAGTTCAGTTTTTACCAAAGAGTTCTATTTTGGTTTCATCTGCCCATATGACATTCTCCCAGTCCTCTTCTGGATCATCCAAATGCTCTCTAGCAAACTTCAGATGTGCCTGGACATGTACTGGCTTAAGCAGGGGGACACGTCTGGCACTGCAGGATTTGAGTCCCTGGCGGCGTAGTGTGTTACTGATGGTAGCCTTTGTTACTTTGGTCCCAGCTCTCTGCAGGTCATTCACTAGGTCCCCCCGTGTGGTTCTGGGATTTTTGCTCACCGTTCTTGTGATCATTTTGACCCCACGAGGTGAGATCTTGCGTGGAGCCCCAGATCGAGGGAGATTATCAGTGGTCTTGTATGTCTTCCATTTTCTAATAATTGCTCCCACAGTTGATTTCTTCACACCAAGCTGCTTACCTATTGCAGATTCAGTCTTCCCAGCCTGGTGCAGGTCTACAATTTTGTTTCTGGTGTCCTTTGACAGCTCTTTGGTCTTGGCCATAGTGGAGTTTGGAGTGTGACTGTTTGAGGTTGTGGACAGGTGTCTTTTATACTGATAACGAGTTCAAACAGGTGCCATTAATACAGGTAACGAGTGGAGGACAGAGGAGTCTCTTAAAGAAGTAGTTACAGGTCTGTGAGAGCCAGAAATCTTGCTTGTTTGTAGGTGACCAAATACTTATTTTACCGAGGAATTTACCAATTAATTCATTAAAAATCCTACAATGTGATTTCCTGGATTCTTTCCCCCATTCTGTCTCTCATAGTTGAAGTGTACCTATGATGAAAATTACAGGCCTCTCTCATCTTTTTAAGTGGGAGAACTTGCACAATTGGTGGCGGACTAAATACTTTTTTTGTCCCACTGTATATACCAATTGACAAGGTCCATTTAGAGAAACGGTCACAAAGATGTACAGATAATGGTATAAGCCACTAGTTTATTCGTATCACTTGAAAATTTTTGTAAAATGTAATATAGCACATACACTATATGGCCAGAAGTACATACAGTATGTAGACACCTGACAGTCATAGCTGTAATGTGGTTTTCCTCCACATTGTTGCCACGAAGCTGGACGCACACAGTTGTGTCTTTGTATTCTGTAGCCTTATAGTTTCCCTTCACT
Organism: Neoarius graeffei; assembly: GCF_027579695.1. NCBI lineage: Eukaryota > Metazoa > Chordata > Actinopteri > Siluriformes > Ariidae > Neoarius > Neoarius graeffei. Next base: position 48,322,583 of record NC_083569.1, on the reverse strand, counting down.
GGAAGTAAGGGGCCCATAAGAGTGGCAGCAAAAAAGGACTAAATCTGGAATGTGATATTCAACAAGCACATATGGGTATGATGTTGCTGGGTTTCACGTGACGTCACATCCGCCTCATTAGTTCTTCAAAACTTTAGCTGGTGGTCTACCAAAGCTCAGTTGACAAAGCATATGTACAAAGAAGGTGCATTGCTCGCATGAGAAATGCCTTAAGCTTGTGTTGTTTTTGGTTGTTTGAATCAATCAAACCATGAAACTGAAAAGTTTCTTCAGGGTTCCCCGTGAACTAATAAAAAAGGGTGAACAAACACAGGATTTCACAAAAAGACGTCGAGAAAGGTGGCTTTTGAACCTCTCACTGAAATCAAAGAGAGCCAGTCGAAGCATGCTCGAGTTTGCAGTGATCACTTGGTGAAAGGTTTGTATCTCCCTCTCAGCAATGTCCTTAGTGTTTTCCAAGTACTTTTCTTGCTATGTGTTGTTATTTTACGGTATTTTTTTCGTTACGAAGTGCTGAAGTCCCCAGCTGTTTCTTTGTTTACTCCTCACAAAGTCCATATGCATGAAGGTCGTGACAAAATTCTTACCCAGCCATAGTTACGATGCGCCATGATCACTTCTCCATTTTGTTTAACTAATGCCGCTTTTCCACTACAAACGCGGCTGAGCCGTGCCGTGCTGAGTTGGGCTGAGTCGAGCTGAGTGGGGCTGTTGGAGTTGCATTTCGACTACAACCGCGCTGAACCGTGCTGGCTGGAAGTGGGTGGACACATTGGGTGGAGTTAGCGAAAGTGGGTGGACGTCACGTGATGTCGTTAAGCAGCACAAACAGTGACATCAGTGAGCTTTTAAGCGGTAGTCTCACAACCCGGATAGTAAACAATAAACATGGAGGACATGGAGTCGTTAGTGTTGCTGGTCTTGGTTCTGTGGCTTTTTGTCACCGACAACGCCAACAGATACTGGCAAGAGCGTATAGATGAGGCGAGGCGCATAAGGCTTCAGAAATTCTCGTAATTCTTCTTCCGGGTTTACGGTGTTTACAGATCCCAGCGTGCTCGCGGGGCGTGTGTGGGCATGTGAGGACACTCCTCCTCACCAATCAGTGCACAGGGGAATGTCTGCTCACGCCCCCAGCCTCACTCGGCTCGGTTTGGCTTGCTTCAGCCCTACTCCAAAACCGTGCGAGTTTTAGGGGCTAAGCGGGGCTGAAGCGAGCTGAGTCGTGCTGTTCTTTGGTAGTCGAAACGCGAGCCGTGTCGGGCTGAAGTGAGCTGAAAAAGGGTAGTGGAAAAGGGCCATAAGATCCAGGTCTTTAAAGGAGTTTCTGATGATCTTTGTGAATGATCTTACCTGTGTGATAAGAGCCAACACAAGTGAGAATCAAGCCAACTGTTTGTTTACACTTCAACTTGCAGCGCTTCGTTGTAAAGACGCGAACAAAAAGCTTAAAAAAAATACTTCCACGGGCAAAAACAATACAGGATTCATTCGGCAGTGACTTGATACCGAGGTCCTTTACCCAGCCACATACAAAAAAAAGTTGTAAGGCTCCATACTCTTCCACACTTTCATCTGTTTTGCGGTGTAGAAGGACGTCTGCAACACCAGATAGTTCGAGATGTCGGGGAACTCAACTGAAGGGTAGTTTTTGAGATCATATGACCAATCCTTCTTTCACAGACTGTAAGGGTCGATTCCATTGCACATAGCAACCTTCTGATTAGATTAGATTAGATTAGATTAGATTAGATTAGATTAGATAGAACTTTATTGATCCCTTTGGGCAGGTTCCCTCAGGGAAATTTAAAATATATCTAAAGCGAGCAGTGGCTTCTAGATTACGAGCGTACTCTGATAAGTTATCGCTAGTTATTTGCACTATGGCAGCCGTTTAGACCACCAGCTATTTCACTTCCGGTAAAACTGTGAAGAAAAGTCACATGACTGAAACCCAGCAATTTAGGTGTCCACAAACTTTTGATCACAGTAGTATTAACCTTAATTATGGGCGGCACGGTGGTGCAATGGTAAGCACTGTCGTCTCACGGCAAGGTTCCGGGTTTGAACCTCATGGCCAGCAGAGGCCTTTCTGTGTGGAGTTTGCATGTTCTGTGTGGGTTTCCTCTGGGTGCTTTGGGTTCCCCCCACAGTTCAAAGACATGCAGATTACATAAAAATACCCAGCCACTGGGGTTGCACAAGCCAGTGCATACTTGGTGTCAGTCCCAAGCCTGGATAGGTTGGGGAGAGTTGCGTCAGGAAGGGCATCCGGTGTAAAACCTATGGCAAATCAAATATGCGGGTCATAAATTGATCCGCTGTGGTGACTCCTAACGGGAGCAGCTGAAAAAAGAAGTATTAACCTTATTTATGGTTTTTAACATCCCCCAATCTAACTGTATTGTTTTTCTTTGATTTGCAGATAGTCATGCCTACTTTATATTTGGTACAAGAAAAAAATGACTGAAGTTTCTTGTTAAGAAAAGAAGTATGTTCATGCTTATTCTGATGCCGCTTGTAATTCTGCTATAGCTCCTATTTGTACTGATTTCTAACTAAAAGAATTCTATTATTAACTTGTTGTTACACAATATATCTATTAGTTTGGTGAATGTGCCCATCCTGTTTTATTAGATACAAATGTAACTGGAACCTTACCTGCCAGGTTTGTATAGAGAATGTTCCTTTAATGATTAAGGAACATTCTCAGAACCATCCCAGATTTGTGCAAGGTTCCCAAGAGGTTCAAATTATTTAAAGGTTACAAGAACATTGGGGGAACATTGTCTGAACCATCATAAATTATCACAAGTTTTTAGAGAGGTTCAGATTATTCAAAAGTTATAGGTATTGCTTGATTGGTAAAGAAAACATTCCTGAAAAACCAAACAGGAACTAAAAGCATCTATTGTCAGAACAGTTAGGGAACCAAAAACAAACATTCTGGGAATGTTCTGGAAACCAACCAGTTGTTTGGGAACTAATTTGATTTATTTAGGACAGGTAGTTTATTGGAAGAACTACTGTATATAAGGCAAAGCATGACTTTCTTACAAGCTAAGATTTTAATGACTTTTTTTTTTTTTTTTCATGTTGCAATTAATTTCTTTTGTAGAAGAGGAAGCGTCAACGGAGTGAGCTGAATCAGGGGGAGTTAGATGCTGAAGTGTACCATAAAAAGGTGACTTTTATTATTGACAGACCTCAGTCTGTTTTCAAAAATGCTATTCTCTTTGAAATGTTAAAGATTCAGTAGCCCTGACATTTTGGAAATTGCTGCCCTCTTTCGCTTTGTCTTTGTACAACAGGTCAGGTTGTTGGTTCTGGAGGGCATTCGTTCTCTACTGGAAGCTGGGCATCACTGTGGTTATCTGACAGAAGATTTACTTACAGTGCCAACTAAACAAATGCCTGTTCATGAGTGTCAGCTGGCTGCACTATGTGACATGGCCAAGCAGCTGCTGAAAATGGAGAATTCTGATGCCCCATATGTACAGGCTGTTAATGGCCATGCAGACTTGGATGCACACCTTGATTTGTTCTCATGCCTCACAGAAAATCCAGATGACTGTGCCCGTGAGGTAACCCTAATGGGGGAGACATATTTCCTGCCTCCTCGCAGCCGTTTTCTGTTGTCTGACATCACGTGTTTACAACCCCTTATCTGCAGTAAGTTCATTATAGATTTGTGAATAGCCTCAACTCTTGCGTATCTGAATATGTATTATACAAAAACAGTGAAATGATTGTGCTCTAGTAATGCTCCTGTAGTGACCGGAGTGTGGAGACAACATAAGGAGAGAGCTGCTCATATAGTACATGCTTGAGATTGCATGTAATATGAATAGGGCAGTTTATGTAATATTGATGCAGTCCACTAACTTAAAAAAAAAAAAAATCTGGCCTTATCTCATTATCTGTAGCCGCTTTATCCTGTTCTACAGGGTCGCAGGCAAGCTGGAGCCTATCCCAGCTGACTACGGGCGAAAGGCGGGGTACACCCTGGACAAGTCGCCAGGTCATCACAGGGCTTAATAATAATAATAATAATAATAATAAGGTTAATTGGCAACAGGTCGTTAACATGATTGGTGATAAAAAAGAGCATCCCAGAGAGGCGGAGTCTCTCAGAAGTAAAGATGGGGAGGGGTTCACCGCTCTGTGAAATACTGCATGGGCAAACAGTGCAACAATTTTTAAGAATAAAGTTCCTCAATATAAAATTGCAAAGAATTTGGGGATCACATCATCTATGGTACATAATATCATTAAAAGATTCAGAGAATCTGGAGAAATCTCTGGATGCAAGGGACAAGGCTGAAAAATCAACAATGGATGCCCGTGATATTTGGGCCCTTAGGCGACACTGCATTAAAAACAGAGGTTTCTGTAGTGGAAATCACTGTATGGGCTTAGGAGCACTTCAGAAAACCATCATCTATGAATACAGTTTGTCACTGCATCCACAAATGCAAGTTAAAACCAAATACAAACAATATCCAGAAACGCCGCCGCCTTTTCTGGACCTGAAGTGAAGTGGAAAACTGTCCTGTGGTGTGATGAATCGAAATTTGAAATTCTTTTTAGAAATCATGGACACCATGTCCAGGCTAAAGAGGAGAGGGACCATCTGGCTTGTTATCCGTGCACAGTTCAAAAGCCAGCATCTGTGATGGTATGAGGGTGCATTAGTGCACAGGGCATGGGTAGCTTGTACATCTGGGAAGGCACCATTAATGCTGAATGATATATACAGGTTTTGGAGCAGAATGCTGCAATCCAAACAGCATCTCTTCTCAGGGAAGGCCTTGCTCATTTCAGCAAGACAATGCTAAACCGCTTTTTGCACATATTACAACTGCATGTCTCCATAGTAAAAGAGTTTAATAATAATAATAATAATAATAATAATAAATTTATATAGCGCCTTTCAATAAACCCAAGGACGCTTTACAATATAGACAAGGAAAGAAAATAAATAAATAAAAATATAATAAATAAATAAAAAGTCCACCAAGTAGGGGTCAGGATGTAATTCCCATGGTGTAGCAGCCACAGTCCCACCAAAAGGCGCACGAAAACAAGTCCCACATCTCCAGCACCGCCACCGTGACGCCATCAGCAACATCACTCGAACACCACGCCATGGATCCACAAAGCGAGCAGAGAAGCTCCGCCATGCAGAGTGCTGGTGTGTCCCAAACCGCCTGCACAGCCGCTGCGACGCCACCGAGCAACATCGCTCGGAACATCATGCCAAGCGTTAAAGCGCAGAGCGCTGGACAACCACGATGTAAAATGAGCAACGAGCTCACTGCAGTCCACAGCTGGGAGCGCAGGCATCGCCCACGGCGAACCAAGGCCTGGAGGGAATCAATGCCCAAAACTAGGTCCGGAGCTACACCACAACCGGTGGAAAAAACACTCAAACAAACCTCAAACTACACAAAAAAATAGAAAAAGAAATTTAAAAATAAAAAAGCTCTGGTGAGAAGCGGCAGCCAGAACGCGCACGACGTACTCTCAACCGGAAATAGACACGAAAAGTTTAGGTGCTAAACTGGCTTGCCTGCAGTCCAGACCTGTCTCCCATTGAAACATTTGGTGCATTAAGAAGCACAAAATACAACAAAGGAGATTCCAAACTGTTCAGCAGCTGAAATTGTATGTCAGGCAAGAATAGGACAACGTTTCACTTTCAAAAATGATCCACTGTGGCAATTCCTAATGAAAGAACCTGGAAAAAGAGGAAGCAGATATTAATACTAGGTATGACCTCCCTTTGCTCTCAAAACAGCCTCAATTCTTTCTGGCATGGGTTCCACAAGATGTTGGAAACTTTTCTTTTAGATTCTGCTCTATGATCAGAGCAGAATTGTGCAATTGCTGCAGATTTTTGAGGTGCACTTTCATTCTGCAGTCTGGTGTTTGGAAAGGTCACTGAAGAACCTTGAACTCCTTGTCATGATCAGGAAACCAGTTTGAAATGACTTTTGCTTTGTGACATTGTCATGCTGGAAGTAGCCATTAGAAGTCGGGTAAACTGTGGCTATGAAAGGATGCATGTGGTCAAGAATACTCAAATAGGTTGTTGCATTCAAGCAATGATTGATTCGTATTAACGGTTCCAAAGTGTGCCGAGAAAACATTCTCCACACCATTACATCACCTCCACCAGCCTGGATTGTTGTTTGGCTCCCTGGATTCATGCTGTTGGCATCAAATTCTGACCCTAACATCTGTGCGTTTCAGAAGAAATCGAGATTCATCAGACCAGGCTAAATTTTTGCACAGTCTTCAACTGTCCAGTTTTGGTGAGCCTGTGTCCACTGCAGCCTCAGCTTTCTGTTCTTGGCTGACAGAAGTGGAACCCAGTGTTGCCTTTTGCTGTTGTAGACCATCCGCCTCAAGGTTCTACATGTTGTGTATTCTGAGATGCTCACCACAATTGTACAGAGTGATGATCTGAGTTACTGTAGCCTTTCTCTCAGCTTGAACTAGTCTGGTCATTCTCTGTTGACCTCTCTCAACAACAAGGCATTTCTGTCTGCAGAACGTCCCCTCACTGGATGTTTTTGCTTTATTGCACCATTCTGAGTAAACTCTAGATACTGTTGTGTGTGAAAATCCCATGAGATCAGCAGTTATAGAAATGCTCAAACCAGCTGATCTGGCACCAACAATCATACCACGGTCAAAATCACAGACATTTTCCCTTATTCTGATGGTTGATGTGAACATTACCCAAAGCTACTATCATGTATCTGCATGATTTTATGCATTGCACTGCTGCCACATGGTGTAGTGGTTAGCACTGTCGCCTCACAGCAAGAAGGTCCTGGGTTCGAGCCCCGGGGCCGGCGAGGGCCTTTCTGTGTGGAGTTTGCATGTTCTCCCCGTGTCCGCGTGGGTTTCCTCCGGGTGCTCCGGTTTCCCCCACAGTCCAAAGACATGCAGGTTAGGTTAACTGGTGACTCTAAATTGACCGTAGGTGTGAATGTGAGTATGAATGGTTGTCTGTGTCTATGTGTCAGCCCTGTGATGACCTGGCGGCTTGTCCAGGGTGTACCCCGCCTTTCGCCCGTAGTCAGCTGGGATAGGCTCCAGCTTGCCTGCGACCCTGTAGAAGGATAAAGCGGCTAGAGATAATGAGATGAGATGAGACTGCTGCCACATGATCGGCTGATTTAGATACTGGAAATATATGAATAGGTACTGTAGGTGTTTAGATGTTTGGTGAGTGTAGATCTAAACTGACCAAGTTTACATTAGACCGTATCTGTCTCGTTTTCTTCGCGGATGCACTGTCCGTTTACATTAAAACGCCGGGAAACGGGAATCCTCCAGGGTCCACGTATTCAATCCAGATCGTGTCTGGTCCAGTGCTGGTAAACATTGAGATACGCGGATACGCTGTGCTGAGCTCTAGCTGGCGTCGTCATTGGACAACGTCACTGTGACATCCACCTTCCTGATTCGCTGGCGTTGGTCATGTGACGCGACTGCTGAAAAACGGCACGGACTTCCGCCTTGTATCACCTTTTCGTTAAAGAGTATAAAAGTATGAAAATACTGCAAATACTGATGCAAATACTGCCCATTGTGTAGTTATGATTGTCTTTAGGGTTGCCATCCTTCCACTTGCAAGTGGTAAGTGACGCGCATGCCCGACATGCACTGAGATCACACACACAGCGGCTCAGTCCCGAATCACTGCTCGTGCGCTCCACTCGCGCGCTCTGTGAGCTGCACAGGGCCGGAGTGCGCACCCTCCAGAGGGCACTCGCTGTTCAGGGCGGAGTGATTTGGAGCGCAGGATGCCTGCGGAGCTGAGCGTATCCGTGTATTGGCGTTGCTATGTGCACGCAAATCGTGTATTGGTGTTGCTGTGTGCACACTAATCGTTTTAAAAACGTTAATCTGATGATCCGCTGATACGGTCTAATGTAAACCCCACCTAAGTACCAAAACATAAGTGAACAGCAATCACATAATTCATATTTTTAGATTTGTTTTTTTTTTATATACATTTAACATTCACTTGGTTCAGAGTTTAAAAAATTGGATTTTTAAAGTGTATGTACTGTCTCTAAACCCCACTTTTTTCCTTGTACAAAGCAACATTCATTATGTTGATTGACCATGTGTTTTCGAACCATAGCTGATCCAAAAGGCCATAAATTGATGGAAAAAAAATCAATAAGATCAGCCGATTTTCATGGAATCTGCTGAGACTGAACCAGAAGATCCCGAAGGGGCGCGTGACGTCACACGTGTAACAATCCAGGTATCATTTTTGTTCATGTGCGCAGCAGTGGTTAGACCAGTCTGGATATGGAATCACGTTTTGGAGAGAATTCTGATAGTGATTGGGATTCTTATATGTCGGATGAAGGGGCGGATGATTATCAAGGATATTCCGGAGCAAATGGTTATCTTTTCGAGGCCCCAAGGCAAGAAACTGCCAGTTCACTCAGTTCATGACAGTTTTCCTCTATAGCGCGCACGAGATGGGGAGAGAGAGAGAGAGAGATGTGCAGAACGCGGTGGTTACCTTTCATCATGTTTTCCTGAACAAAACTAAAAACAAATAGTCTTGTAATATTGCAATCTGCGAGCATTTACCACGTTTCAGTTAATAATTAATGATGATGATTCCACTCACACATTTTTCTTCCTGTTAAAGTGCATCAGATATGATAAGATTGGATGTTGCGAGTGTGTAAATGTTGCTTATAATCCTGCGTCTGGTGCACTGTGTGTGTGTGTGTGATAATGGGGGAATCGATGAACTGTACAAATGTCGGATCAAATGTCATTTATTAAATAAAGGGGTTTCTTTTTTGCTCCGATAATTCCCATGTGGTTGTTCTGGTGGTGATGAACACTTGATGAATCAGATTTATTATTAGTAGGTGACACAAAATCTGCCCACTTCGTTTGCACAAACCTCACCCATTGTCACTAAGTTTTTTTTTTTTTTTTTTTTTTTTTTTTCCCCCCTTGGAAATTCGTGAACTGAATGTCCTGTTTATGGATTTGAAGATCCAAACACAACTCGGCGCTTTCACATAGTTAGTTATTTTTGTAAGATTCCTACAACAGTATCCAATCTCAGTGAATAAACAAGCATGGAGTCAGATGAATGGAAATGACCCAGATAACCAGGGTTCCACGTGTGACGTCATGCGGGATTTGCCCTGAGGCAAGGCTGCCTTCTTCCAGGATCCGGAAGCCGCGATTTATCAATAGTTTTGTGCTTGATAATAAAATAACAAATTTTTATATTTTTCTCCCTGCTTTATTAATTCATTTTGGTCGTTACTAATGATGTATGTTCATTGTAAAGCATTACATTCACTTTAAAAAGAAGTACAGATCAAGATAAGTCAAGCATAATTCTTCCCTATATACATTCAATAAACAGTCCTGACAGAGTAACACAGCAGGACTAGCCTATGATGATTTGGAACTGTTTTTAAAATGTGCATTAATTTTTGCCCTAGGTGGAGACAAATATGACTTAATTGTTATTGATCCACCGTGGGAAAATAAATCTGTGAAAAGAAGCAGTAGGTAAGTTTAACATGTTCTCATGCTACGTATATGTACAATATGCTGTCCATATGAGAAACAATACAAGCTCCTTTAAAAGAAAAAAAAACTCAAGCTGATTTTTGAATGGTCAAATCAAAAGTACATTATGTAAACAGCTAAGGGCTCCAATGTGCCATAATATTAGTCTTATTTTATTTATTTATAAGTATTCATTTTAAGTTTACACAATGGTTGCTTTGCATTACGCCTAGAGATGACTCAAAATGCACACACGAGTATTCTGACCTACCAGTCATAACTGCACAGCGGTGGCTTGTGACCCTAGATAATATCTGGATGATATCAATAATGACCCATCCTCAAGCAAAATTAAGTTCAGAGGTGATCACACTTGACCGAAGCTATTGGCTACGATGTTTAGAGTAGGCAGTTGAGAGTTGACATTGTACAGTCATCCAGCAGTGTAGCAGCTTGTTTTCAATGGTCTTAGACATGTGTTTGTTTAGCTGTGTTTATTGAGCAGATATGTTACTGTAATCATTAACAAGGCATGCCAGATTACAGCAAAATTTCAAGCCCAACTTCACCTGAAGAAGTACACAAAAGACCTGAAACTAGCCCAAAAATTTCAGCCCCTGAAAAAGTGCCCCCAATCCCCCACCACCACCTTTGCATGGGAAACAATGTCCCCTTGGTGCACATACTGTACTGTGCATGGTCTTTAACCACTTCACAATACCTTTTTCCCTCTCCCTATCATTGCAATATATCACTTTGCATTTGTTTGCAGAAATCTATTAGATTTAAAGCTGTACTGCCTTTCAGATTTTTCAAGTTTAGGTCATAAAAAGAATTTTTCCTGACACCCAATTATTTTTGTTTAGTGGATCGAAAGTTACAGAATTTGAATCACAGACTTCCAATTTTGTTAATCTTTTTTTTTTTTTTAAAAATAGAACCATTAATGAATTTAGGGCCACATGGCCCTAAATTCTCAGCTATTTTTTCCTGCTTCACCATGATCCATTTCAAGATACTATGTCATGCATCACGTGGTGGGCTTTCCCCGTTCGTGCAAGGCATTGTGGGATACAAATTTGAAACAGGAGAGAAAAATGGAAGACGCGAATGAAATGTGAAAGACTGACTACAGTAACGGAAAGCGAGAAGAAAAGACGTTATGTTGGGAAGGAAGGGAAACGCAGGACCAAACTAATAAATATCGGTGGTCAGCGAGCACCTCGGTGTGATCAGCTGTTCGTTTAGCGACAGAATGATGGGACTGTCAGTGCACGGTCAAGGTAAACCTGTAGATGGCAGTAATGCAACACTGTGGATGCCAGCTGCCGTAAAACCCAAAAGAAGAGCGTGCGCACACAGACTTCCTGTGCCTGCTTGACTGTGTGAAGTGAGCGATTTCATGCACATTATTTGCTCGGGAATCCCCTCAAATTAAATAACTTCCCAGCCACAGAATGGCCTGTGGTGTGGTTGTTTTGTTTTTTGAGATATTGCAGAAATAAACATATCACAATGACCAAGTTTCAGAGGGAACTAAATTTCACCGATTTTATGAAATCGAAAGGCCGTATAGCTTTAATTATGATTATTTGCTAGGCGGCACCAATATCTTGTATGCCAATCCTTTGCCTTTATAACTCCCTCCAGCCTTTTTGTGTCCTCCGAGCACTTTTGGATCTTGTCAGTTGTAAAATTCAGTGGCCGCACATTCCTCCTTGCATTTCTGTTAACTCATGTCCTACACTTCCACTTCCTTTTTCAAATCAGACCTGGAGACTGAATGGTCATAACGTTTTGACTTTCCTGTTGATTTTGTTTTGGTCTCTTGACTCTTATGTCTGTAAATGTGTTCAGTTCACCTTTGCATTTATGCCAGCTTAAGTTTGAGTTGTATGTACTGGCATTGTAGTGCTTGTGTGTCTGTTCCTAGATCAAGGACCCCTGCTCTCAGCAGATCTCTTATCACACCTCCCTCTTTCTCTCCATTATACTAATTATATCAATTTTGTTCTCCGACTGGTTTGAACTGGATTGGAGAGGGCAATTCTGAATAATTGAGATGTTATATTGATCATCTGTGTGTGCCTAATTAAAGAATATCTGAATTCCACTGTGCAGTCAGTCTTTAGAGTCTCTTGTAAAAATGGTTTAATGAAGCACGAACCGCAACTGATAAATGATAGATGTCAATGCTTGATGCCAGTTAGTCACTGTTATGTGAATTAGCGACTTTCTTTACTTGTAGATTACGGTCTTCTCTATAGGTGCACGAGTACATTTTACATTTCCGTTTTCTATTTTTTCCCAAAATTATATTTATTATGTAATTTTAATATGAATTAATAATAGCTGTGCAATATATTCTGACCTGCTGATCAATCGTATCATTTAATCAATGCAATTTTGCCATGTCCACCCAGCTTAAGCATGCACAATAGTTTTAGCTATAAAAAGTATCTGCAAGAATGAAAGTAATTGTCATCAGTAGTATTCAAATATTTTAGTACATTTTTATAAATATTTAAATGTGTCATGTCAGCCTTTTGTTAAATGTTAAGCTATTTACCATTTCTTATGCTATATGAGTAATTCTATGCTTAGGTATAATATTCAACAACAAAAAAAGTCATGCAGTTATTTGAAGGATAATCAGCAAGTGAAATTTTGTGATCATGACCATGTAATTTTAAATTTAAACAGCCTGAACACTAGGGCTGTAACGATATGCGTATCGAAATCGAAATTGCGATACGCAGAGCCACGATCCATATCGCGATACAAGAAGGCAGAATCGCGGTACACCCTTTCAGACTTCTCCTCAGCCCCAAAACGGAGGCGCTTCCAAACTTCAATTTATGAATACTTTTTATTTAAATTACATTTTAAACTTACTTAAATTACTTTTATTTTTTTATATCTATTCGTAAGTCGTTTTTTCGCCGACCTGCGACAATCTTCTGCGAGTCACGCAATGTTCACACTCGCCACTGGCAGAGCATTCATTTCTTTTAAGCGGTCGCCATTCTGGTTGCGACGCGGGGAGCGAATCTGTAAACAAGCAGCTCATTGGCTGGCTAGGTGTGCCACAAGCCAATCACAATCACTTGACCGGAAAGGCATGCAGTGTTGCCAGATTGGGCAGGTTTAGGTGCTTTTTGGCTGGTTTTGAACATATTTTGGGGTGGAAAACATTAGCAATATCTGGCAACACTGAAGGCATGTCTGCTTGGGCGGAAGCCTTCTGCGGCAGTTACATTTTGACACGCGAGCAATGTTTCACCATAAAAATTCCGTAATTTCCGTCTGTTTTCCGCGATCACAGAAAATCATTGGCCCTATGAGAGTGAGACAGTGAGAGAGCCATCCCCCCCAAAAAAAATCTTAACGGATTTACACGATTTGGAAAAATGACTTTTTCAGAACCGAAAAAAACAGAGCTTCCGGCTCAACAGTATTATTTTGAGAAATAAAACAATCTTTGGATATACATTTGTTCTTTTTTGCATACATATTACTCATTCTCTGCAGTGGTCTGAATTATTTGTTATTAAATAGTTAATGTAAGTAAGTAAATGTTAATAAGTCAAATTTACTACTTTAAAAAAACATTTTTAAAAAAATCGTGGGCGTATCGAATCGTGGGTCAAAAATCGCGATACGAATCAAATCGTGAGTTGGGTGTATCGTTACAGCCCTACTGAACACATTGCCTAAAAATCTAAACTATAACTCCCATTACCTTGGTTTGCAGATACAGTTTTCTGCCATCCTCTCAACTCAAACAACTTCCTGTGTCAGTGTTGAGTGCAGCAGGATGTATGGTGGTTACTTGGGTAACCAACCGTCCCCGCCATCTCCGGTTCATCAGGGAGGAACTCTATCCTCACTGGGGCGTGAAACTGCTTGCAGAGTGGTTCTGGGTGAAGGTGCTCTAGCCATCATGCATACAAAACATACTCTTGGGACAGGAGTTACAATATGTTCATATTCTTATCAATCTCTTTCCACTGTATGTAGTCTATATGTACACTCGCTGTCCACTTTAATAGAAACATCTGTATACATGCCCATTTATGCAGTTAACTAATCAGCCAATCCGGCATAAAATCATGCAGATACAGGACAAGAGCTTCAGTTAACCCTTTGATGCAAAACATATGCACAGCCCTTCTAATGCACAACATGGGTCAAAAATGACCCGCATTCATTTTCCAGGTTATTTCATGCTGACTGAGTTTTTCTTTGCTCTATCTTTTGAAATCAATTTATTTTATGATTGAATATTCCAAGTATTCTTTAAATATCTTGTTTTTAATTACCACAAATCATTAATTTTTTCTTTCCTACTTTATGAACAAATGTACTTTTTATATTACTACACATGGATCATCCAAGTGTGATTTAAAATTAAATGTCTTAATACTATAATAATTTGTTTCAAGTAATTACTTTAGCAGTGAATGGGGCCAGTTATTTATTTATTAACTATGTAGTTAGCTAAGCCAACTACAATAAAATTAGCTAACTAAAGTAGAATATGTCAACAGCTCAGTAGCTAATAGTAATTACTTGTAACTTTCTGACGAGTAATCTACTCACTCTCAAGGTAACCTAAACATCATCAATTTTTTTCTAAGGTAATGTTAGAACAATTGAAAAACATTACTTGCATGTATTAGATGGGCAAAGGGCGCTGTGCTGTGCTGAGCTGTGAAATGTCTGACACAAGCACAATTCACAGTTCCCACCAAACGCTGGAGTAAATGCATGCGGGTCGGTTCTGACCCATGTGTGTAAACTTGATGTAGAATTACAAAAGCTGTGCTTGTTCATAACTTAAGAAAGGAAAAATAAAAATGATTTGTGCTAAACAAAAACAAGATATTTACTGCATATTTGGAAAAGTAAATGACAAAATGAATTTATTTCAAAAGTATATCATAGAAACACTGAGCCATACATGAAATAACCTGGAAAATGAATGCAGGTCGTTTTTGACCCATGTTGTGCATTAGAAGGGTAGTGATACAAAAAGGGTTTTTATTCAAAAAGTAAGAAAGGAAAAAATAAAATAAGGATGTATGACGATCAAAAACAAGTTAATTGAGGAATACCTTGAATACTGAATGATGGAATTAATTTATTGCAAAGATATAGAAGATAAAAACTCAGCCGGGTCACTTTTGACCCATGTTTTGCATCAAAGGGTTTTAATGTTCACATCAAGCATCAGAATGGGAAAAATGTTTTCTTTGATCCTGGTATGGTTGTTGGTGCCAGATGGGCTGATTTGAGTATTTCATAAACTGCTGATCTGGGATTGTTAAATCTATTAAACTAGATTGAGAGTGTATATATCTGTATATCAAATGCCAAATAAGTACAGTATGATCTCAATATTTGTAGCAAGTATCTGCGATTTTCAGTGTCATCTGAGATTTATAGTTGTGGTTGTTTTGCCAGCTGAATATCTTTTTCTAAAGTATGTTCAAACCACTGTTTTGTGTTTAACTGTGTGTAGGTGACCCGGAAAGGGGAGCTCGTTTTCCCCCTGGATTCGCCACACAAGAAACCTTATGAAGTGTTATTACTTGGAAGGTTCTGTGATAACAGTGACAGCACAGCTAGGTAATGGCCTAAACTTGAACCATTTAGAGACATGAACATCATAATGCTGTTGTTAATTAGCATCTGCTTTAAAGCTTTGTAGAAGTTTGTTTGTTTGTTCATTCGTTCGATCATTCATTCATTTATTCGTCTCCGGTAGTCACTTTATCCTAGTCAGAGTCATAGTGGATCCGGAAAACTGGCAAGTGGGATAATTCACCCTGGATGGGACACTAGGCCATCACAGAGCATCATGCAGACACACAT
The DNA here is from genome assembly GCF_027579695.1 of Neoarius graeffei. Classification (NCBI taxonomy): domain Eukaryota; kingdom Metazoa; phylum Chordata; class Actinopteri; order Siluriformes; family Ariidae; genus Neoarius; species Neoarius graeffei. The sequence continues at coordinate 48,307,127 of NC_083569.1, read as the reverse complement.
TCACACAATCATTCATACCTAGGGAGGAGTCCCATGTGGACACAGAGAGAAAATTTGCTTTGTGGATGTAATTATCAATTTCTTGTTTTTGTTGCAGTTAATTTTAAATGACTTGAAATGGCATACAACATTTTCTTTCTATTCCAGTGTTTATATAATGTTAAATGGTTCAAGGCAGCTTTCACAGAGGCAGGTGTTGTACTTATTAAGGATGGGAAGGGGGGTTCGGGGGAAGGGGGCACTGACAGCTTAAAATATGGTGAATATCGAAAATATCCTTGTTCTTTATTGGAGCAGCTGACACATATGTAACTAGAAGGGCACTTGGTAGAGTGCATACCTCCGCCAAGCCACATATTAGAATATCCACAAAAAAAAAAAAAAATCCTGGATCCACATACACTACCGTTCAAAAGTTTGGGGTCACCCAGACAATTTTGTGTTTTCCATGAAAAGTCACACTTTGATTAACCACCATAAGTTGTAAAATGAATAGAAAATATAGTCAAGACATTTTTCTGGCCATTTTGAGCATTTAATCGATCCCACAAATGTGATGCTCCAGAAAGTCAATCTGCTCAAAGAGCTCAACTGTTTTCAGCTGTGCTAACATGATTGTATAAGGGTTTTCTAATCATCCATTAGCCTTCTGAGGCAATCAGTACGTTTACATGCGCATCCAAATCGAGCTGCTGTCGGTAATCGAGGCAGGGGTGCCAGAGAAATCCAATCCTACATGCATACTGTGAAATCGAACTATTGAGTGAGGTGCATTGTGCACCCGAGCCACAGGTGGCGCTACATGCCCCATCGTGTTGGTACACTTCCGGTTGTCGTCATGAAGAAGAGCTATTCAAGAGTATAAACAAAGGGACTACAGGCGGAAATTAGCATGCACTGCTATAACCTGGTACAGACATCTGTCCTTACCACAAGGATAATGTTTAATTTGTACACTGTCCCTTTTAAAAATAAAATAAACTCTAAGAAGAGTGTTTGTAGTTTGTATGTACGAACAGAAGTGTTCCTAATAAAGTGGGCGGCTAAGGTGAAGTGTCATGCCGACCGAGGCTGTTGTGTTTCCCGCTTGTGGTCTCGTCACTCGTCACTTCCGGAAGGGGCAGCGCTGAAGTAAGTAGCTCGACTACGTAGCTCGATAGGGTTTACATGCACTAAGTAGCTCGGCAGAAATCGCATAATCTAGGTCGTGTAGCTCGATTGCGAGAAATCAAGTTCGGTTCAATTTCAGCCTAGCTAAGGTGTTTACATGCCATTTAGAACTTCGATTTCAGACGAGCAACGGCAGAAATTCGATTTTCTCTGTGCATGTAAACGCACTGAATGAGCAAACACATTGTACCATTAGAACACTGGAGTGAGAGTTGCTGGAAATGGGCCTCTATACACCTATGGAGATATTGCACCAAAAACCAGACATTTGCAGCTAGAATAGTCATTTAGCACATTAGCAATGTATAGAGTGCATTTCTGATTAGTTTAAAGTGATCTTCATTGAAAAGAACAGTGCTTTTCTTTCAAAAATAAGGACATTTCAAAGTGACCCCAAACTTTTGAATGGTAGTGTACATATCAGGATTTGAATCAAAATCTAATCAATTGTTCCATGGCCAATCTTTCCTCAAAATTTCATCAAAATCCATTCACTACTTTTTGAGTTATGTTGGAAACAGACAGACAAACAAACAAACAAAACGGAGCTGAAAACATAACCTCCTCCAACAAAGTTGGCGGAGGTAACTAGACACAAGGTGGTACAGTATGTTTCCTTTATTACTTCTAAAACAAATCCATTTAGCTGACTTTTGACTGGTTGGTTGTAACAGATTGCGAATCTCTTTGTAGGTTATTCAATGTGCTGCCTGGTCCCATTATTCACTAAAAGTTTGTACACATGATAATGATTAACTGCAGCCTGGTACTTTTATATACAACAACTTTCTATTGGCTGTTTTTGTTTTATTCATAAATATGGGCACCCTAAAGGCTTGGTCTTTGTGTATGTGTTTTTAAGTTATACCAAATGGCTCACAGTCTATCCCATTTCTTTCAGATCTGATGTGCGCGAGATCCCAGATCAACGGCTCATAATTAGCATTCCCTCAGCACTGCACTCTCAGAAGCCAGCTCTATCAGGTACACAGAACCTTTTGCATGTTGATTTATAACTGTTTGTGTGTAAAGTCTACACATAATATCAAATGGCATATGAGGCCAGTATGTGTAGTGAGTGCAAGTGGCAATGACTTCTATTCTCACATACACCATCACTATCAGGGATAAAAAAAAGTACATAGCTTTTCATGTTGATGAGACATAATTACCTCCATGGCAGCACACCATGAATTTCAGTTCTCACTTTAAAGGCTATTTAAATTCTAGACCCCAGTCAAATTCTCGTAGGGAAGAGTTTGAGTGACAGAACTACGCTCCAGTGTCCATCTGGTATGAAATTAGATGAATGCTCACATTTTTCCCTTCAGAGAAAGAATAAAGGTGCTTAAACAGACGGTGTATTCAGTTCACTGTTTTACAGTTATAATTGGTTAAGCCTAGGTAACACTTACCTGATCTATTAAAAAAACCCTGCAGATTTTTGTCTTTGCATTAATGTATTAGTAAAAAAGAGCAAATGTTATAGAGAATTTTTTGCATATCATTAACCAATATTAATAAAAGATTTAGATTAAAAACCCAATGCAGCATGAAATAAGGAGAACTACAGCAAGTTGTCCACGATGTTCAGAACCTACCAACTAGTTTCCTTCTGTAACATCATGACAGCAGTATGGTGGTTAGCACTGTCGACTCACAGCAAGAAGGTCCTGGGTTTGAGCCCAGTGGCCGACAGGGGCCTTTCTGTGTGGAGTTTGCATGTTCTCCCTGTATCTGTGTGGGTTTCCTCCGGGTGCTCCGGTTTCCCCCACAGTCCAAAGACATGCAGGTTAGGTTAACTGGTGGTTCTAAATTGACCGTATGTGTGAATGGTTGTTTATCTCTGTGTCAGCCCTGTGATGTGGGAAAGATACTGTGGGAAAGATATACTTTCCCTGTGTCTGTGTGGGTTTCCTCAGGGTTCTCTGGTTTCCTCCCACAGTCCAAAGACATGCGGTTAGGTTAAGTGGCTACTCTAAATTGCCCATAGGTGTGAATGTGCTTGAATGTTTGAGAAGAGAGAACCTCTATCATAATCCAGTAGAAGGCAACGGGAAACCAGTAGTGTAATTCTTCCCTAGAAACTTTGGCTACATCCACACGACAACGGCAACGAGATGTTATTTAAAAAAGTATCGCGTCCACATGGGCAACGATCAGTAAAATATCAGGTCCATATGGCAACGCAACGCTTGCTGAAAACGATGCAATACACATGCCACACCTCTAGGGGCGCTGTAAGACGGTCCCTTCGGAGACACCAGAACAATAGAAGTAGTAAGGACGCACGCGCATAAACTATTATGCGCGAGACTTCATATTAGCCACAAAGTCAGGAAAATCTGTTCGTAAAATTACATTATAATGACCAAATACAATGAAAAGTATTTTTCCAGTCTCACCTGTGAAAGGTAATCCCATGTGATCTCATTTGGATGTCAAACCTGTTGGTACAGTTAAACGCAGCTAATCTTTATTCTCCACTTTGACCTATCCAATATGGCGGCGAGGATGACGTATGATTCTACACGGAAGGTGGCGTCTTTAATGGTCCGGAATAAATTGAATACTACACGTTGATGGATTAATTTGCTCTTCTACGCCCTTTTTGAGGAATGTATTGTAGGACTTAAACCAACATCTGAAGAGGTGAGATCGCTCCTTTTTTTCCCTATTTTTGCTGGCGGGATTGACTCTGCCCTAAGGGCAGAGTCTCTCTCTCTCTCTCTCTCTCTCTCTCTCACTTTGCACCATTACACAATAAATATTCACAGTGAAAATATTTTGTAAGTGCGTTTCATGAACCAAGTTATAGGATTTGTTGACCACTCGCATCGAGTTCGTTACACTTCTACCCGCCGTGAAGCACTCACAGTCATGTGGTTGTGACGTCATCGTAAACAAATCCGTTCTACTCATCCAGATGACTTTGCAACGGCAACGTTGCCAGATCTTTCCACTCTGGAACCCGTTCTCAAAAAGATTGCGTTTTGGGGCACCCAATACGCCGGTGCCGTGTGGACGCCAGGCCTAAACGATAAGCAATTGTATCGGAGTCACCTGAATCCGTTGCCGTGTGGACAGGGCCTTTGATGGCTGGAGCAGACAGAGCAGCCACACCACTGCAGTGACATGCCAAATAGATAGATGGAATATTATCACAGTGTAGTTGAAAGAAATTAAGCATTTTTTAAAGGAAATATATACTTTCTCTGTTTTTTAATAGTATTTGTTTTATAACATTCAGATATTTAGAAATGATATTTATGAAGGACCTAATAAAGTGACTTTGGTAAGGCTCCACTTTAAGGTTCCCTAACTGACATTATTTAATACTTTTAATTAATGAATCACGCACACCATAAGTAACATTAACCAACTTTTTTGCCATCCATCCATCCATTATCTGTAACCACTTATCCCGTTCTACAGGGTCACAGGCAAGCTGGAGCCTATCCCAGCTGACCTGGACAAGTCACCAGATCATCAAAGGCTGACACAGAGATAAACAACCATTCACACCTACGGTCAATTTAGAGTCACCAGTTAACCTAACCTGCATGTCTTTGGACTGTGGGGGAAACCGGAGCACCCGGAGGAAACCCACGCAGACACGGGGAGAACATGCAAACTCCACACAGAAAGGCCCTTGTCGGCCGCTGGGCTCAAACCCAGGATCTTCTTGGTGTGAGGCGACAGCGCTAACCACTACACCACCGTGCTGCCCCCAACTTTTTTTAATTAACCAAATAAGGCAAATGATAATTACCTATATTAACCAATATTCATAGTATGTTCTAATATTTAAATCTGGATAACAGAGTCTGAATATTTAAGAACATGTTGTAATTTAATTTTACTAAGTAATGGCAACTTCTTTTCAATTATGGATTGATAGTCAATGTTCATATATATCCATCCATTATCTGTAGCCGCTTATCCTGTACAGGGTTGTGGGCAAGCTGGAGCCTATCCCAGCTGACTATGGGTGAGAGGTGGGGTACACCCTGGACAAGTCCATCGCAGGGCTGACACACAGACAAACAACTGTTCACACTCACATCTATGGTCAATTTAGAACCACCAATTAGCCTAACCTGCATGTCTTTGGACTGTGGAGCACCTGGAGGAAACCCACACAGACACGGGGAGAACATGCAAACTCCACACAGAAAGGCCCTTGTCGGCTGCTGGGCTCGAACCCAGGACCTTCTTGCTGTGAGGTGACAGTGCTAACCACTACACCACCGTGCTGCCCTCATGTACATCATTTAAGACAAATTAATACATGTGCTAACAAATTTCCTTATGGTTTATTAATGCTGAAGTTCATGGTTTGGTAACATATTAACTAATGCAGTCAAAAATGTTAGTTAGGTTAATGTAAAACATGACCATAATTTTCAACCACAATTCAAGGATGACTTGTTTAAGTTGTATACAGGGAATATGGGATATCTAGCACAAAATAAACACTCGGTTGTAATTCTCATCTCATCTCATTATCTCTAGCCGCTTTATCCTTCTACAGGGTCGCAGGCAAGCTGGAGCCTATCCCAGCTGACTACGGGCGAAAGGCGGGGTACACCCTGGACAAGTCGCCAGGTCATCACAGGGCTGACACATAGACACAGACAACCATTCACACTCACATTCACACCTACGGTCAATTTAGAGTCACCAGTTAACCTAACCTGCATGTCTTTGGACTGTGGGGGAAACCGGAGCACCCGGAGGAAACCCACGCGGACACAGGGAGAACATGCAAACTCCACACAGAAAGGCCCTCGCCGGCCTCGGGGCTCGAACCCAGGACCTTCTTGCTGTGAGGCGACCGCGCTAACCACTACACCACCGTGCCGCCCGGTTGTAATTCTGTTCATACTAAATATTACAGAATGTTAAGGGAAATAATTAGCTAGTATTATGTTTTAAAATTGTGCAGCCCTTCTATAACATTGTAGAAACTGAACTGAGGTAGTGATATGTAGGCTGTTTCATTCTTTGAAATAACTGCTCAGGAAGTCCCCACCCAAACCCTGATTTTCAAAAAAACCCACCAATGGTATTCAAGAATATATTATTTGGAACTGCGAAAACAACATTAAAAGATTTCATATTGTATTATATTTCATTCAAATAATAACAGTGCTAATAACAGTAATTTCTTAATGAATGATAAATAATTAAGATGTTGATGAGCAGAACTTTATTATTTTTCCATATTGATGGTGATAATTTAATAGTGTAATAGAGTTTAATAGAGTGGGCCATATAATATTTTATACTCTACTACTCTTCTTTATTCTGTTTCAGCTGTGCTGAAGCCATACATTAGGCCTCATGCTAAGTGTCTGGAAATGTTTGCTCGAAGTCTCCAGCCTGATTGGACAAGCTGGGGAAACGAAGTCATCAAATTCCAACACCACAGCTATTTTACCACTGAGAGTAGTGTGTGTGCATGTGACACATTTACGCATACTACAGATGCAGATCAACAGGTAGATACTAGACATATGGAGAAATCTGCCTGTCTGTGAACCGAAGAACAATTTTAGAAACATAAATCACGTAATATTTATTTTTTTCGTAATGGAAAACAGCATTTGATATTAAACAAGTTTTGTACAATACCTCGCCTATTGTTTCTTCGTTTGCTTCTTCTGTCTAGAATTAATCACTGCTGATCTGTAGACTAGCATGTACACACTGTACATGCTATAAGCCTTGACTTCCTGATGCAGGGGCTCAGGAATGGATGTGTAATTACATTATAAGGGTGGATGGCTTTAATAGGCTGGAGGTGGCCCAGCACATGACTGTTTGGATTAGTAACTGAAAGGGTGGCCCTTGAGTCGGAGTCTGTGAACAGTTATACAGTTGTCCCTCATCTGCAACTCATTGCCCTCAGCCAGAACAAACATCATGCTAGATTTCCTCATTCGCTCTCTCACCCTGCACTTGCGTCTATTTGCCCTGGTTTGAGATTTTTTCTAACCCCAGTGTGAATTTGCATCCCTGTTTGTTCTAAACTGTTGGTGTGGCCCAGCTGCATGTGTCCTTCCTGCATTTATTCACATGCACATGAGCTCACCTTCCTGTTCAGAGAGAGAGAGAAAAAAACAAACATAAATCAGACCTGAAATAAAGGCACGCCTCATCAACCATCACTGTTTTGCCCTGTCTCCTAAATCATCCCCTCCTACTGCAGGCTCCTGTTAAGCCACCTGCTACATGCTTATTTAAGGGGTTTATAAATCAATCAAAAAGTTGCAGAACAAATTTACTTGCTGTAAAATTACTTTATGGCTTTTTGGCAGAATTTAATGATGCAGATGAAGGGGAAGTTAATCCATCTTCATGGTGTTTGGCTCTATCTGCTGGCCACCCATTGCACTACCAATCTCATTATTAGAGCTGTGAGACCAGCAATCATTCAGTTTGGTCCTGCATAATAATAAGTATGCATAAACATATGCTCCTACAGTCAAGAATACTTTTTTGTACACTATAACCACGATTAGGCAATTAGTGTATATAGTACAGTGTGTGTGTAGTATATTATATATGTCTCATCTCATTATCTGTAGCCGCTTTACAGGGTCTGTTCTACAGGGTCGCAGGCAAGCTGGAGCCTACCCCAGCTGACTATGGGCGAAAGGCGGGGTACACCCTGGACAAGTCGCCAGGTCATCACAGGGCTGACACATAGACACAGACAACCATTCACACTCACATTCACACCTACGGTCAATTTAGAGTCACCAGTTAACCTAACCTGCATGTCTTTGGACTGTGGGGGAAACCGGAGCACCCGGAGGAAACCCACGCGGACACGGGGAGAACATGCAAACTCCGCACAGAAAGGCCCTCACCGGCCACGGGGCTTGAACCCGGACCTTCTTGCTATGAGGCGACAGCGCTAACCACTACACCACCGTGCCGCCCCTGTATATTATATATCTCATCTCATTATCTCTAGCCGCTTTATCCTGTTCTACAGGGTCGCAGGCAAGCTGGAGCCTATCCCAGCTGACTACGAGCGAAAGGCGGGGTACACCCTGGACAAGTCGCCAGGTCATCACAGGGCTGACACACAGACAACCATTCACATCTACGGTCAATTTAGAGTCACCAGTTAACCTAACCTGCATGTCTTTGGACTGTGGGGGAAACCAGAGCACCCGGAGGAAACCCATGCGGACACGGGGAGAACATGCAAACTCCACACAGAAAGGCCCTCGCCGGCCACGGGGCTCGAACCCAGGACCTTCTTGCTATGAGGCGACAGCGCTAACCACTACACCACTGTGCCGCCCCTGTATATTATATGTTTTTCTTTATTTTTATTAATTAAAAGATGCTTCATATCTTAAAGTAATGATGGCCTGTCATTTCTCCTTACTCAAACACATTTAAGAAGGCAAGAAATTCCACTAATTAACAAATTTCATCTTTTGTCTGGTCAACTTAATATCGTTTGTTAATATACAGTATATTCATTCCTGCATTTCAGGTCTTTCACACATTCCAAAAAAATTAGAACAGGGCAATTCTGGGCTAGTAATGAGGTAAAACAATTAAATAATCATGTGATTTGAAACTGGTGATGGCAACAGGTGATTGTAATCATGATTTGGTACAAAATTGGTATCCAGGAAAGGCCTGGTCTTTGAGGAGCAAAGCAGAGGATCTCTAGTTTGTCAACAAATGCATGAAAAAATTGTTGAAATGTTTAAAAACAATGTTCCTCAAAGAAAGATAGGAAGGGATTTGGGTATCTCACCCTCTACTGTACACAATATCATGAAGCAATTCAAGGAACCTGGAGGAATTTTGCTCCATAGCAAGCGCACAAGCCTAAGCTGAACACCCATGATCTCCGATCCCTCAGACAGCACTGCATCAAGAACTATCATTCATCTGTAGCTGATATAACCACATGGGCTCAGGATTACTTTGGCAAACCTTTGTCAGTTACTACAATACAGAATTACATCCACAAATGCCAGTTAAAACTTTTCTATGGAAAAAAAATATTCTAACTGTGTCCAGAAGTGCTGTCAACTTATTTGGGCTCAGTGGCATCTGTGATGGACCATTACACAGTAGAAATGTGTACTGTGGTCAGACGAATCAATATTTCAGGTCTTTTTTGGAAGAAATGGATGCCGTGTGCTCTGGATCAAAGACAAGAAGGATCATCCAGAATGTTACCAGCAACAAGTCCAAAAGTCAGTGTCTGTCATGGTATGAGGTTGTTTCAATGCCCTTGGCAAAGGTAACTTACACTTCTGTGATAGCAGCATTAATGCAGAAAAGTACATTGAGACTTTGGAGCAACACATGCTGCCTTCAAGACGACATATTTTCCACAAGACAATGCAAAACCACGTTCTGCATTACAAAGGCATGGCTGTTGAAGAAGATGTTTGTCCCCTTTGCCCTCAATAGAGAATGTATGGTGAATTTTGAAACAAAAAATATGACAGAGACGACCCTGTACTGTTGCACCAATAAACCAAACCCAATATAATTTACGAGATAAACCATCAAATAACATGTTGTTATATTGTTTTGAGTGCAATAAAGGCCAAGGATTATTTACAAAGCATCATTTTACTTTTTTTTTTTTTTAAATTTCAACATGCTGTCAACTTTTTCTGATTTGGGGTTGCAAATATGAACTAAATGAATTTATTATGTGCTGATGTCCATAAGACAGTCTCACATTGGAGCTGATATTCTCTTTTTTTATTTAAAAATATGTTCAGATACTTTTTAAATATTAACTGTTGTCACCTACTATAGCCCTGCTGGAAGAAAAGCAGCCTGGGACAGTTAGCTGGTCATATCCCCCTCAGCTGGTCATGGTTGGGTTTGATGGTTTTATATGGATTTTTTTTTTCATTTTCACAATGGTTCTAGGTGGATAAGTTTATTTGTTTTAAAGGGAACCTGAGCAAACGTTGCAAAATTATAAAGTTACTGTCTTCCAGTTCAAAAGCAAGTCATCATCACTTGCTTCTGCAAGGTGATACTGGCCAACAGCATGTGTAGTGTAATCTGAGGAATGCCATTTATGCATACACAATCTGTACTGGAAAAATTGACGGTTGATATCAGTTAATGCCTGTTCAGTGTTTAAAGATCAGCAATAATTTACCTTGTCATGTTTGGAGAAAGAAAGGTTGTATGATCCCAAGAACAGCATAACCATAGTGAAAATCAGAGGTAGGAGCATCATGAAAGTATTGGAATGGCAAGGCTCCTAACTAAGTGAGAAAAAATAGATCTTGAATCTGAGAAAAATCGATAATAGCCATTGCATGAGCATTGGGGATAACCAATACAACAATTTGGAACGTCCTGAAAAAGAAACAGGCCTGCCAAGGAAAACAACAGCAGCTGATAACAGAACCATTGTGGGAGCTCATCTCATTATCTCTAGCCGCTTTATCCTGTTCTACAGGGTCGCAGGCAAGCTGGAGCCTATCCCAGCTGACTACGGGCAAAAGGTGGGGTACACCCTGGACAAGTCACCAGGTCATCACAGGGCTGACACATAGACACAGGCAACCATTCACACTCACATTCACACCTACGGTCAATTTAGAGTCACCAGTTAACCTAACCTGCATGTCTTTGGACTGTGGGGGAATACGGAGCACCCGGAGGAAACCCATGCGGACACGGAGAGAACATGCAAACTCCACACAGAAAGGCCCTCGCCAGCCACGGGGCTCGAACCCGGACCTTCTTGCTGTGAGGCGACAGCGCTAACCACTACACCACCATGCCACCCTATTGTGAGATCTGTGAAAAAAACCCCAAAAACAGTGAATGACCTTACAAACAACCTCAATAGGGCAGGGGTGAAGGTACCACAATACACCATTTGAAGAAGACTTCAAGAGCAGAAATATAGAGGCCATAACACAAGATGCAAACCACTTATCAGCAGCAAGAATCAGAAAGCCAGATTGGAATTGGCAAAGAAATACAGAGATGAGCCACAAAGGTTTTGGAGCCCAGATTAACTTCTACCAAAGTGTGGAGAAAGAAAGAATCTGCTTATGATCCAAAACATACAAACTCATTGGTTAGGCATGGTGGAGGTATTGTGATGACTTAGGCTCACATGGCTGCTTCTGGTACAGGCTCACTACTATGTATTGATGATGTAACTCATGATGGTAGCAGCAGAATGAATTCAGAAGTCTACAGAAATTACACTGCAACGCCACTATAATTCTTTTACTGTGAATTTTCACATATAAGGAACTAAGTTCCTCCCCCCGCCTTTAATGACAATGAGTCAGAGTCTTAAAAAAAATCACTGTGTCCCCCGCATGTAGCACCATTAGGACTAATTACCATGCATCTGTTCTGGATTAGAGCACAATCACAGTGTGCGCTTAAAAGGACTCTCTAAACACACAGATTTGGCAAAGTATACATGCTATATCTAATGTCTTACGTTACCAAGCCTTTAATCTGTGTATTGCCTTTCTGGTTTTGACTTTGTTTTTTGTATTTGGACTCTGCCTTTTGTCTTTGCCTCTGCCATTCTGTTTGTGCCTCGTGTGACCATTGCCTGTTTCACGACCCTGCATTTGTCTTACATTTTTTAACTGTTTGCCTCCCTGTTTGTAAATAAACACTCCTCCTGCAATTACATCCATCATTTGCCTCTTTACATGACACACTGAGCCATGCGTTCCTCTTCCCACCAGAGACAAACAATAAGTAATCAAGTCCACAGTCAAGTTAACAATATGTGCTAATGCCATAAAACAAAGGCTAAACTAGTTTCTCTTTGGTGTTGATCACAAACAATTATCGAGAACATTGATCAAATGATTGATAAAAGGATGAAACTAGAAAAGCACTCGAAGAGCGCAGACCTCCGCCAAGAATCCTTTAAAAAATTCCAGGATCCAGACGGTGATCCGGATCACTGCCAAAATTTAATGGATTGTTACTTGTGCCCAGTCACACCTCTGGAAAAAATTTCAGAACAATCCATTCATAACTTTTTCCGGAATGTTGCTAACAGACAAACCAACCAACCAACCAACAAACAAACAAACAAACAAACGCTACCGAAAACATAACCTCCTTGGTGGAGGTAATGACTGCTGATGCCTCTAAACTTAACACCTATTTAAAGCATACCGGCAGCATGTTTATACCCCCCACCCAGCCCCACGGCACAACGTAAATGACATCATTGGTGATTTGCAACACATGACTGAACTGAATGGTGAAGATTTAGAAACATAACGAGTCAGTGGATGGACACTGACAACGATACACCAGTAATCGCCATCATTTCCATAACAGATAAAGAAACCATCACCTCCATTCCTGATCCTTTAACTCAGTCAATGAACTGCGACAGTGACACAGAAGAAAAAATTTGTGATCAGGAGAATGTGCCTAGAATTTTGCATATAATGTGAGTGCTTGTTGTGACAAGTAAGTCCATTTCATTTTCATTTATGAACTTTTCAAGATAATGAACTATTTGGATATCCCCTAAGGAATTCGTTATAGCAGGGTTGCAGTGTATTCTCTCTGCCAGTTTACACAGAAATGCATCCACAGAGATGCCAACATGTATGATTTGGCATCTACTGATTTAAGCTAAAATTACGATGCTATGCTCAGACCTGAAAAAAATTTTTTTTGAGGGTAATTTCCTCCAACTTGTTGATCAGACTCAACATTCCTTTGTTCCATGTGTTGCTTGTTTACGTTTAGCACCGAAGCCTCATGGTAGCTGCACTGTAATTGGGAAGCAGCCCATGCATGGCTCTGGGCCAATCACAGCACATTTTGTAAATGACGCTGACCTAGATTCCGGGAATGCACAGTAGTGATGCGCACTCATTTTTCCTGGAAGGTCAAGTCTTTCTTGTGCATGATACACACTCGTCTTTCCTGGAAAGTCAGGTTTCATGAGTCAGTCTGAGTCTGCTATCACACACACAGATGGCGGAGTCTCCAGCAAAGAGGCAGCGGCTGGCTGAGGAGCATTTTTTTTTTACCAAAATACATGGCTGAATGGGCGCCACGGTGGTGTAGTGGTTAGCGCTGTCGCCTCACAGCAAGAAGGTCCTGGGTTCGAGCCCCGGGGCCGGCGAGGGCCTTTCTGTGCGGAGTTTGCATGTTCTCCCCGTGTCCGCGTGGGTTTCCTCCGGGTGCTCCGGTTTCCCCCACAGTCCAAAGACATGCAGGTTAGGTTAACTGGTGACTCTAAATTGACCGTAGGTGTGAATGTGAGTGTGAATGGTTGTCTGTGTCTATGTGTCAGCCCTGTGATGACCTGGCGACTTGTCCAGGGTGTACCCCGCCTTTCGCCCGTAGTCAGCTGGGATAGGCTCCAGCTTGCCTGCGACCCTGTAGAAGGATAAAGTGGCTAGAGATAATGAGATGAAATGAATGAGACATGGCTGAATGGCCGCTTATTGTGAAATCGAAACTTGACCCTTACCATGCCTACTGCATATTATGTAGGTCAGACTTCAGCATCTAGCATGGAGGCAGGAATGATGTGGCAAGGCACACCAGAACATCAAAACACATGTCTTACAAGTCAGCGGTTGAAACCAGCATTTAAGTTACAGGGTATTTCACTGCAGATTAGGACACCAGTGTTATCAGTTCCAAAGTTCTCATGATGGACTTTATGGTAGAACACAACCTACCACTGTCAGCGGCTGACCACATTGGGCCTCTGGTCAAAAGGATGTTTCAGGATTCCAAGATAGCAGGTAAATAGACCTAGTACATTGATACCAGTACACTAATGGCCCTTTTCCACTACCCTTTTTCAGCTCACTTCAGCTCGCTTCAGCTCACTTCAGCCCGACACGGCTCGCGTTTCGACTACCAAAGAACAGCACGACTCAGCTCGATTCAGCCCTGCTTAGCCCCTAAAACTCGCACCGTTTTGGAGTGGGGCTGAAGCGAGCCAAACCGAGCCAAGTGAGGCTGGGGGCGTGAGCAGACACTCCCCTGTGCACTGATTGGTGAGGAGGAGTGTCCTCACATGCCCACACACGCCCCGCGAGCACGCTGGGATCTGTAAACACCGTAAACCCGGAAGAAGAAGAATTACGAATTACGAGAATTTCTGAAGCCTTATGCGCCTCGCCTCATCTATACGCTCTTGCCAGTATCTGTTGGCGTTGTCGGTGACTACAAGCCACAGAACCAAGACCAGCAACACTAACGACTCCATGTCCTCCATGTTTATTGTTTACTATTCGGGTCGTGAGACTACCGCTTAAAAGGCCACTGATGTCACTGTTTGTGCTGCTTAATGACATCACGTGACGTCCACCCACTTTCGCTAACTCCACCCAATGTGTCCACCCACTTCCAGCCAGCACGGTTCAGCGCGGTTGTAGTCGAAATGCAACTCCAACAGCCCCACTCAGCTCGACTCAGCACGGCACGGCTCAGCCCAACTCAGCCGCGTTTGTAGTGGAAAAGCGGCATAATACCAGTAATAGGATACTGTAGTACACACAGAACACAGATGCATGTTCTCCACTCATATTTTACCCCATTCATAAGAGAAACAGTAAGTGGTTTGTACAACCCCAATTCCAAAAAAGTTGGGACAAAGTACAAATTGTAAATAAAAAAGGAATGCAATAATTTATAAATCTCAAAAACTGATATTGTATTCACAATAGAACATAGACAACATATCAAATGTCGAAAGTGAGACATTTTGAAATTTCATGCCAAATATTGGCTCATTTGAAATTTCATGACAGCAACACATCTCAAAAAAGTTGGGACAGGGGCAAGGAAAAGTTAAAGGTACAAAAAAGGAACAGCTGGAGGAACAAATTGCAACTCATTAGGTCAATTGGCAATAGGTCATTAACATGACTGGGTATAAAAAGAGCATCTTGTAGTGGTAGCGGCTCTCAGAAGTAAAGATGGGAAGAGGATCACCAGTTCCCCTAATTCTGCGCCGACAAATCAGAAGCCTGCATCTCTGATGGTATGGGGTTGCATTAGTGCGTGTGGCATGGGCAGCTTACACATCTGGAAAGACACCATCAATGCTGAAAGGTATATCCAGGTTCTAGAGCAACATATGCTCCCATCCAGACGACGTCTCTTTCAGGGAAGACCTTGCGTTTTCCAACATGACAATGCCAAACCACATACTGCGTAGAAGAAGGGTCCGGGTACTGAACTGGCCAGCCTGCAGTCCAGATCTTTCACCTATAGAAAACATTTGGCGCATCATAAAACGGAAGATACGACAAAAAAGACCTAAGACAGTTGAGCAACTAGAATCCTACATTAGACAAGAATGGGTTAACATTCCTATCGCTAAACTTGAGCAACTTGTCTCCTCAGTCCCCAGACGTTTACAGACTGTTGTAAAGAGAAAAGGGGATGTCTCACAGTGGTAAACATGGCCTTGTCCCAACTTTTTTGAGATGTGTTGTTGTCATGAAATTTAAAATCACCTAATTTTTCTCTTTAAATGATACATTTTCTCAGTTTAAACATTTGATATGTCATCTATGTTCTATTCTGAAGAAAATATGGAATTTTGAAACTTCCACATCATTGCATTCCGTTTTTATTTACAATTTGTACTTTGTCCCAACTTTTTTGGAATCAGGGTTGTACACTGATAGTATAGTGTAGTTGTATGTTCCTGATGTGGGTGGAATCCTGAAACATGGTAGGTGGGGACTGATGTCAACAGAGCCTTTATTTTTTCACTTCTTGCTTGCTTTTCAGCTTACTATTCTTGTTTGTTCGTTCGTTCACACTCTCTCTCTCTCTCTCTCTCTCTCACACACACACACACACACACACACACACACACACACACACACACACACACACACACGTGCTCTAGTTTGGAGAGATCCCCTTTCTTTGCTTTCTCCCTCCTTTTCTATCCTCCGTTGTCATTGCAAAACATACACACACATTAATCGACAACAGGTGTACTGATTTTGTCACTCACCTTCCCTGGCCCACATACAGATCTACTATACTATACATAGTAATGTTTTATACTGTTCATTTGATAAACTCTAAGCATTTTGTACAGATGTATAGGATTAATTAGTTTAAACAATTTATTTTGAAAGGTGCAGGTTTAAGTTAAGTTCCACTTATTCTTTCAGCCAAATATGGATCTGGCCGCACAAAAAGTGGTGATTGTTGGAGTGCTGTCAAGGTCGGATGCATCTGTCGTCACAAAGAGCATGCAGTCTGTACCATACTCTCTGGCCACTGATGGCAGCACAGATTATGGTGACTGTAAGCTTTACCCATTAGTGGTGAAGTACTTATGACCCCACCACAGCAGGCCACATCCTGACAGTACTGCTGTCCATGCCAGAGTGCCATGTGACGTCAAGAGGGGAGAACATCATCTTGCTGCTGCACAGTGAGCTGACCAGTTGGGATATACCCTGGCGCAACTGCATGAGTTTTGGTGCAGACAATGCCATGGTCAAGCAGGGTCTACAGAAGGGTCTGGCAGGCTTCATCAAGAGACAAAACAATACAGTACATGTTAAGATGCCCCTGTCACCTCATGCACTTGGCTGCAGAAAAAGCTGCCTCTCAACTCCCAGTAGCCATGGAAGAACTTCTTGTGGACATCTTCTACTACCTGGAAAAGTCCAGCAAATGAAAGCAGGAGCTTCAACAGTTCCAAGAACTGTGTGATGTAGAGATCCACAAAATTGTGAGACATGTAAGCACTAGGTGGCTCTCCCTAGAACAGTGCATCAGCAGGCTGCTCCAGCAATGGCCTACTTTGGCAAAGTACTTTGAAGCTGAACAGGCCAAGCTGAGGACCAGCAGCCAAAGCACACAGGACAGGAGCTGATAAGCCAAAGACAACTGAGCACAGGAAAATCAGAACTCTTTTGCAGCTTCACAAGTCCTACACGGTAATAGTAATTTGGTACAGTGGTCCCCCAGTGTGACCAGCCCTAGTGCCAGAGAAAAGTGGTCACATAAGAACAGTAGTCTCTCATCAGGGGGACATTTAACTTGTTGCAGTAGACTTGGCACCAAGCTCAGGCCTGAATAATGAGGGAAGAGTTTCTTGTCAGAGGGGTCACATATGGGAGAACCACTGTGAGAAATTAGCATAAAGATTTTAATGATCATTTACTCCCTTTACTTGTCCAGAGTGTACCCTGCCTCTTGCCCATAGTCAGCTGGGATAGGCTCCAGCTTGCCTGCGACCCTGTAGAACAGGATAAAGCGGCTAGAGATAATGAGATGAGATGAGATTTACTTCCTTTACTTGTCCAGAGTGTACCCCGCCTCTCGCCCATAGTCAGCTGGGATAGGCTCCAGCTTGCCTGCGACCTTGTAGAACAGGATAAGTGGCTACAGATAATGGATGGATGGATTTACTCCTTTTGTAATACTGTTACAGCAGCATCAGCCATCATGAAAACAACAGCAGCAAGAACAACCACCGTAACACCAGCAGCAAGAGCAGCAGCCAGCATGGCAAGAGCAGCCATCATGACAGCAGCAGCAAGGAAACTTCACTCAGCAACAGCAGCAGCAGCAACAAGGGCACCAGTACCGATGGTGGCAGCAGCGGAGGTTTGCAGAAGATTCCTGTACAGTTTGCTCTGGCCGGGTATCTTTTTTCACAAGCCAGCTTAGCTAGAGCCAAACAGACACAGAAGATGGCAAGTGGTGCCAGCAGTGACAAGACAGAAGACGGCAGCTGGTACCAGCAGTGGCAAGACATCCACCAGGTCACAGACATTGTCAGGTTCATTTGCACAAGGAAGAGTACACAGAGTGTGCCAGAATCTGCAGGATCTGAACTTTAACTTGTACTGTTACTTCTTGGATGCAGTATTTCCCATTTTTGACCATACTAATACTTTGCTGCAGCAGGACCAACCCTGCATCCACAAACTACACAGTACCTTACAGCAGCAGCTAAAGGACTTGCTGGCTTGTTTTGTCAAGCCAGAGGTCATCAATGCAGCTGTGAAGATCAACCAAGTGCACCAGCAAAGAGAATCAGAAATCTGACAGCCATCTTTCTGTGGGTCAGGCCACCAAGAACTTTATTAAGCAACACAAAGAGCTGGATCTCAAAACCCTCTACTCAGCAGTCTGCCGCTTCTACACAATGGCAGTAGAGTACATGATCAAAAAATTTCCATATGATGAGCCACTGCTGCAGAATGCTGAGGTGGCCAACATATCCAGGAGAGAAGAAGCAGCCTTCTCATCAGTGAAGTACTTCACTGACCAGTTTCCATGTCTGCAGAAGTCAAGCAAGGACATGGACAAACTGGAGGGTGAGTTCCTGGCCTACCAAACTGACAACCTGCCAGACAGTGTCACTACATGTGACAGAGTTGACACACAGTGGCACCTGATGGCTCCAGTCAAGGATGGCAATGGTCAGGTGAAGTACCCAGTACTGTGCCAGGTGATGCTCTCAATCCTCTGTATTTTCCACTCCAATAAGGTTCTGGCAGCAAGGCACTTTTCGGTGCAATGTGGCAGATGAACCCAACAGGGTCAATGGCACACCACCAGATGGCATGCTGAAGAGCCACTCAAATGACCAATAGATGGCATCACTCGGCAAGTCAGTTGTCACTGCGGGGCAACTTCCATACCCGTCAGGTCTGTGGCACTTTGGTGCACCACTTGGCACCAGGTCTGGAGGTACAGAGAGACAACACAATGGGGGCATGACATTGTTTGTCTTATCTTACTGTGCAAGGCGCTTTGCTAGGAGAGGAGAATAGTATATGAAAGCTCACGAGGCCAGGCATTCCATGGTGGCTCCACTGGGCCATTTGCACCACCACTGTGGATGGCTCTGTTGCTGTGGTGCAGGCCTCATGGCCCATCTGCGTTTCTGTGCATCCTAATGAAGCAGTCATCATCGTTAGCAATAGACAGCCGCTGCCTCCGATTTTCCACTCCAATACTGACTATGAAAGGATCTTCAGCCTGATAACTAAGAACAAGACTGAATTCAGGCCCAACATGAAAACTGAAACCCTGAGTAATCTGATCACACACAAACTGTACATGGTGGCCGAAGGCTCTGTCTGCCACTGTCAATCATACAAGAAGACAACACTGCAGAAGGCAAAGTCAGCAACATACATGCAGTTATCTAAGTCTCAGTGATTATACTTATTTCTGTCTCTTCTGCCAGCATTCACTGCACAAGTGCCAAGGTAGACTACAGGAACTCTTCACTGCCAGGTGACAGATCTGACCTGTTAATAGTATGCACTTTAACATGCTTAATGTACTGTTATTAATAGTCACACAGAGTGTACTGCAATACTGTGTAGTTTGTTCAAGAAAGTTGTTCTCCAGTGCCAGTATTATCAAGCATGGGCATCGCCACCATTGAATGTGAAGAACCTTCACATTTCATAATTCTTCGTTTGGACTCCCCCACATTTAGCATAAAATATTAGTTCACCCAGCGTCGTTTCTATTGCTTCGTGAAAGAATCCATTCCACTTGATCGATAAGAGAATACACATACCACTGAAAATCCACTCCGGGTTTTCCAGGCATTACCTACAACAACTCACCACATGCAAGTGAAGTAAATCTCAGTGCAAGCAGAGAAATGTTGGTGCAGCTGCTGGAACGTGGAGGAGGTGACGTCAGCCCCATTGCCACCTCACAATGTCTAGCTTTTGCTAAAACCTTATTCTTTTGTTATATGCCCTCAAAATTAACCCTAGGCCACATTAAATTAATATTCAATGAAACAAGCTTAGCCTAATGGGGTATTCTTGGTTGATGATGAATTGTTTGCAGTATTTGCTCCTCCCCAGACACAATGGACATAAGGAAATTCTTTACAAAGAAGCGGAAAGTAAGTCAAAATTTCCCCACAGGACGGGTTTTTTTGTCCCAATGGAAATGTTAGTGCAGTTAGCTGGCTAGTCAATGTTAGGAGATGTATCAGCTAGCTTAATGTTAGCTATCATTTAATTCAAACCCAGTAGGCTTACCTTAATTGTAATGCCAAGAATGAGGTCAAGTCTGCTCTGATGATATTTATTGATTCCCTGTTGTGATTTGAAGAACTTGTTTTGTCTGGTCTTTGCCAGTTTTCTGGAAAGTAACATGGGAAATCAGTGTATGGGGAAGGAATAGTAGAAAGGAAAGCAATGGAGAGAGATGGATGTTATTCCAGGTGGATTGTGAAGGAAAGGGGGATAAAAGTTATGAAGGGGTAAAAATTGTGGTGGCACCAATGTAAGAAGGAGTTATATCTATAAATCTATTTGTTATACTAATCTGTAAATGTTACTGTAGTACCACCATTGCATGTAGGTTGACAAAACTGCACTTGTTCATTGTGTGAAGTTCTCTTTTATGTGTCATTGCTTGACACAGTGCGATTTTGTGTTATGAAGACTGCATGATGCCATGCCATTTTTGTTATGAGTATCACTAAATCGGAAAAAAGTAAAATGCACCCACTAAAGTCACTGTTGGTGGTTAACAAAATTGCACCTGTTCATTGTGTGAAGTTATTTTTTATGTGTCACCGTTGCTTGACACAGTGTGATTTTGTGTTATGAAGTTTGCATGATGCCATGTCATGCCTGCTCATTGTGTGAAATTATGAATATTCTTATTTTTAAACATACAGTTGAGTGTCACTATTGCTTGGCACAGTGGCATGTTGTGTTAGATCTAAAACTAAATAAAAAAGGAAACACAAAATAAAAGTTAAATGCACCCATAAAGTCATTGTTGGTGATAAATTGTGTCACATTCATCTCATTATCTTAGGCAGAGCAGTGGGTTTAAAAACAGGCTGATGAATATATGGACTAGTTGAATGAGGACTTATTGTTGAGTTTCTAAAATAGTCATTGAATTAAGTGACTTTTGTAGGTAAAATTAGGTGTTTAACAACCTGTTAAAAATACACCAGAATGCAGGAAATGACATCTAATTAATTAAAAATTGATCCCCAGACCCCCCGCCAGTGTGTCCCACCCACATTAAAAATGCTTCTGACACCCCTGTTATCAAGTGTGTATATGTTAAAGTTGTTGTGGACAGTTTAAAAAAAAAAAATTATTACCTGTTGGTCATTGTTTTTGGAACTTCACTGTTCAAGGAGTGTTGAAGGTGGCGGGCTAATGAACAGAATAAACATTCTGCTATAATATTGTGGTTCTCTTTGACTTAATACAGACTAAAATCAAGAAAGGCAGGTTAAAATCCGCCATTTATTTTGCTTTAAAAAGTACCTGAAAATGATCTAGATTGCATTTCTGAACTTCCCTGAAATTTGGTTTCTGGGGGCCTAGGCAGCTCCCAGACCCACGGCTTAAATTTTTGGCCACCTCGCTATGCTCAGCTTCACTATTCTTTTCAAAATCAAATGTTGGCATCTCTGCATCCAATCTAATTGTGAGAGACTTCATCATGTAGCAATACAATGACCCAAAATATACTGCCAGTACAACAAAGGACTTCATCAGGGGAAAAAAGTAGGAGCTTTTAGACTGGCCAAGTCAATCATGAGTAATTGACCCAGTGCATTTCACGTCATGCATTTCACCTCAAATAAGCAAACAAACAACTGCAAGAATCTTACAAGCCTGGAAAACATCACAAAAGAAGAATGCAACAAGTATTAAAATACAACCCCAATTCCAAAAAAGTTGGGACACTGTGTAAAACATAAAAACAGAATGTGAAGTTGAAACTGAGAAATGTTGAAACTGAGAAATTTTATTGTTTTTTGAAAAATATATGCTCATTTCGAATTTGATGTGTAAGCAACATGTTTCAGAAAAGTTGGAACAGGAGCAACAAAAGACTGAAAAAGTTGTATAATGTTGAAAAAAAAAATTTGGTTCATTGGCAACAGGTCAGTAACATGATTGGGTATAAACGGAGCATCCCAGACAGGCTGAGTCTCTCAGAAGTAAAGATGGGGAGGGGTTCACCACTCAGTGAAAGACTGTGTGGGCAAACAGTGCAACAATTTAAGAATAACGTTCCTCAATATAAAATAGCAAAGAATTTGGGGATCACATCATCTATGGTACATAATATCATTAAAAGATTCAGAGAATCTGGAGAAATCTCTGTATGCATGAGACAAGACTGAAAACTGACATTGGATGCCTGTGATCTTCAGGCCCTCAGGAGACACTGCATCAGAAACAGACATATGTCTGTAGTGGAAATTACTGTATGGGCTCAGGAACACTTCACAAAACCATCATCTGTGAAAACAGTTCATTACTGCATCCACATGCAAGTTAAAACAATTTATAAACAATATCCAGAAACACTGCCACCTTCTCTGGGCCTGAGCTCTTTTATGATGGACTGAGGCAAAATGGAAAATTGTCCCGAGGTCTGATGAATCAAAAGTAGAAATTCTTTTTAAAAATCATGGACACCACATCCTCCAGACTAAAGAGGAGAGGGACCATCCAGCTTGTTATCAGTGCACAGTTCAAAAGCCAGCATCTGTGATGGTATGAGGGTGCTTTAGTGCACATGGCATGGGTAGCTTGTACATCTGGGAAGGCATCAGTAATGCTGAATGATATATCCATGTTTCCGAGCAATATGCTGCCATCCAGACAAAATCTTTTTCAGGGAAGGCCTTCTTTCTTTCAGCAATACAATGCCAAAACACTTTCTGCACATATTAAAACTGCATGGCTCTGTAGATAAGAGTCCAGGTGCTAAACTGGCCTACCTGCAATCTAGACCTGTCTCCCATTTAAAACATTTGGCACATTATGAAGCGCAAAATACTACAAAGGAGACCCCAAACTGTTCAGCAGCTGAAATTGTATATCAGGAAAGAATGGGACAACATTTCTCTTTCAAAACTAAAGCAACTGGTCTCCTTAGTTCCCAAACATTTACAGAGTGTTGTTAAAAGTAGAGGTGATGCAACACAGTGGTAAACATGCACCTGTCCCAACTTTTTTGAAACGTGTTGCTGACATTAAACTCAAAATGAGAATATATATTTTTTAAAAAACAATAAAATTTCTCAGTTTCAACAAATTTCTCAGTTTTCTCAGCTGATATGTTCTCTTTGTACTATTTTCAATGAAGTATCCTCCTGAGAACCAACCCATAGACTTGTGTCCTCTGTAGTTGACATTTGTTTTACATGCACACCCTCTTACTCTTTCAAGCTATTCACTTGAATCCTGGTGTCTTGTAAAGAGTACATCCTGGGCTTTGCAATGATATATCATGTGACTAGGAGGGTTGCTGGGAAATTCCTAGTAAGGAAATCACAACAAAAGAGAAACGGAGACACATTTTTTTATTGGTTCCCAGGAGGATATAGGGTTTCCCTGATTTGCAAATTATTGCATTCTGTTTTTATTTACAGTTTACACAGCATCCCAACTTTTTTGGACTTGGGGTTGTAGTTATTTTAAGTCTATCTATTCCTGTACTTTTGCTTACCCTCAAAATTGGGTGGTTTGCCACCAAAGGTGCCATGTTCCAAGTTGTTTAACACATCAAGATGTAAATATCAGGAAATTAAAGCTGACATTCATATTCATCTCTTGATCTCAAACCCAACTATCTTCAGTGTATAGCACATTCAATGGTCACCAGTAAATGTGGTCTCTTAATTTTTTTCCATAGCTGTACACACACACACACACACACACACACACACACACACACACACACACACACACACCCCATATATGACATTCAGAAAAGTGCATATCTGTGCATTAAAACATTGCTAAGCAGCAAGTAATCCAATATTCCAGTACTGTTTTTAATATGCCCTCACTCACTTCAGTTCATGAAATCATAGCATCTCACAGAGAGATGGTTATAACTGAGTGAGATTACTTACTTTCAGAACTATGGCAATTTGCCAGTTAGCTAGCTACTATACCAAGTAGGTGATTTGCTAATCCACTAGCATAGTAACACAATGAGGCTTCTTCAGCTATTAAATAAAGATGGAGTCATGGCTGATATAAAGCACTGTTTGAATGTAACAAATCTAATTTATTTATGTATTTATTTATTGATATGCCAGTTCATATTTATAAACACTTAAATCTGAGTTAACTTTGATGCTTCCTAGATTCTGCTTCTAAGGTCTGCAGCCATTGATTCCTCTAGCCTCAAGAGGATAACAACAACAACAACAACAACAACAATAATAATAATAATAATAATAATAATAATAATAATATCTCTTGAACTTTGAAGATGCATGTTAAGACAATGTTGCAATTGGCAAGTAAAAGATATCTAACATTTGTAGAATTTCAGTAATAATGTGTAATTCATTTATCTCGGTTCTTTTTACTTTCTAACTATTTATAACAAGGTGAAATGAGATTAATTAGTCTGAGTGCACTGAAATACACTGGTTTGCAGGGTTATTGATCTGATTGAGCGTGTGTAGGCATGTGTCCCTGGTGGCGTGGTGATGGCAAAAGCACTAGCGCTTCTGTGATTTCAAAACTAAATGCATTGGACAAAACAGACACCTACTTAGCTTTTGTGTGTTTCTAAGGAAACGCCTATACAGAATATCCCCACTTGTGTCGTGACATTCCCTGCTGAACTACACCCACACAAACCATTGACCCAGTCGTTGTCCTACTGTATACTCTCCACTTGACTATGTTTTTGGCTTAGAGCCCCATGCATGGAATATCACTTTTCTTTTTCCTTTATGTATGTTAAAAATCTCTCCATTTCCAATATTCTTCCATCACACAAACTCACAAAGTATTTTTTAGGTGGTGCTGTGACATGTTGAACATATACAAACTCGACCAATAAGAAACTAACAGAATCAACCTCAATCAGCTTAGGTTACTAGATGCTTCATAGGATTATATTCTGAAAATAATTTGCACACTGTCCTTGAGCACCCTGAAAGCTACTTTTTAATAAATAATAATAATATTATTATTATCCATCCATTAATTCATCCATCCATCCATTATCTGTAGCTGCTTAACCTGTGCAGGGTCATGGCCTGGAGCCTATCCCAGCTGATTATGGGTGAGAGGCGAGGTACAACCTGGACAAGTCACCAGATTATCGCATGGTATTATTATTATTATTATTATTATTATTATTATTATTATTATTATTATAACACCAATTCCAAGTTGTGAAGCTGTGTAAAATGTAAATAAAAACAGAATGCAATGATTTGCAAATCACGGAAACCCTATAGTTGATGCCAACGACACATTTAAAAAAAGTTGGGACAGGCGCAACAAAAGACTGGAAAAGTTGTGAAATGTGGAACCCCCCCCAAATAATTAGGTTAATTGGCAACAGATCAATAATATGATTAGGTATCAAAAGAGCATTCCAGAGAAGCTGAGTATCTCAGAAGTAAAGATGGGGAGGGGTTTACCGCTCCATGAAAGACTGAATGGGCATTCACAGTTTTATTTACATTTTACATAGCGTCCCAACTTTTTTGGAATTGGGGTTGTATTATAATCTCATCTCATCTCATTATCTCTAGCCGCTTTATCCTTCTACAGGGTCGCAGGCAAGCTGGAGCCTATCCCAACTGACTACGGGCGAAAGGCGGGGTACACCCTGGACAAGTCGCCAGGTCATCACAGGGCTGACACATAGACACAGACAACCATTCACACTCACATTCACACCTACGGTCAATTTAGAGTCACCAGTTAACCTAACCTGCATGTCTTTGGACTGTGGGGGAAACCGGAGCACCCGGAGGAAACCCACGCGGACACGGGGAGAACATGCAAACTCCACACAGAAAGGCCCTCGCCAGCCCCGGGGCTCGAACCCAGGACCTTCTTGCTGTGAGGCGACAGCGCTAACCACTACACCACCGTGCCGCCCTGTATTATAATAATAATAATAATTATTATTATTATTATTATAGTTTTATTCTTGCTTTTCATATTAGGCAATGTTCTTTTTAACATAGACAAAACCAAGTTGTTCTATAACTGAAGATGATACATACTGTGGACCCATCCAAAATTGCCAAGATCATTCTGCAGTCTGAAGAAAGTTAAATAAACCATTGCCAATTGAACAGAAAGCTGTAGGTTTCGTCTGGGAATTAAAGACAGTGGACAGAGGAAATGGAAATTGATACAGTCCTTTGAAACTGTGGCTCATCTTTAATTTCCAATTGATCATGGGTAAACAGTAGAAGTGTGTGTGTGCGTGTGTGTGTGTGTGTTGGGTAACATCAAACCAACTAATCTTGATAGTGCCAGTAGTGTATCGACGTGCATGCATTCATTGTTGCATCTTCTGTAATAGTATAGTGAAAGCTCACTGATATAAACCTCATCTGGGAATTCTCTACCCTCTTGCATTCTCAAGCATCTGTGTGATGGCTATTGCATGAAAGAGACTTCATAAGAGACACTAAATAAACTGTGTAAGAGAGGAGATATGAATCAGGATTTGATCAAATACTTTCTCTTTGCCTTCTCTTGGACAAAATGAGACCTATAGAATTAAAACTTCACAGGAAACAGGTGCTAAAACATTTCTTATTTAGTTTCACAGGGGAAATCGGTGTCTATGCACATTTTCATATCTAAAGAGGAAATTGTACTCATGAGCCTCAGTTCAAAACAATTATCTCAGTTAACTTTAAATTTTAATATACCATCTTATTACTCCATTATTCCATGACCTAAAAGCATATTATTTAGTAACAACTATAAACTATACAGTAACAACAATTAAGCTAATGGGAAAAGCATACAGTTCCACAAGGGAACAGTATAAAGCTGGACCCAGTAACAATGTTGAAAAGGTCAAACTTGGTAAATGTATTTGGAAATTCCTGGGAATTTAAAATTTAAGTGATATATACATGGCCAGTGATGTATGTTATGCAAATACAAATAATACAGAACATGAAGGAAGTGGAAGAACAGGCATACTGTATCTGTGGAGAATGAAAATCACTCTGTCAGAACGCTGTCTCTGACAAACATTGCTACCTCATAAATCGTTGATTTAAATAAAGAATATCAAATTCATCTCACATCATTAATGTCTGAAGAGATATGGAGATGAGAATTCAGTGTGTGTATGTGTTTCTGTCAGATCTTAGCTTCTGTCAGAAGATGTCTGTGGACGGGTGGACAAGGCAACGTGACATCATTTGTAATAGGCCCATAAACTTGCTGAATGACAGGTGGCAAAATCTGATGCACTGACTCATTCACAGTTTGATGCTTCTGTTCAAAGTTTTCCTTAATTTCTACAGCACACACACACACACACACACACACACACACACACACACACACACACACACACACACACACACACGAAACCATAAATGTGATTATTCTTTTTAAACGACATTTTGAACACAAAATAATTTTATATGAGTTCCATAAATGAAATAACCAAGTCAGTATGCACAAAACTTTGAAACAGTGTGAATTAATTTGCACAAATGGTATAAATATTAACTACTCCATGTTAAAATATGGGATATTTTGTCCAAATAATACATTAATACAACGCCAATTCCAAAAAAGTTGGGAAAAAATTACAAATTGTAAATAAAAACGGAATGCAATGATGTGGAAGTTTCAAAATTCCATATTTTATTCAGAATAGAACATGGATGAGATATCAAATGTTTAAACTGAGAAAATGTATCATTTAAAGAGAAAAATTAGGTGATTTTAAAATTCATGACAACAACACATCTCAAAAAAAGTTGGGACAAGGCCATGTTTACCACTGTGAGACATCCCCTTTTCTCTTTACAACAGTCTGTAAACGTCTGGGGACTGAGGAGACAAGTTGCTCAAGTTTAGGGATAGGAATGTTAACCCATTCTTGTCTAATGTAGGATTCTAGTCGCTCAACTGTCTTAGGTCTTTTTTGTCGTATCTTCCGTTTTATGATGCACCAAATGTTTTCTATGGGTGAAAGATCTGGACTGCAGGCTGGCCAGTTCAGTACCCGGACCCTTCTTCTACGCAGCCATGATGCTGTAATTGATGCAGTATGTGGTTTGGCATTGTCATGTTGGAAAACGCAAGGTCTTCCCTGAAAGAGACGTCGTCTGGATAGGAGCATATGTTGCTCTAGAACCTGGATATACCTTTCAGCATTGATGGTGTCTTTCCAGATGTGTAAGCTGCCCATGCCACACACACTAATGCAACCCCATACCATCAGAGATGCAGGCTTCTGAACTGAGCACTGATAACAACTTGGGTCGTCCTTCTCCTCTTTAGTCCGAATGACACGGCGTCCCTGATTTCCATAAAGAACTTCAAATTTTGATTCGTCTGACCACAGAACAGTTTTCCACTTTGCCACAGTCCATTTTAAATGAGCCTTGGCCCAGAGAAGACGTCTGCGCTTCTGGATCACGTTTAGATACGGCTTCTTCTTTGAACTATAGAGTTTTAGCTGGCAACAGTGGATGGCACGGTGAATTGTGTTCACAGATAATGTTCTCTGGAAATATTCCTGAGCCCATTTTGTGATTTCCAATACAGAAGCATGCCTGTATGTGATGCAGTGCCGTCTAAGGGCCCGAAGATCACGGGCACCCAGTATGGTTTTCCGGCCTTGACCCTTACGCACAGAGATTCTTCCAGATTCTCTGAATCTTTTGATGATATTATGCACTGTAGATGATGATATGTTCAAACTCTTTGCAATTTTACACTGTCGAACTCCTTTCTGATATTGCTCCACTATTTGTCGGCGCAGAATTAGGGGGATTGGTGATCCTCTTCCCATCTTTACTTCTGAGAGCCGCTGCCACTCCAAGATGCTCTTTTTATACCCAGTCATGTTAATGACCTATTGCCAATTGACCTAATGAGTTGCAATTTGGTCCTCCAGCTGTCCCTTTTTTATACCTTTAACTTTTCCAGCCTCTTATTGCCCCTGTCCCAACTTTTTTGAGATGTGTTGCTGTCATGAAATTTCAAATGAGCCAATATTTGGCATGAAATTTCAAAATGTCTCACTTTCGACATTTCATATGTTGTCTATGTTCTATTGCGAATACAATATCAGTTTTTGAGACTTTGTAAATTATTGCATTCCGTTTTTATTTACAATTTGTACTTTGTCCCAACTTTTTTGGAATTGGGGTTGTACATGCAGGTGATGATAGACATTATTGCTCAATATCTGCTCATTGTAGATGAACATAAACTCAGATGGTTAGCCAAAAATATTTTAATATCACATCTGTAACCTTTACTTTTTACGTCTTTAGTTTTAGGAATAAATATGCATGCAATAAAAATGTAATAACATCCTTTCTGTTGAAATATAGTATGATCTATCTCTTTATGCTTCATCTTGCCTCTAGGGGCGCACAAGTTGCATGCAGCTGTGCTTTTCAACTGAAATAAGACATTCATTGATGAACAAAGATGCAGCAAATATGAGTTTCTATACATGCCCTGTATAAAATAGACTAACTATATCATAATATTCATAGCTGCTGTATTTAAGCATTTCCTACGTATGGGCTGCAGGTGTACATTACATCATGATAGATATAGGAATGAAGAATAGTGATATATAATATTTTAAAACATAATATATAATGAATGCTTTTCTCACTCATGAACAGAGTTTAAAAAAAGAGAATTGTTTTGTATTACAGTCTCTCCTGCACCCTCTCACGCTTACTCTCCCTCTCTGCCTCCCTCTGACTGTCTGCAAGTTTCTTTTATTCCACAATGCCATCATGTAGAGCTCTGTGGGTTGACCTTCACAGAGGTGTCACTTATTCAGTCATTTTCTGAAGCCTTTTCTAACTCCCAAACCCCAACCCTCCTCCCTGGACTGCTGTCAATTGCTTGCAACATTTTGAATAAAAAAGTGCAATTTTCACTGACAGTTTTCATACACATACACATACTTTTGCATATCTGCTTACATTCATGTATGATTAGCTAGTAGAAAGGGTATTATAATCTACTAAAACCACTGTGGTCATACAACTACAATAAAGAAAGGAGCTGTGATGTTCTGTACAAAAATATGATGTTATGCTGGCAAAATGGCAACAGTTCATTGTGATGTGAGTTTCTTGTATTATACAGTACCATGGGCAAGTTCACCAAACACCAAACATCTGAGAATTATTTTTGGATGTGTAATTCTGGAATGGTATGTAAGACACATAAATAAAGCACACAAGGCACATAAATAAATGCTTTCTGGTCTAGATATTCTGCTATACTTAATAGGGCTGAAGAGCACAATGAAAAATTAACTCTTTTTTTCTATTCTGATGTTTTTTTTTATTGCTTTCTTTGTTGTTGTTTTTATTAAATAAACACATAAAGAAATATGACTACTCATCTTGCTGATCATGACAGTTGATTCTGAAATATTTTCCAAGTTCCTGTATTCACCCTTTCACATTGGCCATGAGACTGGGGATGATATACCAGTGTCAGGCCAAAGTTAAAAATGAGCTTTCTTTTTATTGGGAGTAGTTCTCTATTAGCAGTCATAATTTTGTTCAGCAGTAGAAGGTTTATGGGGGAAAAACTGCAATTTTGGTACAGCTTGGGGTCTTCTCTCTGATTTTGTGACAATAAAGCATCTGTTCCTATCTCAGAAGGATCTGCTTCAAAAAGGAAGGTCCCAGCCAAGGCCAATCATTCGCATGATTAGGCTGTTTGAGAATTAGAGAATGGTGAAGGCTAATTTAAGGGTGCAAAATGCTCTTTCAGCTTGTTCATTCCTATAGGAGCCATCTTTAAGGAGGTTGATTAAACTTGCAAGTAGACTACTGAAGCCCTTGACAAAGCACCTGTAGAAGTTAACAAACCTGTAGATCTTAACTATATATCCTTTACATTACATTGGGGTTTGGTGAATTCAGAATTGCTTTGACATTTTTTTTAACTATCATCCACAGTAGTCCCTTAAAGACATCCTGTATTATGATGTAACCAAGAAAAGGTTATTTTCAATTACCCTCTTGAATAATGCTCTGAGATGTTCAGTGGGATTGTATAAAGAAGGCAAGTATTTTAAAATAACATCAGTAAAGCCAATTACAAAGTTATCCAACATGTTTCTTAATGAGCTCATTTATGAAAGACTGGAAGGGCAAGGGGGGACTTACCAGGCCAGAGAGCATAACTGCATACACATAGCATCCAAAGTTTGTAATAAACACAGTCTTCCATTTGTCCTTTTCCCTGACAGTTCAAGTGATATGCACTACAGTGGTTACACACTTTATGGAATAGTGGGCTCCAGTAAGCTGGTTCAGTGACTAATGTAGCCCTAGGCCTAGTCTTTGGAAATGCAATCCTCCACAAGATATGGTCTGGACCTTGGAGATATGGAAAGCTGTGATAGCTCGATTGCACAGTCATATCTGTATTGTAGTAGCAGGACAGTGGCTGTGTTGTTATTAAAGGCTTTTGAAAGGACAAATTGCAGCACTGAACTCTCAACTGAGGTGGAGGAGACTAGAAGATGCACTTTAGAAATACATTTTTGCACCCAGGATAATGTCCAGAAAACAATGTCTAATCTGACCCAACAAATATGGGATTATATTTATAGAGCAAGGGGGACTTAAAACTAATAATGTGTAGGCTGGATGACAAACAGGTGAATAGCACTGACTGAAAGACGGAGTGGTTGTGTTGTTATAGATTCAGAGCCAACAGGTGTTTCATTGAGGGCTGGAATCCATAGAGTTATAAAACAGAAGAGTATTTTCTGTAGTACAGAACCACATACGAATGGAAAGGAAGTGAGATGAATATTTAGGATCATATGCACATTATTATGCAGGAGAACCTCAGCATACATTCAGAAGTTGGTAACACCTTGATGCTGAAAGAGTCTCTGTAGTCTCTGATGATGGGTCATGGCTGTCCATAACACAGATAAAGGCCTCCCTGATATCTTTGCTGTCTTTCCTCTTGGGAAAGATGAATACCCTGCAACTGCATAGGTTATGGAGTATTTGTGGGTGAAGGTTGAAAGTTTTCTGGAAGGGACAAATTAACAGGTCCACTTCTTCACTGGTGTATCCAGATGGATTGAAGAATCAATGAGAGTGTTCAGGTTTGTTTCTTTTTGTCAACAAGCTATTTCACTAGACAGATCCAAGCTCAAACCCTTGCAAAATGGTATGGTGGCACTCGCCCCTAACCTAGTGTGTTGATACAGAGCCAACCTCCTGAGGAGAATATACAGGCTTGCCAAAACTTCCTGTCCACACATTGCATAGGAGGGTGAGAGCCAGAAACTTGGTGGGGGAAAACAGAGCAACAAGTTAACAATAACAGAGTGAGGCTAAAACATATACATTCACTTAATACTTTCACAATATAGTGAAACAAACACCCGGTAACCAAAAAAATCACATACATGCCAAGCAGCCCCGCAACCGCATGCTTCTCAGCAATCTCTTTTATATGCAAAGACCTGCCTCTCATCTGCAAACTGCAATTCCCGTTCATCGACCAGGGAGTACCAACCGTGTGCCAGTGCCCCAATGATTGATCAAATCACCACCTGTAAACAAGTGAGGAAGTAGGGAAAGAAAGAAAAAAGGCAGAACAAACAAATAAACAAGCAAAAAACATACGAGCTTCTCTGGCATGTAACAGCTGCTATTTTTTTTTTCTTTTTGAAAATGTTCATGCCTGTATCAACAGATCATTCAATACTAAAAGCATATGGCTGGATGTACTGTGTTTATTTTTTAATGAATATATTAAGTATTTTGTGTTCCTCTTTGGGTAGAAAAAGTTATTTTCATGTCAGTAATAATAGTACAAAGAGCTGTGTTTATACTTTTATGATGCTTGACCTACAAATTTATACAAACAAGTTAGCTGAACAACCATAAATAACCTTCATTACAATTAGAAGACAATTTATTATTAAGTGCAAAATAATATGTAAATGCACTTGTTATTTCTGTTACAGTCGCATAATGTTAGAATGTCTCTCTCACACACAAAGTTTGCATTCATTTATTCTCTTTTTCATATACTACCTCAGTTCCTCATGACATCAGACTTCTCAACTCCGTGGGACTGGACTGATACTCACTGACTGCTGAACACACCACTCACACTGCAATCTTTGCCCAGCAGATAATAATGCACTATTGCTTTACGATGTTTACAATATCTCTCACATACACAAGGTATACATTTATTTATTCCCTTTTCATACTACCTCAAAATGCACACTCAACTGTACACCTTATGTTGTTTGTGTCGGCGCTTTATGTTGTTTGTGTCGTTTATTGTCTGCACTGTTGCACTTTATGCGTGTTGTAGACTGTAGTCCTGTGATGTTTAGATTGTAGACTATAGTCCTTTAATGTTTAATGTAGCACTATGGTCCTGGAGAAACATTTCATTTTAACTGTGTACTGTATATGGTTGAAATGACAAATAAAAGAACCTTAACCTAAACCTATAAAATAGGCTTATAGAATTAGCTGGTTGCCTTTAAATCCAAACATTGCAGATTACGGTTAAATATTAACCAATACATGTTGTTTTTTTTCATTTAGCCATCTTGCCCATCAATATATGCTATGTAAATTTTTTTGTGGTAAACTATATGACTATGCATACACTTAAAAAATAGGCACATAATTAAGAACTAGAGTTAATATTCATTTATGCAGACACACTACCATGACAGGCCCTTGATGCTAAACATGCTACTCTAAAACCACAGACACATCCTGTTTCCATGGTAATTACCAGAACTAGAGCTCACTGACTCAGTGGTGTGAGGATTGTACAGGTGTGTAATAGAATTTGTGACCAATCCTCCTTGTTCATCTCCTGAACACCTGTGAATACAAACTATTGTACAAACGCAACATTATTTTAATATTTTTAATTCTCATCTCATCTCATTATCTCTAGCCGCTTTATCCTGTTCTACAGGGTCACAGGCAAGCTGGAGCCTATCCCAGCTGACTATGGGCGAAAGGCGGGGTACACCCTGGACAAGTCGCCAGGTCATCACAGGGCTGACACATAGACACAGACAACCATTCACACTCACACCTACGGTCAATTTAGAGTCACCAGTCAACCTAACCTGCATGTCTTTGGACTGTGGGGGAAACCGGAGCACCCGGAGGAAACCCACGCGGACACGGGGAGAACATGCAAACTCCGCACAGAAAGGCCCTCGCCGGCCACGGGGCTCGAACCCAGGACCTTCTTGCTGTGAGGCGACAGCGCTAACCACTACACCACCGTGCCGCCCATATTTTTAATTTAAAAATAAATAAATAAAAAAGTAGCACCAAATCATAAATCTGTTACTAATCATGGTTGTTTCCAAGAATTAACACAAATTACTAGCCTGAGACGTGTGCACATTCCACCACTGAAGTCCTCCATTACAAATGCTTAGTTTCCACTTGCACCCATAGCTACTACTTCAGTTTCCCAATATATTCCTCCCAGTGCCCACATGGCCCTGCCAAATGTAATGGAATAAGGTATAATGGCTCCCTGAACAAAAACAGAGGTCTGATATTTCATTGTTCATCATACTTATATGCTCACCAAACAGCTCTTAAACATTAAAGTCTGAACTGACATGTGGACACAAGAAGTGAACTTTAGATGGACTCACTGAAATCTCAACCAATGATAATATACTACTTTGCAAAGAAAAAAAAACACGTAAGCCAAGCCAAGAAGCCTTTATTTGTCACACGTACACTTTGCACACAGTGAAATTTAACCTCTGCATTTAACCCATCTGAAGCAGTGAACACACACATGCACACACAAGTGAGCAATGAGCACACACACACACACACACACACACACACACACACACACATATATATATATATATATATATATATATATATATATATATATATATATATATATATATATATATATACCCAGAGAAGTGGGCAGCTATGCTACTGCACCTGGGGAGCAATTGGGGGTTAGGTGCCCTTGCTCAAGTGCACTTCAACCCAACCTCAGCCCATGGCTGCCCAATGTTAACCTAACCACATGTCTTTGGACTCTGGGGGAAACTGGAGAACCCGGAGGAAACCCACACAGACACAGGGAGAACATACAAACTCCACACAGAAAGGCCCCCATCGGCCGGCTGCTGGGCTCAAACCCAGAACCTTCTTGCTGTGAGGT
Organism: Neoarius graeffei; assembly: GCF_027579695.1. Classification (NCBI taxonomy): domain Eukaryota; kingdom Metazoa; phylum Chordata; class Actinopteri; order Siluriformes; family Ariidae; genus Neoarius; species Neoarius graeffei. The sequence goes on along the minus strand of NC_083569.1, from coordinate 48,271,725 downwards.
AACAGTGCTAATCACTACACCACCATGCTGCCCAAGAATCTGCTGCTGAATTCCTTTTGCCTTGCATCAGAACTTGAACACATAACATGTCTCTCTTATGTCTTCATTTTCACTTACATTAAAATAAGTTAAAAGTTGTATTTCATGTTTGGAATAACAACACAGACAATGACAATACAGACAAATTGTATATTTACTTACTCATGCTGAGAAAATACAGAATGAAGCTTCATTTTTAATGAATAAAGGTTTTGAGTTACCCATAATTTGAACTTAAATGCCAAGACTACAATTACTAAAAATGACAGCTACATTTCTCTAAAGATTTATTTGTTGCTTGGTGTTGGGCTTCAGCTGTTTGAAAGAGATTTTTAAAGAGAGTTTTACTCAACATTCAGTGCAAAAGCATACTGCTGAGCTGAGCAAATCTCATTCTGGAAAAAAGTCCTTAAAATATTTGAAACCAGACACACTTGCAGCAGTTTTATATTAAGGCAAGTACATCAGTTGCCTTTGCAGGTTTTCAGTACTGTGGCAAAAGCAACATTTAAATATTCTGATTAGACCTCACACTAATCATTAAATGTTACACTGCAAACAATACATTTACAAGGCCTGATTTTTTTTTTTTGCTATTTGTCATTAGCTAGTTTTGGACCTATGAGTCTGATTTAGTGTTTGTTAGATGAGCACAGGCGGCACGGTGGTGTAGTGGTTAGTGCTGTCACCTCACAGCAAGAAGGTCCGGGTTCGAGCCCCGTGGCTGGCGAGGGCCTTTCTGTGCGGAGTTTGCATGTTCTCCCCGTGTCCGTGTGGGTTTCCTCTGGGTGCTCTGGTTTCCCCCACAGTCCAAAGACACGCAGGTTAGGTTAACTGGTGACTCTAAATTGACCGTGAGTGTGAATGGTTGTCTGTATCTATGTGTCAGCCCTGTGATGACCTGGCGACTTGTCCAGGGTGTACCCCGCCTCTCGCCCGTAGTCAGCTGGGATAGGCTCCAGCTTGCCTGCAACCCTGTAGAACAGGATGAAGCGGCTAGAGATAATGAGATAGATGAGCACAACTATGCATTTTGACCCCAGTACATGGTCCATCACTCACAACTAAGGCCAGCCTATGACTGTTTTTTTTTTGTTAAATAAGCTATTAAAGGAACAATTTTTGAAATAAAAATATATAAATGAGAACAATGCAGTTTTATGATCTATTGTTTTGTATTATTTTGCATCATATTATTTTGATTTTGTTACAATTTTTTCCATAAAATTTGCTGAAGCTGCCCTTTACCAAACATGTGTTAAACTATATTTCAAGCCTACAAGCCAACTGTATGATACTTTTTGAGAAACATAGAATTGTACTCACTGAAATAACTGCGCACACACACATTTTTGCCAAAATGGTAAGTTAAAAAAAGATAATACCATTTTTTTTCATTATCATTTGTACAGACCAAACAGGAGAAGGGCAAACCATAACAACCTTCATTTATGAAACAAATATAACACACAAAAAAACTGGGCATATGGTCATTTCCATGCAAAGCTTGGCATTTATCAATGTCGACGTGAGTGGAAGCTATGATCAAATTTCATGTCAAATCTCAACTCGTGTATGCAAGTGTACACAAGCAGTAAATCTGGCTGAGTGGAGAATTCTTACGATTAGACCATATATTATGACTGGCATCTAAGCATATGCAGCCACATATTCATCATTTGAAAATATGAAGCACATGACAGAACATTATATTTTGTAAAGGCCGACATCAACTGCGTGTTGTGTATCCCAAACATACATTTGCAAATTATGTGCAATTAACGGGGTTAAAAGTGTGTGTGTGTGTGTGTGTGTGTGTGTGTGTAAGATTCATTTCTCTTTTATTCTGAGCCTACTTGCCACTGGTGACATAATTGCAAGCAAAACCAACCTGCAATGTGATAGGTTAGATGCTTATTCAGTCACATATTTAAACAAGAGCTTTGCCAGTCATCAAGTGTTGACAATGCCACGTCTGGCTCTGTTAGAAGAAATCTACTAGTCTGTATGAAACAACAGGCTTTTTTTTTATACTGCAGGGATGTTTTTATGGGGAGTAATGAGTGGCTATTAAGTTGCTTTCATCTCCTAAGGCATCCAGGGTAGTGGTGTGCCAGCACAGTGGCAAAGGACATGCTCTCTCTCTCGCTCTCTCTCTCACACACAGCTCATGGTTGCTTTGGTCTGTGGGGATGAACACCACTGGTGCCTGATTCTGACTGATCTCAAACATCATTAAAATTGGGATATAAAGAAGCTTCTCAACTCTGTAATTATTGGTTTGAGATCTGACCATTTGTTTCTTCACCGACGTGTAAAGATTTGTAATTTAAGCTACTGTATTTTTATTCTATACAGTATATAGGCTATACATATATCTCTATTTAGCATATCACTGCAATAACATGGCCACTTTGACAGCTTTTACCAGCCATCAAAGTTTCTAGGGAAGAATTACAGTAGTGGCTTCCCATTGCCAAATGTTTAAACTGAGAAAATGTATCATTTAAAGAGAAAAATTAGGTGATTTTAAATTTCATGACAACAACACATTTCAAAAAAGTTGGGACAAGACCATGTTTACCACTGTGAGACATCCGCTTTTCTCTTTACAACAGTCTGTAAATGTCTGGGGACTGAGGAGACAAGTTGCTCAAGTTTAGGGATAGGAATGTTAACCCATTCTTGTATAATGTAGGATTCTAGTTGCTCAACTGTCTTAGGTCTTTTTTGTCGTATCTTCCGTTTTATGATGCGCCAAATGTTTTCTATGGGTGAAAGATCTGGACTGCAGGCTGGCTAGTTCAGTACCCGGACCCTTCTTCTACGCAGCCATGATACTGTAATTGATGCAGTATGTGGTTTGGCATTGTCATGTTGGAAAACGCAAGGTCTTCCCTGAAAGAGACGTCGTCTGGATGGGAGCATATGTTGCTCTAGAACCTGGATATACCTTTCAGCATTGATGGTGTCTTTACAGATGTGTAAGCTGCCCATGCCACACGCACTAATGCAACCCCATACCATCAGAGATGCAGGCTTCTGAACTGAGCGCTGATAACAACTTGGGTCGTCCTTCTCCTCTTTAGTCCGAATGACACAGCGTCCCTGATTTCCATAAAGACTGGTGGCTATTTACGTTTTACATGGAGAAATAATTACTGGATGCATGATGCATTGATGTTGTAATATATTCAAATAGTATTTTATACAGTGGTGCTTGAAAGTTTGTGAACCCTTTCGAATTTTCTATATTTCTGCATAAATATGACCTAAAACATCATCAGATTTTCACACAAGTCCTAAAAGTAGATAAAGAGAACCCAGTTAAACAAATGAGACAAAAATATTATACTTGGTCATTTATTTCTTGAGGAAAATGATCCAATATTACATATCTGTGAGTGGCAAAAGTATGTGAACCTTTGCTTTCAGTATCTGGTGTGACCCCCTTGTGCAGCAATAACTGCAACTAAACGTTTCCGGTAACTGTTGATCAGTCCTGCACACTGGCTTGGAGGAATTTTAGCCCATTCCTCTGTACAGAACAGCTTCAATTCTGGGATGTTGGTGGGTTTCCTTACATGAACTGCTCGCTTCAGGTCCTTCCACAACATTTCGATTGGATTAAGGTCAGGACTTTGACTTGGTCATTCCAAAACATTAACTTTATTCTTCTTTAATCATTCTTTGGTAGAACGACTTGTGTGCTTAGGGTCGTTGTCTTGCTGCATGACCCACCTTCTCTTGAGATTCAGTTCATGGACAGATGTCCTGACATTTTCCTTTAGAATTCACTGGTATAATTCAGAATTCATTGTTCTATCAATGATGGCAAACCGTCCTGGCCCAGATGCAGCAAAACAGGCCCAAACCATGATACTACCACCACCATGTTTCACAGATGGGATAAGGTTCTTGTGCTGGAATGCAGTGTTTTCCTTTCTCCAAACATAACGCTTCTCATTTAAACCAAAAAGTTATATTTTGGTCTCATCCATCCACAAAACATTTTTCCAATAGCCTTCTGGCTTGTCCACGTGATCTTTAGCAAACTGCAGACGAGCAGCAATGTTTTTTTTGGAGAGCAGTGGTTTTCTCCTTGCAGCCCTGCCATGCACACCATTGTTGTTCAGTGTTGTCCTGATGGTGGACTCATGAACATTAACATTAGCCAATGTGAGAGAGGCCTTCAGTTGCTTAGAAGTTACCCTGGGGTCCTTTGTGACCTCGCCGACTATTACATGCCTTGCTCTTGGAGTGATCTTTATTGGTCGACCACTCCTGGGGAGGGTAACAATGGTCTTGAATTTCCTCCATTTGTACACAATCTGTCTGACTGTGGACTGGTGGAGTCCAAACTCTTTAGAGATGGTTTTGTAACCTTTTCCAGCCTGATGAGCATCAACAACGCTTTTTCTGAGGTCCTCAGAAATCTCCTTTGTCCGTGTCATGATACACTTCCACAAACACGTGTTGTGAAGATCAGACTTTGATAGATCCCTGTTCTTTAAATAAAACAGGGTGCCCACTCACACCTGATTGCCATCCCATTGATTGAAAACACCTGACTCTAATTTCACCTTCAAATTAACTGCTAATCCTAGAGGTTCACATACTTTTGCCACTCACAGATATGTAATATTGGATCATTTTCCTCAAGAAATAAATGACCAAGTATAATATTTTTGTCTCATTTGTTTAACTGGGTTCTCTTTATCTACTTTTAGGACTTGTGTGAAAATCTGATGTTGTTTTAGGCCATATTTGTGTAGAAATATAGAAAATTCTAAAGGGTTCACAAACTTTCAAGCACCACTGTATATTCTGTATATATGGACTATTTATAGTAATTTATTAAGGGTTAGTTAAGCCAGAGAACAATGGGATGGCTAATTTCACTTCAGTGTTTTAAGGTCTTAAGCAATGATATTTAATAGGTTATTCTAGCAAGGCAGCATAAATTATAATATGGGAAATTGTGGACCACTGGTCATCAACTTTGTCTGTAATTTTGAGTTTGTTTTTTTGACCCAAGATCTCTCTCTTTCTCTCTCTCTCTCACACACACACACACACACACACACACACACACACACACACACACACACACACACACACACACACACACACACACTTGCTGGAAGTACAGCCTTATATATATGGATGCATTTAAGGTAGTCATTCAAAATAATTCTGTTCAGTTTGTTTTTCATAGTCTGTTTTTCAAGGCTTTAACTGGAAGTAATATTCTAATTAAGATGGCACTGGTTAATACTGACAAATGAAAAGTAAAATGTTATACTCGAAGTCTACATCCATATAGAAACCAACCCATGCCTTTTAGAATGGTGTAAAAAATTAATGAAAATCTCCTACCCCCTGATATATTTTTAGTTTGATAGAAGACAGTATGTCGTCACAGGAGCAAGGCCCTATGGGAAATGTCAGTAGGTCTAAATGTGTCAAATCATGCATATGGCCACACTATCTCATCAGATCCCGCTCTCATGCGCGCTTTCTCACTTAGCCCCCCCCCACACACACCTCTGTGTCTCCTCCTCCACAGAACCTTATCTGTGAATTCATCAATCACTGGTTCTATAAAAATGTGAAACCTGTTTAATTTGGGTGTTGCTCAAGTTTTAAATAAGGTGTGATCAAGCATTTAAGTCATGTATGAAGCAAGATGCATTGGAACAGATCTGGGCATTGAACATCACAGTGATTCTATTTTATAGCAGAATGAATATCAAAGTGGACATACTTTTTAGTTCTCTAAATTTAAGCAGGAGTTGGATAGTTATGCATTATATTTAAAAAAACAAAACAAAACCAAGCATTAATATTGGTCTAATTAGACTGTTTATGCTGGGATAAGAAACTTCAGACTCCAACTCATTAGTTTATAGTAGCAGTGCCACCTCTATGTATATTGGGCGGCACGGTGGTGTAGTGGTTAGCATGGTCACCTCACAGCAAGAAGGTTCCGGGTTCGAACCCAGCGGCCGGCGAGGGCCTTTCTGTGTGGAGTTTGCATGTTCTCCCCGTGTCTGCGTGGGTTTCCTCTGGGTGCTCTGGTTTCCCCTACAATCCAAAAGACATGCAGTTAGGTTAACATGGGGTGGCCTTGGGCTGAGGTGCCCTTGAGCAAGGTACCGAACCCCTGACTGCTCCCCGGGCGCTGTGATGTGGCTGCCCACTGCTCTGAGCATGTGTTCACTGCTTCAGATGGGTTAAATGCAGAGGATGAATTTCACTGTGCTTGAAGTGTGCATGTGACAAATAAAGGTTTCTTCTTTTTCTGCAAGAAACTGCACTAAAGACTCTGGCTGTGTCCAAAACACAACAATGCTGCTTTTAATGAAACCTGGCACCAAGTCATGTTCAGGACGAATGTTTGCTGAGAATGCTGCCTTTCGAGGTTCCTTTATTTGGCCGATTTTGGCACCATATATGTTTCCTTTGCTGTCTGACACACCTAAAATTGCATGTGTCAGCCAACCTGTAAAAAAATTGTGGCAGAAAACATTGAGGAGAGGTAGAAGTTCATGGACAAATGAGTTATTTGCGCTACTTTTTTAAAAACTTTGATTTTGATATTAGATTTTACTTCTAGTGAGAAATATTCCTTCCTTTTAGCAGTGATATAAGGGGTGTAGTGACTGAGCTAAATTCTTTGATTAATCTGTGATAGGAATATGCAAAGCCTAGATGCATTTGGACATTTTGTTCTTTGATATTTTGAAGCATGGACCAATTTGTAACTGTCTGCTTTTTGGCATTGCCTGTGACTACTCCTTCACTGCTTATTATATCCTCCAAGAAAACCACTTGGGGCAGAAGGAATTCACATTTCTCTGCTTTGATGAAAAGCCTGTTTTTCAGCTGTCTCTGAAGGACTTGTATATGTATAATGTGTGATCGACATGTATAATGTATCCTTCAAAGAGTTTGGATATCTGAGAATGTCTTCAATGAAGGCAATGACAAACTTGCTAAACATTTCTCTGAGCATTTCTCTGAGCATTAACAAAGTGTTGACCAGACCATATAACATACCTAAGTATTCATATTGTCCAGCTCATAAATTTTGTTGAGATTGTAAGCACTCTGAGTTTTGAAAAAAAAAAATGGAAGAAAATCTCAGATGAAGGATCCCAATGTCATAGGAGATATGGAAGGTCTGATGTAACTTCAACTGGGCATCCAAGATGTGCTCCTCCATGGTTTAGTGTTCTGTGGGGAATAAAGAGTACACACATGATCTAGGTGGGGTTCAGGAGTGCTAGAGAGGAGAACACAGTGTGTGAATGATGCAGAATAGTAGGAATGCAGAATAGCTTTGAGGAAACAACAAAGGATGTACACACTGCATTAGTGTATGGATGCTGTGCCATACACTTTTAACATTGAGCCTTATTAATAATTGGGAGAGTGGGCCACTGAGTGAGGCAGTGAGATGAATCCCCACAGTTAAGGAACAGTACCTTCACAAGAACAGTCTGGTAATGCTGATTTGCATGCACTCTGATGTGGGAATTGTCTCACTCTTGGTGGTTGTGAAATGTATGTTGGTGGCCTTTTTTTTTCCTTCAGTGAACAGTTTATCAATGTGAATAGCCAGCCTGATGAGGGAGACTAGTGACATCCTCTCTAAGGGCCATATTCAGAGTTGAGTTACATGTGTGTGAAGATTTAATACTGAAGTTTTGCACATCAGTATTCAGACCTCAGACATAACTGTAGACTTAAGCATTATATATTCAGATATTTGTGGAAGACATGCACATGTGGGGGGCGGCACGGTGGTGTAGTGGTTAACACTGTTGCCTCACAGCAAGAAGGTCCTGGGTTCGAGCCCAGCAGCCGGCAAGGGCCTTTCTGTGTGGAGTTTGCATGCTATCCATGTGGGTTTCCTCCAGGTGCTCTGTTTTCCTCCACAGTCCAAAGGCATGCAGGTTAGGTTAATTGGTGGCTCTAAATTGACCGTAGGTGTGAGTGTGAATGGTTGTCTGTGTCTATGTGTCAGCCCTGCGATGACCTGGTGACTTGTCCAGGGTGTACCCCGCCTCTCACCCATAGTCAGCTGGGATAGGCTCCAGCTTGTCCGCAACCCTGCATAGGACAGGATAAGTGGCCACAGATAATGGATGGGTGGATGGATGCACATGTGGGTTGGAGTTTGATGAAAACAGAGCACTGCCTTTGTTACATGTGATTGGACATATTGTTCTTGCATGACAAAGGTTTGAGTGAGGACCAGTATTCCAATAAACCCAGTGTCTGACAGTTTAATGTGTCACACTAAAATTCATGTTTTGGTCACTGGAGATTAAAGTTTTTTTTTTTTTTTTAATGAAGGACATTCAGTGAGACATCTTAATCAGAAATGTTGCTTACCTCTAGGACTGAATTTTTTAATGGATGAAGTTATGAAGAACAAATAAAGTGAGCCATATCAGGTGAATCTTTGGTGAGCTTTTTCTTCAAACCACAGTTACAATTTCTTTACATGAGAGCACATCAAATTAAAATGAGCATTATTCTATTAATTCTACAAATCAAAATAGTTAATTAAAAGCACAATAAGAAATAGCCTACATCCTATACACAGGACAGTTTCATCACCTTGATTTAGAATTTTGTGTCTACATTCAGTTCTGCCACAATTAACTGTTGGAGCATGATTAAAAAAATGAAATGTAAACTCATAGTCTGTGCTTCATCAAGTATTATTTTATAATCTGCCAGATAATGAGTACTGATAATAACTAGGACTATTCATACAGCAGGATTCACAATATACTATACTCTTATTAGATCTTTATTTCTGCACTTGCCATCTTCTCATTCATTTATTATCATTAGGCTTGTGAGATATTGTTTTTTTCCATGATCATTATTTTCCATTTTAAAATATTGTGATAAATGATTTAATCATCCAGAGCTGGTAAACTAAAAATTACGAACAAGCCATTTGTGGTTTAGGGTGAGTCAAAGGCTTTCCTGTGCCAGCACCTGGTATTCCCAGGCAGTCTCCCATCTAAGTACTAACCAGCCTTAAGGCACATCAGGTGGCTATGATCTCCATTTCTGTAGCCCTCTGCCTCTCAGGTTACAGTGGAAGGCTAGTCCTCTAGTAATTGCAAGAGTTTGACTCCCTGCTCACATTTGTATTGTGGCATGCCTTGCCACATAGCAACAGGTACCATTTTTATGATGGTCTTTGGTATCACCCAACCACGAGAACTCACAATCTCCTAGTAGAGAGGAAGACATGCTAACCACGAGGCCAAATCATGGTTTTAAGGGGAGTAGGGTAGGTGTAATAATATTACCAGCTATATGGTAGGGAGCTGTGCAAATACAGTTTCAGGAAGTATCTGTTTATATCAGAGAGTTCAAAGCACCTGCACAAATCATTCACATTTTGATTGGCTCAGTGGAACAAGGCAGTGGGCCATGTAGACCTTAAGATTGACACCTTCAGTCTCGATAATATGATAATGTCCTTTGTAACATTTAGACTTTCTCTACCACAGAGGATATAAAGGTGTCAAATGAGGCATCAAGTTTTGTGGAACAGCAACGTCATTGCACAAATGATCAAAACCAGAAAACAAAGTTGTTACATCTGACCGTTCTTTCTAAAGGTGTACACTTGGGAGATTATACAAAATGGTGTCAGAAAGATCAATTGTCCTACCAAATTTATGCACCTATGCACACTCACTGCACAAAATGGGAACATTGTGGGAAATTGCTTGGATAGCTCATACTTATCTGATGTGATAAAAGAATTGGGGTTATTGGTCACTTCAAGCAATGGAAGCAAAAGCATATATATATATATATATATATATATATATATATATATATATATATATATATATATACACAATTTCCAAGAAATATTATCTAACAAAGTTCATTAAATGTAATCACATTTGTATAGTGACACCATTTATCAAACAATATTCTCGTTTCTTGTGCAAATTCTATAGTACAATGGCAAATGATTGCAGAATTCATATGTGTAGCAAGTGTTCTAGGTGGGTGGAGCACAGAAGCACAGCAGGCGAGAACTGAGTTCTCAAAAACCCGTTTATTTTAGCTTTTCAGCCTTAACTACACACACGCACACACACAAGTCTCCAGGTTGGGGAGTAGCTCCCTTCCTCCACTCTCCTCTTATAGGGTGCGGTCACTGGGGAAGACCAGTGGGAGTTAACACAGGTTAATTCCCATCAGGTGCAGTGATTCCACCACTTACCTTCCCTGACTCCGCCCTCCATTCACAGACTGACGCTTGACCACGCCCTGCTGCCACATACCCCCACCGCCTGACTCAGGCCGGGCAGCCGTACGGCCTGCAGCCGACTCCCCTCCCCCTTGATGGGAGAGGAAGTCCGCCACAACCATCTGCGCCCCCGGCCTGTGGACCACCTCGAACTTAAACGGCTGGAGTGCCAGATACCAACGAGTGATCCGCGCGTTGGCATCCTTCATGCGGTGGAGCCACTGCAGGGGTGCGTGGTCCAACCAGAGGGTGAAAGAGCGCCCCAGCAGATAGTAGCGGAGGGCGAGAACCGCCCACTTGATGGCGAGGCATTCCTTCTCTATGGTGCTGTACCTGCCCTCACGCACCGACAGCTTGTGGCTGATGTACAGCACTGGACGGTCCTCCCCCTCCACCTCCTGGGACAGAACAGCCCCCAGACCTCTGTCTGATGCATCCATCTGTAAAACAAAGGGGAGAGAAAAGTCAGGGGAGTGTAACAGTGACCCCCCCACACAGTGCAGCCTTTACCTTAGAGAAAGCCCGCTGGCATTGCTCCGTCCACTGGACCGGATCTGGTGCCCCCTTTTTAGTGAGATCAGTCAGCGGGCTGGTGACGTCCGAATAATTAGGTATAAACCTACGATAGTAGTCAGCCAGCCCCAGGAACTGCCTCACCCCCTTTTTGGTCTTGGGCCTTGGGCAGGCCGCAATCGCTGCCGTCTTATTGATTTGGGGACGCACCTGCCCAAGTGGAAGCCCAGATACTGTACTTCCACCCACGCAATCGCACAATTCTTTGGGATGGCTGTGAGCCCTGCTCGCCTCAGCAACCCCAGGATGGCCCTCAGGTGTTTTAGGTGCCGCGGCCAGTCATTGCTATAAATAATGTCATCTAAGTATGTGGCCGCATAGGCAGTGTGGGGGCGGAGGACCCTATCCATAAGCCGCTGGAACGTAGCAGGCGCCCCAAACAGCCCAAACAGAAGTGTGACGAACTGGTGTAAGCCAAACGGTGTGGAAAAGGCCGTTTTCTCTCGGGATAGTGGAGTCAAGGGGATCTGCCAATATCCCTTTGTCAAATCCAGTGTCGAATAAAAACGAGCCATGCCTAGTTGATCGAGCAACTCGTCAATACGAGGCATTGGGTATGCGTCAAATTTAGACACCGCGTTGACTTTTCTATAGTCCACACAGAACCAAACCGACCCATCGGCCTTGGAAACCAAGACCACTAGACTGCTCCAGTCACTGTGGGACTCCTCGACAAAGCCCATTTCGAGCATGGCCTCGAGTTCTTCCCAAACCACCTCTTTCTTGTGTTCGGGCAGTCTGTAAGGGCGGCTGCGCACTACCACCCCCGGGGGCGTCTCAATGTGGTGTTCAATGAGGTGGGTGCAGCCGGGCAGGGGCGAGAACACATCAGAAAATTCTGTTTGCAACCGGGTGACCTCCGCAAGCTGGGTCGGAGAGAGGTGGACTCCACAGGGGACCGGAGTGGTGGGTGATGCTGATTTTCCCTTTTGAACCTCCGGCCCCAGCTCCGCCTTCTCTGGAACCACTGACACCAGCGCCACGGGGACCTCCTTGCTCCAACATTTTAACCGATTGAGGTGGTATACCTGTAACACCCCGCCCCACCCCTGTCCGTTCGCCTCACCTCATAGTCGATGTCCCCAACTCACCGTGTGACCTCAAAGGGTCCTTGCCACCTGGTGATTAATTTAGAGCTCGACGTGGGCAATAACACGAGTATTTTGCCTCCCGGTGTGAATTCCCTAAGGCGCGTGCCCCTGTTGTACAGGCGGACTTGACGTTCTTGAGCCTGCCACAAATTCTCCTGGGTTAGGTGTGTGAGTGTGTGGAATTTTGCGTGCAGGTCAATAACGTATTGAATTTCATTTATGCACGGGGAAGGTCCCTCCTCCCAATTTTCCCACAGCACATCTAGGATGCCATGCGGCTTACGCCCATATAATAATTCGAACGGGGAGAACCCCGTGGAGGCTTGTGGGACCTCTCGCACTGCGAAAAGCAGGGGCTCGAGCCATTTATCCCAGTTGCATGCGTCCTCACTTACAAATTTTTTAATTATGTTTTTGAGGGTGCGATTAAACCGTTCGACTAAGCCGTCCATTTGTGGGTGATAAACGCTGGTGCGGATCGGCTTGATTCCCAATAACCTATACAGTTCGCTCAGTGTGCATGACATGAACGTAGTGCCTTGATCAGTCAGAATCTCTTTGGGGATTCCGACTTGGGAGATGACGTGGAAGAGCGCTTCTGCAATACTACGTGCGGAGATATTGTGAAGCGGCACTGCTTCCGGATATTGCGTTGCATAGTCCACCAGAACTAAAATAAAGCGATACCCTCATGTTGACCGATCTAATGGCCCGACGAGATCCATCCCAATTCTTTCGAACGGGGTCTCGATTAATGGTAGGGGGCGCAAAGGCGCTTTTGGGATGGCCGCTGGATTTACTAACTGGCATTCGCGGCATGCCATACACCACCTACGGACATCGCCGCGAATCCATGGCCAATAGAACCGGGCCATTATTCGGGCTAGTGTCTTATCCTGCCCTAAGTGTCCAGCCATGGGATTAAAGTGAGCCACCTGGAATACCAATTCCCGGTGGCTCTTTGGGATCAAAAGTTGGGTTATTTGTTCCTTAGTTTGAGTGTCCTGCGTCACTTGGTATAACCTATCCTTAATAATGGAAAAATAGGGGAAGGACGGGGTGGCATTTGGCTGGAGCGTTTGACCATCGATTACTCTCACTTGGTCAAACGCATGCCACAGAGACTCGTCTCACGATTGCTCTAATGGAAAATCCGCGAGGGATTCCCCGAGAGAGGGAGGAGGAGCCAGTGGCTCCTCGCTCTGACACGGTGATGACGTAGACAGCTCTGTGACAGCTGCTCCTGCCAAAGCCACTCCGGGACCTCCCCCTGCTAAACTATGGCAGGACCCACTCTTCACTAAGTGCGTCATTAAATCCCGAAATCCCGGCCAATCAGTCCCCAAAATTATAGAGTGGGTGAGGCGAGGATTAACCACCGCCTGAACTCTAAAATTCTCCCCTCGAAACAGAATGTGGACCGACACCAAAGGGTAGTTGTGAACATCCCTGTGCACACACAACACCTTCACCAATTGTGCTCTCCCCAATGCCTCATTTTGCACCAGGCTTTGGTGGATTGAGGTCTGATTACAGCCGGAGTCCACCAAAGACTGATACATATCCCCTTGGATACTCACCGGTATGCAATACGCTCCGGCCCGATTGAGGGCGGTTCCTGGCGCGTCGGGGATCCGGACCACCACACCCACCTCCATCGCTGAGCACTGATGCTGGAGGTGCCCTGGCTCCCCGCAGCGCCAGCAAACCGGCCCAGGCTCTCTCTCTGCACCAGTGTTCCGGATATCACTCACCTGAGGGGGGGAAGACACAGACACGGAAGTAGGAAACGGTAGGACACCGCGGGTGCGGCAGGCTGGCTGGGGTGGAGCCGGCCCCCGCCTCCACGGTGGAGGAATGGGGCGAGGGAGAGGAACAGAAGGGGAGAGAGAGAGAGGGGAGGGGAGAATGGGAGACACGCTGTCCTGCCATTGGAATGGCCGCCATATGGTCCTCCGCCAGCTCAATGGCCTGATCCAGCGACGCCGGGCAATAGCACTGGACCCACTCCGCGGTTCCTTCTGGAAGTTGAGCGACGAATTGCTCCAGCGCCACCAGATCAATGATCTCTTTGGCGTCGCGGTTGTCGGCTCTCAGCCACCAGCGGCAGGTGTCCCGGAGTTGCTGGCCAAACGCGAACGGCCGGCCGACCTCCTTCAGGCGCAACGCGCAGAAGCTCTGCCGCTGCTGCTCCGGAGTGCGACCCACATGCTGGGGGACGGCCCTGCAGAGGTCCGCGTAGACCAGCCGGCTGTCGGTGGGGAGCTGTACCGCGGCCAGCTGCGCCTCGCCCGTGAGCAGGGGGAGGAAGCGTGCCGCGTGCTGTTCCACCGGCCAACCCCACGCCTCTGCTGCCTGCTCAAAGAGAGCGAGGAAGGCCTCGGGGTCATCGTGCGGGCCCATCTTCATTAGGGTGAGGTGGGAAGGGCCTGCGGCGGTGGAGCTGGTGGACCCCGCCGACGCAAGTAGGTGCCGGAACGCCTGGCAATCTTCCTGCTGCGCCAGCACCAGGGCCTCGAACCTTTGCTCCTGTTCTTCCCGGAGGGCGACCAGCGCCTAGTGCTGGCTCTGTTGGGCTGTGGCGAGGGCATAGATCAGGTCCTTGAAGGGGGAGGACTCCATGGGGCTGTTCTCTCCTGCACTCCGTCCCGGGTTTCGGCACCACTGTAGCAAGTGTTCTAGGTGGGTGGAGCACAGAAGCACGGCAGGCCAGAACTGAGTTCTCAAAAACCCGTTTATTTTAGCTTTTCAGCCTTAACTACACACATGCACACACACAAGTCTCCAGGTTGGGGAGTAGCTCCCTCCCTCCACTCTCCCTCTCCTCTTATATGGTGCGGTTACTGGGGAAGACACACAAACACAGGTTAATTCCTGTCAGGTGCAGTGATTCCGCCACTTACCTTCCCTGACTCCGCCCTCCATTCACAGACCGACGCTTGACCACGCCCCCGCTGCCACAATATGATTGTGACACCATCAGAGGTATGACTCAAGCTTTAGCGCATAAACTTTTAAAACAATCCATTTAACAGCCTGGGGCAACACCAGTCCTACCTGCATCAGGCTATGGCAGTAAGACTGCTTCCTTACTCAGCTTCAAAACAGCATATTTGATCCCCTAAGTATAACCATAGTGAGAGATAGTGAACTTATAATAATCAGCAATCACTAACAATGCTACTTTATGACACTGATCCATTTTTTTCTACAGAAGGACAAGCAATAAAATCACTAAGATTTGATGTTTTAACACCAGAATTTGATGTTTTAACACTAATTTACCAAGACACAACACCCACCCACCAAAATTAAACTGCTAATAAGAAAACAGAGCAATACTTATTGAGTATGATATGAGACCTCAATTTCATGTTATGGCTGTCTTGGGTGGACTCCCCTCCTACCCAAAGCCTGCCACCAGACCAAAACACAGAGCACTGATTAAAATCTCATTAAAGTTTTATGAATATAGTTCCATTCTTACTTCATGTTGGAACCTGTAGTGAATTTTCACTTCAGGGATGAGCATACATCAATATTCAATTCTGTTTAATTAAATTTTATTTATATAATGCTTTTAACAATGGGCATTGTCAAAAAGCAGCTTTACAGAAATCTGGATATAAAATTTTATTTAAAATAACAAACCAAAGTGACTACATTTATACTGACCTAAAAGAAAATACAAAATTCAACCCTGCTTTGACAATTCTGCAACAGACTAAAGAAGTGTTGACTCAAAGCGAGGTATGAGTGCTGCTGGATTGGAGGTATGGCATGAACAGCAATAAAGAAGCACAATTAAACCAGATCTAAATCAGGGAAGGAAGGACAATCTAATAAGGTCATTTCCCTTTACTGTCTAATGTACTCAATATGTCTTCTTGAAATAACATACTATATACTGTATAATAACATATAAAAGGTACCTTTGTTAGACAAAACATAAACTTACACCCTAATGTCTCTTTTGAACATTCATAATTAATGCCATATTAATAATTGATTTGAACACACTTATGCATCCCATTGGGAATGTCTCTTGCCTAATGTGAAAAAAAGAGAAAAACTTCTGGTCTTTATCAACCAAGAGCTAAGTGAGATTAGGAAAGAGGAACATGCTGAGAGATATAAATAAACATGTTCTGTAAATAAACCTAAACATATTTAACATGAAGTGCTGGTGTGTGAATTAAGAATATAGATACTATTATGGCCCTTTTCCACTACCCTTTTTCAGCTCACTTCAGCTCACTTCAGCCCGACACGGCTCGCGTTTCGACTACCTCAGAGCAGCACGACTCAGCTCGCTTCAGCCCTACTCAGCACCCAAAACTCACACGGTTTTGGAGTAGGGCTGAAGCGAGCCAAACCGAGCCGAGTGGGGCTAGGGGCATGAGGAGACACTCCCCTGTGCACTGATTGGTGAGGAGGAGTGTCCTCACATGCCCACACACGCCCCGCGAGCACGCTGGGATCTGTAAACACTGTAAACCCGGAAGAAGAAGAATTACAAATTACGAGAATTTCTGAAGCCTTATGCGCCTCGCCTCATCTATACGCTCTTGCCAGTATCTGTTGCCGTTGTCGGTGACAACAAGGCACAGCACCAAGACCAGCAACACTAATGACTCCATGTCCTCCATGTTTATTGTTTACTATCCGGGTCGTGAGACTACCACTTAAAAGGTCACTGATGTCACTGTTTGCGCCGCCTAATGACATCACGTGACGTCCACCCACTTTCGCTAACTCCACCCAATGTGTCCACCCACTTCCAGCCAGCACGGTTCAGCGCGGTTGTAGTCGAAATGCAACTCCAACAGCCCCACTCAGCTTGACTCAGCCCAACTCAGCACGGCACGGCTCAGCCCAACTCAGCCGCGTTGGTAGTGGAAAAGCGGCATTAGATATAGGCTTTTTAACTCAAAAGAGGACCATCTATTATCTGTAGCCACTTATCCTGTTCTACAGGGTCGCAGGAGCCTATCCCAGTTGACTATGGGTGAGAGGTGGAGTACACCCTGGACAAATCACCAGGTTATCGCAGGGCTGACATAT
This sequence comes from Neoarius graeffei, assembly GCF_027579695.1. Classification (NCBI taxonomy): domain Eukaryota; kingdom Metazoa; phylum Chordata; class Actinopteri; order Siluriformes; family Ariidae; genus Neoarius; species Neoarius graeffei. The sequence continues at coordinate 48,254,655 of NC_083569.1, read as the reverse complement.
AGAGACAAACAACCATTCACACCTACAGTACGGTCAATTTAGAGCCACCAATTAACCTAACCTGCATGTCTTTGGACTGTGGGGGAAACCGGAGCACCCAGAGGAAACCCACACAGACACGGGGAGAACATGCAAACTCCACACAGAAAGGCCCTCGCCGGCTGCTGGGCTTGAATCCAGGACCTTCTTGCTGTGAGGCAACAGGGCTAACCACTGTGCCACCTCAAAAGAGGACCATATCATAATAATATATTTACATCTTTACATCGTAAGTTAACCCTATACAGACACAAAAAGCAATAACAATGATTTTGACCTCTCTCTTGTTGTGCTAAAGTCTGATGGACATGGTGCTTCATGAGAAATGTGGTGTTTAGATGGAGAGCCATGACTGTTGCTGAGAGGAATTAGGGGACCCTGACCCTTTCTACACACAGTGCTGTGTGACTGTGCATAAGCACGTTGCAATTGGTGAATCTGTCAGCTTCTGCCCTCTTCAACCCTAATCAACGGCAGATATCAGAACCATGAAAAGAGAGACTGAAAAGCCAAGTGGTGGGGATGCTAGGACAGAGTAATACTGGTGAAATCATGGATAGGAAATAAAAAACCCCTTAAAAATAACTTGGATAAAGATGAAGAAAATGAAATGCAGTAGAATGGGCTATATATAAATGACAGTTTATCAGATAAACATCAAAATTTTGGATATTCCACAATGCACTTTTAAATGGTTTCAAAAACTTTTAGATAAAAATCCCTTTAACTTCTCATAAACACACAGATGTCATTATAAATGTACATTTACATTGAAAAAAAAAATCAGCTTTAATAATGGAGCTGCCAGGAGAGTGGTGAGATATGCAACATATGCAGCATATTTACATTTTAAAATAGTACAAGTACAGTCAATATCTAAATTGTTTGTTGTCACTGGACATGTGGCAGTATATTATGGAATTATGTGATGTATGTGTAACATGCTAATGGCTTGTCAGAAATGAGGAGATGGAAGGCAGGCTTATGACAACTCAAAGGCGAGTTTTTTCCCCACTCACTTTTGTTTCAGTGATTTTATCTCACAAACATACACGCTCATACACACGGCTCTGGGTTACTGTCTCGTCAGGAAATTGCTGTGGCATCACTGTAGCTCCACAAAACCCAAACGGAAAGGTGACAAACTTTGGAAGAAAAATATTGAAGTCAAGGCAATCTGCCTATACCCCTTGGTAAACTCTAGTGTCAAATAAAAGCAAGCCATGCTTAACTGATCGAATAGTCCTTCAGGGCAAGGCAGTGGTGGTTCTAGCTTGTGTGGTGCCCTGGGCAAATCCCCCATTCAACACTCCACTCAGAGAGACTCAGAGGAAACACCCAACTTCTTGGTTGGCTCTTTCCTCTTGACAGTTAGACTGTGGGTGATATCCAGCCATTAACCTTACTGAAACTCCCAGCGTATCCATTAACTTAGACCACAGTCAAGACATGAACCACAATCACTGACAATATATTCTGGGATACCAAAATAATGAAACACATGCATAAAAAATCAAGTCAAGTTTATTTGTATAGCGCTTTTAACAATGGACATTGTTGCAAAGCAGCTTTACAGAAAATTAAATGAGTCTGGCTGTTTAAAAAAAAAGAAGAGTTTGGCTGTTTCAAATGCCATGGGAAGGCCTTGTAGAGGGATAAGTCTTAGAGATTTAGAAAAATGATCAAGGATGACCATGATTACTGTATTGTTTTGTGACTTAGGGATATCTGTGATGAAGTTTATGGCTTTTTGAGACCAGGGACATTGAGATGTAGGAAGTGGCATGAGTTTACCCACTGGGAGTGCATGGGGGATTTTAGACTGTGGACACACTGAGCAAGAGGAGGTATATCAGTTGATGTCTGTTAGCATGTTGGGCCACCAGTACTTTGTTTTTTAACATTTGGTAGGTGTACTGACAATCCAGATGCCCAGTGGCAGGAGTAGCATGTGTCCAGGTGATCAGTTGGCCCTGAAGTTAAGGAATGTGAAATGAGAGAGTCTAAGAAAGCACTCAGTTGATATCCCAGGTAAGCGCTTTAACAAAACAGGCTGAAGGGAGAATTGGCTCTCATTTTGGATCAGGTGAGATGGAAAGCTGGATACTGGGCAAATGGATACTGGGCACTGCCAAGTATCCAAAGATGGATACTGGGCACTGCTGTCATCCAACCGGCCTCAACCACAGAGGCTGCTGCCACCCAGCCTTTGTTTCTGTCGGCAACTATAATGGCATCCATCATTGCTGGCAGTGCTTCCGTAGTCTACTTTTGTGGCTACTGTGGCTTCATTTGCATATTTACTCTGCCCAAATTTACGTGAAGGATCACCCCCAAAATCTGCCAGAATGACCACAGTAGCCCCAGCCATAGTTCTTATGGGTCAACCGGTTATGTGTGACCTTAGCATTTGTGTTCTTGGAACCAGGTCTGTAGGCAATGGTAATACTGTCAGTGATTTCAGGGCTCTCTAATGAGGTGGAAGTAACAGTGAACTTGGGAATGTATGTACAGACAACTTTGAATGCAAGATTTGGACAATTGCAATATTTCTCTGTCTAGCCAATATATTTGTGGGTAGTGCTGTCACATCTATAGGGACCCCAGAATGATGGGTTGATTCTTGGTTACTGTGGTGAGGAATGAAATGGTTTCATAATGGAAAGCACTGACTTGGAGTAGGACAGTTTTAGTGCATTAAGTAATTAAGAAGAAGAAGAACAACAACAACAACTTTATTTGTCCCAGATACACTTATGAAATTCCCATCTGAAGTAGTGAACACACGTGAGCAATGAGCACACCCATACCCGGAGCAGTGGGCAGCCACGCTACAGTGCTCAAGGAGCAGTTTGGGGCTAGGTTGCTCAAGGGCACCTCAGCCTAAGGCCACCCCATGTTAACCTAATCATCTTTGATGAAGAGGGGGAAACCAGAGCACCCAGAGAAAACGTAAGTTACGAAGGTAACTATGGCTCTGTGAGACCGAGGGATGACCATCACTACAGTTTAAAAAAAGGAATAATCACCATCGTTCTGCCTATCACTGAGACCATATGTCAACAAAGTCATGTCCATGACCTCCGGAAGCAGAACGACTCGTGTTATAAATAGCAGAGATTGCTCCCAGTTCAGTCTCCTACCTTGAGCACCTCTGGATGGTCCGAGCGACAAGGATAGTGACAGTCATCCCTCGGTCTCACAGATCCATAATTACCTTTGTAACTTACGATCTGTTTCGACCTCGCTCTGACTGTCACTACGGTCTAAAAAAAGGGATGACACATACCAAAAGAGTCGCGAGGAACCCAGAATTAATCATTAGAACCTCGCTCGGTCACGGACATGAGGGCGGCGTCACTGACCGGAGCTGGGCGAGTTACGTCCACCCTGTAAAATCTGGTAAAAGTGCAATATAAGCCCATGAAGCCGTTGCACAGATATTGCCTGCTACCACACCCCTAAGGGCAGCCCAAGACGTAGCTACACCTCTGATAGAGTGAGCCCTCGTACCTGAAGGGACCGGTATCCCCTGAGCCCTGTAAGCATGGGAAATAACCTCCACCAGCCAATAAGAAAGCCTCTGTTTGGAAAGCGGCAGCCCGTGCTTCGCCACCCCTTAACAGACAAAAAGTTGAGAGTGCGTTCTCCTCAAGGACTGTGTACGGGCCAGATACGCCCTCAAGGCCCTGACTGGGCACAAAGTGAGCAACTTGTCCTGCTCTGCCTGCGAAGCAGAGGAAGGCTGGAATTGGGACACCTCCAGATAGAGGTCTGCGCGGGTCGGATTTTTCAGTCCCGCTCCCGCCCGCGCCCGCATTGTGCAGTCCCACTCCCGCCTGAGCCCGCAAAGAATTATGATTTTCAGTCCCGCTCCCGCCCGTGCCCATAAAAAAATTATGATTTTCAGTCCCGCTCCCGCCCGCGCCCATAAAAAAATTATGATTTTCAGTCCCGCTCCCGCCCGCGCCTGCCATATTTTGTCCCGCTCCCGCCCGCAAATCCCGCATGATGCAGACGTTCGCATTATTTCTCAGGAAAGTTCTGGTCTTGACACAGCGTGATGGTGCCCCGCCCCCTACTTTGAGTGGATTTGAGCATAAATATCTACAGCTCACGTTTGTTATTGTTTACCTTGTTTCTGAATTCAGCATGTAGTATCTCTAATAATAATAATTACTGCTGTCAAAAGATTAAAATATTTAATCACAAATTTTTATCACATGAGAAACCATTGCAGCTTTTTGATCAGCATAATAAAGTGAATGGGCTTGCTTTGTACCAATGTGTGGTTTTTTTTTTTTTTTTTTTATTATTGCAAAGCAGAGCTAGTAAAAGAAGTGAATTGATTTACTGCTTGCGTTAGTCTACAACTTTAATCAGAGAGACATGTTACACAGTGACGGTAGGCTTGACTCAATGCTATCCCAGAAATCCTTCCTGTAATATGCAAATTTGGCCGCCTCTGATTGGACAGCCAAATTTGCATATTACAGGAAGGATTTCTGGGATAGCATTGAGTCAAGCCTACCATCACTGTGTAACCTGTCTCTCTGATTAAAGTTGTAGACTAACGCAACAAGTACATCAATTTGCTCGTGGTTCTCTTGCTAGCTGGGTGTGAACTGCGAGTCATTAGAGTGATCAATGGCAAGTTTAAGATGCCATTTCTCACTCAATCTGACTTTCTCTGCAAATTTAGACATCTTAAAATGTTTTTATTAATGCCAAATAAAATATCCAGCACAAATTATATATGACAAACATAAATTTTATTTCAAGCACGTTTTTAGTTAGCGGGACTGCAGCTTATCACCGCTCCCACCCGTGCCGCATATGTGCACTTCTAGTCGCGCCCACAATGAGCTTTCAAAATTTGTCCCGCGCCGCACTCTTTGAGGCGGGTCCCGCGAGTCCCACGGGACTCCCGCGGGAGTGCAGGGCTCTACCTCCAGAACCTGGTTGATGGACTGCTGATTAAGAACCTTTGGCAGAAAAGCTGGATTTGGCCAAAGCGACACGCCAGTGCCTCCTGCCTGCCACCTTAGACAGTCATCGCTAATGGAGAGAGCACACAGCTCTCCGACCCGCTTTGCTGAACAGAGTGCCAAGAGAAAAGCAGTCATAAGGGACAAAGATCACAAATCTGCGTCTGAAATAGGCTCATACGGACCTTCAGTAAGCGATGTTAAGACTGTGGGCAGATCCCAGCTCGGCGCCCGCAAGGTGCGACCTGGACACAACCAGCGGTCTCCCTTCAAGAACTGGCCAATCAAAGGATGCCTACCCAGGGGTCTGTTATCTGCACCCTGGTGAAAGGCTGAAATGACTGAAGCATAGACCTTTATTGTATTGACTGCCCTGCCTTGATCCAAATGAGACTGCAAGAAGCGTAAAACGTGGCACAGGGCAAGCTGCTGGCTCAAGACCCATGCCGGCACACCAATCTGAAAAGATCCTCCATCTGAGTGCATAGCAAGCTCTAGTAGATGGAGCCCTGGTGTTATTGAGTGTCTCTTGAACAGACTCATCTAGCTGCTCAGTGATGGACTCTGCAGGGGCCAAACTCATAAACGTAGGGCACCTGGGTTCAGATACCAGATCCACCTGTCCACCTGTGACAGAAGATCCGCTCTGCATGGTAACTGCCATGGCTGACCCTGCCGCAGCTGGAGCAGGTCTGGGAACCAAGACCTCGATGGCCACCGTGGAGCAACCAGCAGGACTGAGTGTTGGCCCTTTCCAATCCTCCAGAGGACCTGAGCTATGAAAGGGAGTGGAGGAAAAGCATACAACAAGCTTGTCGGCCATTCTTGTGACAGAGCATCCAGGCCCAGACTGCCCCCCTGCCCCGTGAGGGAGTACCATTCCGGGCAGTGTGTTGTCTCTGCTGATGCAAAGAGATCCACTTGTGCAACACTGTACCACATCCAGATCTGGCTGATGACATCTGTGTTCAGTCTCCATTCTCCCGGGAGTGGCCCCATCCTGGAAAGAATGTCAGCCGCTCTGTTCTCCACACTCGGGATGTGCACTGCCCTCAGTGAAGAGAGTCATGGCCATGCACATGTCAGCAACTCCTCTGCCACCTGGAGGCACCGCCGGGACCTCGTGCCCCCTTGGTGATTCACATGATACACCGCCGAGGTGCTGTCAGTTCTCACAAGAACATGTTGGTATTGCAACACTGGCAGAAATCTTTGAAGGGCGAGATGGATTGCCTTCAGTTCGAGGATGTTTATGTGCTCCAACATCCACGGGGGTTGCCACATGCCCCTCACTGACCGTCCTTCCCAGACAGCTCCCCAGCCTGTCAGGGACGCGTCCGTCGAGATGACCTGTCTCCTGTGGAGAAGGCCCCCCAGTGGGACACCTCAGAGCAGGAACTCCCGGTCCCTCCAAGGACGTAGAGCTTGGATGCAAGCCCGAGACACACACAGCCTCACCTGCCTTTCATCTTTCAGATGGAGATGGAAAGCATTGAACCAGCAGTGCAGGGGGTGTGTCCTCAGCAGGCCAAGAGGAATTACTGCTGCTGCTGCAGCCATCAAACCCAGCAGCTTCTGGACTCTGTGAGCCGTAACAAGACTGCCCAAGTGGAAATACTTCAGCATTTCGATAAAGCTGTCCACTCTCCATGGAGTGAGAGACGCCATCATGCCGACTGAGTCAAGGAAGATGCCAAGGAATTCCACCTGTTGGCAGGGTTGCAGGTTGCTCTTCTTGTGGTTGACAGTGAAGGCCAAGGATTGGATGTGGGCCAGAACTGTGTCTGTGTCACGCACTACCTGCTCTCGAGAGGGGGCGCAGATGAGCCAATTGTCCAGGTAGGGTAGGATTTTTAGACCTTGAGCCTGGAGGGGGGACAGCACGGCTGACACCATGCGAGTAAAAACCCTTGGGGCCAGGGAAAGGCCAAAAGGAAGGACCTGGAACTGGAACACCCTGCCCTGGAAGGCGAAGCACAGGAAAGGCCTATGTTCTGGGCAGACTGGGACATGGAAATACGTGTCCTTTAGGTCCAGAGATGTGAACCACTCCCCCTGCCGGATGGACTGCATCACTACTCTTGTGTGGACCATCTTGAAAGGCAGCACCTTGAGATATCGGTTCAAGGGCCTGAAGTCGAGAACAGGCCGATGACTGCCATCTTTTTTGGGAACAATAAAATACTTGGAGTAGAACCCAGTGAGCTGTGCGCTGGGTGGTACTTCTGAGATGGCCCCTTTTAGAAGTAACTATTGAACCTCCTTGATGAGTACGGACATCAAAGCCGGGTCTTTTACGGATGTTACCCTGACCCCTGAAAATGTAGGGGGTCACAGTTAAAATTGTAATCGGTAGCCGCGAGCCATCGTAGCCACGACCCAAGGGTCTGGCGCAATCCCCTCCCAAGAGGTCCATGACAGCTGGGAAGGACAATCGACGGGCGACCCAAGACTCCTATGCAGGACCGCTGCCGCGGCCTGCACCCCTGCCTGTGCCCTGCTGCAGTCCTCTTCTTCCCCTGGGTCGGGGATTTGGGGCTGTACTTCGGTCAGGTGCACAAAATCGCCAGTCCCGTGGGGCCACAGGGTCATTGCCTGCTGGCAGAGGCTGGGTGGGCTGCCGCAGCCTATACCTACCCATAGGCGCCCAGCTGGCAGTTGAAGCCAACTTACGGCACACACTCTGGAAGCTTCCCTAGATGCCGCAGTGCATTCAGCGCGATCAAGCACCTCCTGGGATCCTGGGTGAAAGACATGCCCAGGCGCCACAGGGAGGCTCAGCAGCTCCTGCTTGATGGCTTCCGGCAGGGAGGTTTGTGCCAGCCAAACCTGTCTGCGTCACAGCACCACAGAGGCCATAGTGTCCCCCACATCTTGTGTCAGCTGGGAGTGGGAAGAAAGAGCTGCGTCCACCAGGGCCCTGGCGTCCTGATTGTCTGGGCTCAGTGTCTTCCGTAGAGCCGCCAGGGTGATAGCTAGAGCGTTATCCATTCGGGCCGCTCATGCCGATGCATTAAAAGAGCCAGTGGCCAGGCGGTCCGTCTTGGCACACTCCTTACGAGGGCAATGTGGATTGGGGGATACGCGGGCAAGGCCCAGGGACGTCAATGCAGCCATTGATGGCTCAACTGGTGGCATGTCCCCCAGTCCAGTCTCAACCGGGTAACCAGCTGTTGCCAGCTGGTGGCAGTCTGCATGAAACCGGGGTGTTGCAATGACTTATCCCATGTTGACTTGAGCATTGCTGCGTAATCATCCGCCAGAGGTATAAGAGGTGGTGGGGTAGCGCAAGAGACGCCCTCCCAAACTCCTCCCAAAGGAGCCGGGGCCGGTGCAGGTGCCTGAAGGCCCAGGACCTTGGCAGCGCTCAGCACCCGTGACACCAGAGAGCTGACAGGGGCCTCTTCCGTCCCTGTGGAGCCGTCAGCTGGTTCTGCAGAGCCAGAATGCAGGTCTCCCCCGAGGCCGTCCCCACCTGTTGTGTTGTCCGTTGCTGTGTGGGGAGTGTAGAGGGATAGCACATCCACATCACTCCGCCCATCCTCCTCACCATTGCTCTCAGATCTGGATGAGAGGGTACCCCCCTGGCCCGGGAGCAGGGAAGTAGATGACAAGCCCTGTTGACCTTCCAGCCTGTCCATCCTCTGTGACAGAGCCTGGAGAACTGAGAGGATCTGGAGCGACTCCACGTTACCACTTTCCATCACCGTAGCTGAGGCAGGGCGTTTAGCAGTTCTGGGCACCTCTCTTTGGGCAGGCCTGTGGGGGGACTCCCGCTGCTGGTCACGTGAATGCTTGCGTTTGTGCTTATGCTTACTGGAGAGAGACGGCTGGTTGGGGGAGCGTCGCCTCTCTCTCCGGCTCTTGCACACATGGCCGCCCACCTGGTTGGCCCAGCACTGTCTTTCCCCCCTGGAGAGGTTGCAGGCCGCACTGCAGGGGTTGTCCACATCCTCCAGCACATGGGCAGCTCCAAGGCACATTGGACATTCCCTGTACCCATCTCTGGAAGTCATTGAGGCCCTGCAAATCCTGCAGTAGTGAGAAGCCATCATAGCCACACAGAGGCCTAGGCAGTCTGAAGTCTGGAGTCCTCCTCAAATAGTCCACCAAGGTATTACGGTGGCCCACACCAGTGCGCGAACGCACTTAACGGGCGCACAGTAGCCCCACCGGCTGCGAACAGCGGTATAGGGTATGCCACAGGATCACAATGGTGGCCTGCACCAGCGTGCAAATGCACTTAGTGGGCGCACACTAGCCCCACCAGCTGCGAACAGGGGTATAGGGTGTGGCAGAGAAGGGCGTCTCCAAGGAGCACTGTCGTGGCCTGCACCTGGATGCACCTGATGGAAACAGAAAAAACACAGCACAGTATTATGATGGCCCGCACGAATACAGTTAGTGGGTGCATACTAGCCCCACCCGCTGCAGACAGTGGTATAGGGTGTGACACGGGAACACTGCTGAGGCCTGCACAGTGTGCAAACACACCTAGCAGGCTACCCCAGTGAACAACAACAACAACAACAAAAAAGTACAACACAATAGCAGGTGCACACCAAAACACAGTATGAAACTCAAATAACAAATCCGCTTACCGTGGCGATATAGGACAATTCAAACAAATATAGTGCTAGGTGGCCTGTAACAGCAGTCTGACGGGCTCACACGATTTCCGGCTGCGACAACAGCAGTAAAAAACACAGAACATCGGTATTATGGCAGCCCACACCAGCACGCGAATGCACTTAGTGGGCTCGCACTAAGCCCATGGCTGTGAACAGTGGTATAGGCACACAGTGGTAACAAACTCAGATTACCCAGCAATCTAGTGCATATAACGTCAAACAAAAAGGATACCTGAAAAAACAAGCTTACAGCCTACCGGCAAATTAAGCTAAGCACGTAGTTCAGAAATACACAAACCACAACAATCCTTGGGGATACAAGGCACCTGTACCATGCAGGTAACGAATTAGTGGAATGGGAAGCGAAGAAATCAAGATTTCTTACCTTACGGGTCTCTTACTTACGGTCTCGTACGAGGCGATCAAGGTGAGAGGCTGAACCGGGGGCAATCTCTGCTATTTATAACGCGAATTGTTCTGCTTCTGGAGGTCATGGACATGACTTTGTTGACATATGGTCTCGGTGATAGGCAGAACGAAGGTGATCAATCCTTTTTTTAGACTGTAGTGACAGTCAGAGCGAGGTCGAAACAGATCCCATGCAGACACAGGGAGAACATGCAAACTCCACACAGAAAGGCCCCCGTCAGCCACTGGGCTCAAACCCAGAACCTTCTTGCTGTGAGGCAACAGTGCTAACCACTACACCACCGTGCCACCCCAATTATACCACTTCAAGGAATTATACCACTTCCAGGACTGAGTCAGTCACTGATAGTCCTGATCTTTAGGGGCTGTGGGAGTGGTTGTGTGGGAATTTGGATTTGCTGTACAGTGGCACTGTCAATGAAATTCCCACTAGCCATTGAGTCCATCAGAGATGAGAGAAGAAAGACAGATTCTGAGAGCCTTTTCTGCACATCAAGCATGAATGACTGGTTCGGGAGAAACTTAGATGGACTCACTGGGACTGGGCTTGATGTGTTTGGAGTTCTCTCAGCTGTCAGTGAGGGACTGGAACTTCCCTGAAGGACAGAACAATGTGACACACAATGCATGGAGTCCCCACAGTAGAAGCATAACCTCTCTCTGTGCCTCCACTCATGTTCAGAGAGGCTCAGCGTGATTCATGAGATCTGCATGGGCTCTGTAATTTCTATGACACTTAGGCTGGGTTGCACCAACATAACTTAAATTAAACCTAGTTTAGGCCTAAACTAGGTTTAGTAAATCTATGTTTAAATCGGGTTTAAATTAATTAGAGATATGTTGCACATCTTAATTTTAACCTTGGATTAGTTAAACCATTTTAAGCGAGGATTAAAATAAATTTAATCTATGTTTATTGTCCACCATGATGGATTCTGACAAGATGTAAATAAATGCATAGCCTAATAAATTACACCTATCTCCCTTCCTTCCAGAAGTGCACAGAGATGGCTGTTCTCAAAAATCTGACTGTCATGTGTGGATCCTGGCCATCTTGCAACAATGTTTGTAATCTCGGCCTGGTTATCGCACACAACTTGGACATTGATAGAGAAGTAGCCCTTGCGATTGTGGAAAAGTTCCCCATTCTCACCACCTGGATTAGATATTAAAATATGTGTGCAGTCAATAGCCCCAATTACCCCAGGAAATCCTGCTTTTCTGTAGAATCCAGCTGTTATCTCCCTACTTTGCTCAAAACGAATGAACTGATCTCTCAAGCTTGCAATAGCCTTTGACATCCTGTTGACAATTCTGCAAACTGTGGACTTGTGAACTCCAAATAGATCCCCATCAACCATTTGAAAGCAAACTGTAGCATAAAAGCGCAAAGCAACCAAGAGCTAGAGAAGTGGTGGCACAGCAGCATTCCTGTCACTTCTGTGCTTGATAGCTGGTTCAACTTTCCCATTGAGGTAAATTACAGACTCTTTTGTGAATCTGTACCGCTGGAAAAACTCACTGTTGCTATAAAATTGCATAGGGTTAAGCCTATCTCAAATATTCCTGCGTGAAACTCTTTCTTCTAATTCCAACAAGTGAATATATGCAGCCATGTTGTCAGTAACACTGAAAACCTCTAACTTAAACCTCCTCCAGGGGTGGTTTATTTTAAACTGGCAATCCAGGTTTATCCGGGGTTTAAAATCACTAGTGCAACAGATTTAAATTTAACCTACGTTTAAGTGTGATTTAAACCTGAGATTATCCATGGTTTAGATTTAACCAGAGATTAATGTAAACTAGATTTAAACTAGGTTTAAGTTTGGTGCAACATAATTAGTTAGTAAACTGTGATTTAATCCAGTTTAAAAATTAAACCACATTGGTGCAACCCAGCCCTAGAATGCTAGATGATGAGTGCAGTGAAGGTTGGCTTCTGAGCAGGTTGTTAAGTTGGATGGAAATGTCAATGAGTGAATTGAGGGAGAGTTGATCATCATGACATGCCAGCTCGGTGAGAATCTCAGGAGTAAGACCTTGGCAAAAAAAAAAAAAAAATTAAGGCAGTCTCATTCCAGCCACTTCCTGCCGCAAGCATGCGAAATTTGAATGCATACTCTGCAACTTTCTTCTCCATTGAGTGACAGTTAGTAGCTGTTCATGAATTTCTATTTCTTCAGGACTGTAATAAAAAATTTGATCAAAACAAAGCAAGCGATTCTTTATTGGTCTGTGGTTGCCACCTGAATGGAAAAATAGAGGGAGAACTGCAGCAGAAATCCCTTGCACTCTGATGTTTCTCCTGCGAACTTGTTAGGGCATGGAATCAGCATGTCAGAACTTGGCAACTCCCCCAAAAAAACTAAACAAAAAAACCCAAAAAACAAATTGCTGGGACAGAACTGCCCTTACTCCTGATTCCAAGGCATCCACCACAACAATGAAGGGATTGGAAGGGTCTGGGTGCTTCAGGAGAGAGGCTATGGTAAATGCTAGTTTAATTTGTTGAAAGATTCTTCAGCTGCTGGATTCCATGACAGTTTCTTTGAGCCCTTTCTAAGAAGAGAGGTGAGAAGGGTGGCAATGGAGCTGAAACTTCTGATCAAGTGTAAATAGAAATTTGTGAACCCAAGGAAACATAGAAGGTCCTTGACAGCTCATGGTGTAGGCCACTACATTACTCTTGGTACCTTGGCCTCATCCATAGCTACTTCCTCAGGGCCAGTGACATATCCTAGGAATGATACTGTGGGAATGTGAGATTCAGCTGATGTTTCAAAAGATGTGAAAAGACTTGCTTGACATGGACCATGTGGCTGTCAAGGGAAGGTGAGTATATCAGTATGTCATCAATATAGGCAATCACAAATGTTCTCAACATATCTCTGAGCACATTATTGATTATACATTGGAAGATAGATAGGGCGCAAGAGAGCCCGTATGGCGTGACTGAATATCCGAATGGCCAGAGGTGGTGTTAATGGCCGTTTTCCACTGATTGCATACCAGGGTATACACACTGTGCAATTTAAGTTTAGTGTAAACCTTGGTGGATCATAATTGTTTGAGTGCTGCAGGAAATAGTGGTAGTGGATATGGGTATTTTAAAATTAAACTGGTTTAAACCCCTGCAATCATTGCAAGGGTGAAGTCCTCCCACTTTCTTTTTCACAACGAAAATTCATTATTCATTATTGCACTGTGCCAGAAATTTTATGAGCTGATAATTACCAGTGTGAAACTAGCTGATCTACAAACATGTTCACATGTCAATAAAAGCACTTTGTGATTGAAGATTTGTCTTAACATTTGTCTTATTAATGCTAATGAAGCAAACTTGGGGGTTCACTTCAGATGGTTGTTGTACATATCTGGACTACATCCGGCCCTGATCCAGCACTGATCCAATTCACATCCATACCTGATTTGGGCAGTGCAGAGATAGGTTTTTAGTGATCCATGCCGGACCTGGCCCACATCCGTTCCAGATCCAAAAATTGTATCTGTGCCGGATACGGGGCGGAGAGCAAAAGTTATGTGGGACGGATCTGTTCGCTGTATTCAGACCGGACTTTGGGGTACATCCGGTGCTGATCCGGCTCAGATCAAATTGCTATCTGGGTTGGGACCGTTTTTTGAGCAGTGTCAAACATAGTTACTGCTGAGACCTTGTTCTCATCCATGGTCACTCCTTAAGCATTGATACTATAACCCAGGAATGCTATCTGGGAGACATGAAATTCGCATTTTTCTGCTTTGACAAACAGTTGGTTCTCAAGGAGTCAAGGCAGGACCTTTTTTACATGGTGCACATTACTTTCTTGGGTAGGAGAAAAGATCAAGATGTTATCAATGTAGGCAATGATGAATTTCCCAACCCTGTCTCTCAATATGTCATTAATTAGGCATTGGCAGACACATGGCACACAGGATAACCCATATGGCATCACACAGTACTCATAGTGGCCAAAGGTGTTGCTAAACGCTGTCTTCCACTCATCACCCTCTCAGATGCATACCAGATTATAAGTGCTGCATCAGTCAAGCTTGGTAAACACTTTAGCTAATCTGAGTTGTTCGAGGGAAGAGGGAAATAAAGGCAAGGGATAGGGGTACGTTACTGTAATTCGGATGAGTCCTCTATAATCAATGCATGGCTTAAGGCCCCCTTCTATCTTCTCCATGAAAAAGAAACTCACAGAAGCAGCTAATGTGGAGGGACAGATGTATCCCTTTTGTGGTGCCTCTTGCACATCATCCTCCATAGCCTTCTGCTCAGAGATAGACAGTGGCTAGATGCGGCAGCAAGGAGGCATGGTGCCAGGAAATAGCTAAATAGCACAGTTGTAGGGTCTGTGGGGAGGGTGCTCACTGGCTTCACCCTTACTGAACACCTCCATGAATTCCCGGTAACACTATGGAATTTTGGTAGTGGTGGTGACTTCAGGGCTTTCTACATGCAGGTAAGGTTAATATGGGACAGCCTTGGGCTGAGGTGCCCTTGAGCGAGGCACTTAACTCCCAACTGCTCCCCGGGCACTGTTAGCATGGCTGCCCACTGCGCTGGGTATGTGTGTGTGCTCATTGCTCACGTGTGTGTGCGCATGTGTGTGTTCACTGCTTCAGATGGGTTAAATGCAGAGAGGAAATTTCACAAGTGTGTGATGAATAAAGTTGTGCTTTCTTTCTTTCTTTTCTGAGGTAGAAGCAACTGTGAGCTTGGGAACACAAAGACAATGTTTGATGCAAGATTTGGACTACTGTAGCTGAATGTATGGCAGTGCGCAAGGACGCAGCAGCTCTGAGCTCTCGGTTTCGGTGTATAGTTTTCATAATGGCATGGATGTTTTTGTGTGTACGAGTGTGTGTGAGTGGACAAAACGAATCTACACCCCAGCTATGCTGAGGAAGGTGGGATTCTCGTGTCATGTGGACATTACGACGGATTACCAGCAGCTCCACAACATTCCGCTGGACATAGCAAGATCGCCGGGCACATCCTGGATTGTTGTCGGGCCAAAGAGACGCCGGAGGCGGTGCAGAGAGCGGAGGCAGAAGCGGGGCTACAGGGGCGGCCTACTAGCACGGCTAAGAAAACAGCCCTACAAACCCCCACTACCAAGCATTTTTCTCACAAATGCTAGGTCCATCATCCACAAAACTGATGAATTGGAGTTACTGATGGCACACAACCGGAACATTCGTGACTGCAGTGTGATGATTATCACGGAAACCTGGCTACACCCGCTCATCTCGGACTCGGCCGTTCAGCTAACTGGCCGCTCCCTGCACCGCTTTGACAGGAATAAAAGCTCTGGTAAGAGCAGAGGAGGGGGGCTTTCTATTCATGTTCATATGGACTGGTGTACAAACAGTAGGGTCACACTGCTCTCCTGACCTGGAAGTAATGACTGTGCAGTGTAGACCCTTTTACATGCCCAGAGAGCTGACAACGGTGATTATTACTACTGTGTATATTCCACCAGATGCTAATGTTAGCACAGCGCTCTCTCAGCTGTACATCACCATTAATAAATAAATGCAGGCCCATCCAGAGGGAGCTTTTATTGTTGCTGGGGACTTCAACCAAGCTTGCCTTAAGACTGTGTTCCCTAACTTCGTACAGTATGTACAGTGCTCCACCAGAGGGAAGAACACATTAGACCATGTTTATTCCAACCTGAAGCAAGCCTACAGAGCAGTACCCCTCCCTCACCTGGGCATATCAGACCATCTCTCACTGCTCCTGGTCCCTGCATACACCTCCCTCAGGAAGAAATCCAAACCTGTCAGAAAGAACATTAAAACCTGGCCTGAAGGAGCACTCTCCCAGCTTCAAGATTGCTTTGAGTGTACTGAGTGGAGCATATTTGAACATCTTGACCTACAGGAACACACAGAGACTGTTCTGTTCTACATAAAGAACTGCACTGACAGTGTTACTGTGGAGAAGTGCATCCAGATCTACCCCAACCAAAAACCATGGATGACCTTGGATGTCCGGACACTCCTGAGAACCTGAAACTCTGCCTTCAAGTCAGGTGACAGAGAACAGTACAGTGTGGTGAGGGCAGAGCTGCAGAGAGGCATCAAAGTTGCTAAGGCTGCTTTTAAGAGGAAAGTGGAGGACCATCTTGCCAACAATAACCCGCAGCTGGTGTGGCAGGGGCTACAGAGCATCACCAACTACAAAGGCTCCACACCCATCACTACCATCGCTGACGCATCGCTGACTGATGAATTAAACAGTTTCTTCAACTGCTTTGAAGCAGAGGCTCCAGACACAGCTGCACGACCACCACAGACCTCCAGTCACAGCACACTCACACTCCAGGAACACCAGGTGAGGCAGGTGCTGAAGACTGTGAACACCAGGAAAGCAGCCGGACCAGATGGTGTACTTGGAAAAGTACTCTGCGCCTGTGCTGACCAGCTGGGGGGAGTCCTGACCAGGTTGTTCAACCTCTCACTGTCACAGGCTACCATCCCCCAGTTCCTGAAATCAGCTACCATCATCCCTGTCCCAAAGACTCCTGCCCCAAAGTGTCCCAATGACTACAGACCTATTGCCTTAACATCAGTAGTCATGAAATGCTTTGAGAGGCTCATCCTTCACCACATCAAGGCCTGTCTCCCCTCAAACCTGGACCCACATCAGTTCGCCTACAGAGCTAACAGATCGACGGAGGACGCTATCGCTACAGCTCTGCACACAGCACTCAGTCACCTAGAGCAGCCAGGGAGCTATGTCAGGATGCTGTTCATAGACTTCAGCTCAGCATTTAACACCATTATTCCTGACATCTTGGTGGAAAAGCTGACCAACATCGCTCTCTCCCCCTCCATCTGTGCCTGGATCAAGGATTTCCTGACTGACCGCCCTCAAACGGTTAAGGTAGGCACCACCTGCTCCTCCACCCTGACCCTCAGCACAGGCTCTCCTCAGGGCTGTGTGCTGAGCCCTCTCCTGTATTCTCTGTATATGCATGACTGTACACCCATCCACCCCTCCAATACCATTATTAAATTTGCGGATGGCACCACGGTCATCGGCCTCATCAGCAGAGGGGATGAGACTGCGTACAGGGATGAGGTCAACATGCTGGCAGGTTAGTGTTCTGCACACAACCTGCTGCTCAACACTAGCAAAACTAAGGAGATGGTGATTGACTTCAGGAAACACAGGGGGGGATCCAGCCCCACTGAGCATCAATGGGGACTGTGTCCAGCGGGTGTCCTCCTTCAGGTTCCTTGGGACACACATAGCCGAGGACCTCTTCTGGACTGCTAACACATCCGCGGTGGTAAAAAAGGCCCAGCAGTGACTCCACTTCCTAAGGATACTCAGAAGGAACCATCTGGAGGAGAAACTGTTAGTGGCCTTTTACCGCAGCACCACCGAGAGCGTCCTGACATACTGCATTACAGCTTGGTACACCAACTGCTCTGTGGCAGAAAGAAAGAACCTGCAGAGGGTCATTAAAACTGCACAACACATTACTGGCAGTCCCCTACCCTCGCTAGAAGACATATCCAGTACACGGTGTCTCAGGAGAGCGAGGGCAATAATTGCTGACCCCTCACACCCGGGACAGTACCTGTTCACCCTCATGCCCTCTGGCAGGAGATACAGGTGCCTCAAAAGCAGGACAAACAGACTTAAAAACAGTTTCTTTCCCTGGGCCATCAGGTCCCTGAACTCATAAAGAAAGTGTATGCTAGTGTATTGTGTAAATGATGTAAATATGCATTCCTTTCTTATTCCTATTTTATTCCTTTCTTATTCTTATTTTACTGTTTTCTTTTAATTTTGCTGTTTTACTGTTTTCTTTTTATATTTATTATGCACTGGCGGAGAAGCATTGCAATTTCATTGTATACCTGATGTGCAATGACAATAAAGATTCTATCTATCTATCTATCTATCTATCTATCTATCTATCTATCTATCTATCTATCTATCTATCTATTTCTTTGTTCAGCCATGAAATTTGTGGGTTGTGCTGTTGTAGCCATGGGAATCCCAAAATGATGGGTTGGTTCTTGGTTACTGTGACTAGGAAAGCGATGGTTTCATAGTGTAGTGTACTGACTTGGAGTATTAGTGGTTTCGTGCTTGATGAGATTAGGCCATTCCCAATGAGTCCATTATCGATGGTCCTGATCTTAAGGGGCTATTGCAGTGGTTGTATTGGGATTTGTAGTCTCTGCATGGTGTCACTGTCAATGAAGTTTCCCGCAGGTCTGGAATCCATCAGGGCTAAGAGAACATAAACAGATTCTGAGAGCCTTATTTGCATGTCTAGCATGAATGATTGGTGAGAGAGAGAGACTGAGATGAACTCACTGTGAGAGGGCTTGAGGTGGTTGGGGCTCTCTCAGCTGTTGTTGAAGCTTTGTCGCCTCCTTGATGAGAAGGACAACTGGACATGCAGTGTTTGGAGTCCACACAATAGAAGCACAGCCTCTCTCTGCACCTTTGCTCATATTCAGAAAGGCTTAACTTGGTACATGAGATCTGCATGGGGTCTGGATTGATGGTTGTCTCCTGAGCAAATTGTCAAGCTGAATGGACACATTGATGAGAGTCGAGAGAGGCTTGATCATCCCAACATATTAGTTTGGTGAGTATCTCTGGATTTAGACCTTGGTAAAAGGCCAAGTACACTGCAACTCGTCACCTCCCTTGTTTCATGGTGAACAGTTGTTCACCAACCTCCACCCCTTTGGGACTGTGATCAAAAACTTGGCAAAACAGCTCAATGAATTGGTCGTATGAAGACATATACCCTCCACCCTTCTCCCATACTGCAGTTTCCCACTTAAGGTACATTGCCTTGCACTTACAATCAGGTACCCTATGGTCACAAAAGCCATCAAAAATCTATCATATTCTCTTAAGTATGGAGCTTTGCTCCACATGCTTCACTCCACTATAAATTCAAACTCAGTTTCAAGCTGTCACCAGCTGTTGAAATCATTTAGCAGATGTATGTAGCCCTGTGCTATATATTTCTTTTATTTTGTTTCCTATTGTAAAATATTAAGAAATGTAAGTTTTGAATGCATATGCCAACATGTATTTATTTTTCTAAGGCCTGTATTTTATTTGAATTTTGAATGTTTACATTTTATTTTTGTATTTTTATTGGTGGGCGGCACGGTGGTGTAGTGGTTAGCGCTGTCGCCTCACAGCAAGAAGGTCCTGGGTTCGAGCCCTGGGGCCGGCGAGGGCCTTCCTGTGTGGAGTTTGCATGTTCTCCCCGTGTCCGCGTGGGTTTCCTCCGGGTGCTCCGGTTTCCCCCACAGTCCAAAGACATGCAGGTTAGGTTAACTGGTGACTCTAAATTGACCGTAGGTGTGAGTGTGAATGGTTGTCTGTGTCTATGTGTCAGCCCTGTGATGACCTGGTGACTTGTCCAGGGTGTACCCCGCCTTTCGCCCATAGTCAGCTGGGATAGGCTCCAGCTTGCCTGCGACCCTGTAGAAGGATAAAGCGGCTAGAGATGAGAATGAGATTTTTATTGGTTAAAACTTTATGGTGAACTTTGAACCCTGACTGGTTAGAGCGGAAACGGGGGAGTTATGGGAAGAAGAAGAGAGAGGATGGCAGAGAGCAGACAGCTAGTCTGAGCTCATGAATGTTATCTTTAGAATTGCACGGATATTTTCCGCATCTAGGCTTTAGAAGTGGAGAGTTACTAAAAATAGTTTATCAGACTGATAACTGTACTTTTGGTGACTGTGTATGTCGAGTACTGTCTGAGTTTAATTCAAAGATGGCCTGCCTCAAGAAGATGCCTGGCCGCCATCTTAGCAATGTGCTCCAGGCACATCACAGCTTCATCGTTTTCAGTGCACAGAGACATACTGCTTCGCTAAGACGACAGCGAACCCCATGTTCATCTGGACAAGTTGGACGCATTAGGGATTTGATGCCAACGCAAGTCTGCATGAGGAGAAATTTTTCTTGTCCGAATTCAGGTACCTGCTCCGTTTTATTTTGCTCCTTGAGCGAAGCGACCGCTCACGTTTCTGGGTCTCACAGCTCACAAGCACCGAAACCAGGCCTGCAGCAAGGGTTTTATTTTCATTTAATGCCCTGCATAGGGGGTTTAATTTTGAACTGTTTGAACTGAGTTATTAAAGGTCCCCTTGCATCATTTTTTCATTAATTGTGTGGTGGTCTCTAGTATGAATGAATGCCCTGTGAGCCAGTTTTGGTGAAAAAAATGCTGTGGTTCTCCTGTTTCAGGCTGTTCTAGTTTGGTGGAGGAGTGGGTGGCGGGAGAACGACAGGATTTCAGCTCTTACTCATTAATATTCATGACATGTAAACATGTTACCTCTGATTGGCTAACAGCAATCAGTAAACGTGTTACCTCTGATTGGCTAACAGCACTGTGATGCTACCTCCAGTGGGTCAGAACAAGCGGATGTGGGTATCTTTGTAAAAACTGTTTCAATTGGCTATTATGGTCTCGACATCGATGTTTTGACCGATAACAATGTAGATGTGGCAGCGGGGGTGTGGCCGAGCATCAGTCTGTGAATGGAGGGCAGAGTCAGGGAAGGCAAGTGGCAGAATCACTGCACCTGACGGGAATTAACGTGTGTTTGTGTGTCTTCCCGAGTGACCGCGCCCTATAAGAGGAGAGGGAGAGCAGAGGAAAGGAGCTCTCTCCCCAACCAGAACGCTTGTGTGTGTGTGTGTGTGTGTGTGTGTGCACGTGTGACTGGGAGGGAGTCATTTATTTATTTATTTGAATACTCCCTGTGGCAGCGGCTCTCATCAAGGCACAAGGCACGGAGCGGAGCTCGCCTTGGGGGGTGTGGGGGGAATAACATCCCCTGGCTGGGAGCTGACGGGCCCTGGCAGCACTGGTTCGTTCGGGAGAGGGCAGGGGTCGCTGGTTGCCAAGTCTGGGGAGGCTGGGACCTAGGGTTAGGGTTAGCTGAATTATGTCCAGAGGCGTGGAGCTAGCCCGGCCTGGGAGCACTCTTTCGTTCGGGAGAGGGCAGAGGCTGCTGGCTGCCAAGTCTGGGGAGTCTGGGACCTCCCCTGCCCGAGTTACGAGTGTACAAAGTCAGGCTGGAGCCGCTGTTAGAAACGAAACTGATGTGGAGCACTGCGCCGCACCTCGGGGCGAATTACGTCTCTCTCCTCGCGCTTTCTCCCCATGGGCGGTCGCAAGCCAAGGTGGGTGAGACCATGAATACTAATTTTCGAAGTGATGTCACTTCGTATGGCTTTTTCTGATCCGCTCGTTTTTCCGACTATTTTCTTTCATAAGCTAATACAGGGAATGGGAGTAGAATTACATTTTCACATGCAGCATGCATATGCAATTCGGAGTGAACTATGGTATTTCAAAAAGAGCCAATCTTAAATGTTTTTGGTGGAAGGGCACCTTTAAGAACTGGTTGAATTTGTGTGTGACGGCATGGTGCACGAGGGTTTGTGTGTGCCCTTTACATTGGGTGCGCTAGTGCGCGTATTTCATTTTAAAGGCGTTAAAGCCTATTTGGTTATGTTTAAAGGGACAATACGTCAATTTTCCAATTGAACGGGAACTCAGGATTTTTTACTTTAAAAGAAGTTTGGAGGTTCAAGGAACCCATTTCCATTTGAAAGACATTTTGTTATAACAGCATAACATTTGAAAAGGTAAAAAAAGAGTATAATTTCATACATTTTATTTGTGTAATTTCATGTTTTATATAAAAGTAACAATACAGGAGAGTAAAAGATTTTATTTCATTTAATTCATTGTTGTGGGAATTGATTCTATCTCATCTCATTATCTCTAGCCGCTTTATCCTTCTACAGGGTCGCAGGCAAGCTGGAGCCTATCCCAGCTGACTACGGGCGAAAGGCGGGGTACACCCTGGACAAGTCGCCAGGTCATCACAGGGCTGACACATAGACACAGACAACCATTCACACTCACATTCATACCTACGGTCAATTTAGAGTCGCCAGTTAACCTAACCTGCATGTCTTTGGACTGTGGGGGAAACCGGAGCACCCGGAGGAAACCCACGCGGACATGGGGAGAACATGCAAACTCCACACAGAAAGGCCCTCGCCGGCCCCGGGGCTCGAACCCAGGACCTTCTTGCTGTGAGGCGACAGCGCTAACCACTACACCACCGTGCCGCCGGGAATTGATTCTATTAAAAAATAAAAAACATTAATAGTTAAGTACAACATTGAGAGCTATTAGAGCACATTATAAAAAACCCTTTAGATATACACATATTGTGTTGTCGCTAAAGTTACAAGAACACAGGGCGCCCGTAGTGAGTTTGAAGGTTAATATTATTGCATACCAGTTCCAGTGGCATGGGGGCACTACATGTAGATTGTCCTTTTTCCAAGGTTCATACAGATATCCAGTTTCTCCACTGTCCATACTATCTTGAAAGTAACTCTTTTTCATATGACTAAATCTAGGCTAACAAGTACGTTTACGTCAGCTATACTTAACTTGGCTATCAATGACTTCATGTCACATCCTGGGTGCCATATTGGTTGCTCATGTGCAATAAAGCTTGTCCTGCTTTTGGACTTTTAAGCACTTGCAGCTACTTATGATCGCTAATCAGGTAGCTGCACTTGTGTGCATTATTGTAATTAGGGCTTGTACTAGTCACGTTTAAATCCTGTACAGATACGCTTTAAATAAATGATTGAGTCCAGGTGTGTGCAGTCAGTAAATGGGAGACTGTGAACACTGAAGTGCAAGATGGATGTTGTAGTCCACCGTGGCTGTGTTTGAAGGCCACTGTGAATGCTGGGAAGTGGGGTCTTGAGTGCAAGGCTAATTAATGCTACAGTCACAACCACATTTGCATTTTCTTGTGGAAATGCATCTCTAGTATTACACTTGCATTTACAACTGTGTATATATAATTATTTATTTCCAAAATCTCCAATGAATATTGTACAAACATTTAGGCTGCCATTTAAAGAACACAGACTCAGGGAGCAGCAATCCTCAATTTCCATTTTAGCACCTTGCACTTTTGCACTTTGCTATTTCTATGTCATTGTAACAGATCCCTGATGTGGGTGGAGCACAGAAGCATGGCAGGTGGGAGTTGATTTCACACACTCTATTTTCCTTATTTTTCTTTGCTTTTCAGCTTTAATCACTTGCTGCTCACACACAGTCCCCCCCCCCCCCCCCCCCCCCGATGGGACAGGAAGTCTGCCACCACCATCTGTGCTCCTGGCCTGTGGACCACCTCGAACTTAAAAAGCTGGAGGGCAAGATACCAATGGGTGATCCACACATTGGCATCCTTCATGTGGTGGAGCCACTGGAGGGGTGCGTGGGCCGAACTGAGGGTGAAAGGGCACCCCAGCAGGTAGTATCGGAGGGCAAGGACCACCCACTTGATGGCCAGGCACTCCTTTTCAATGGTGCTGTACTTGCTTTCATGCATTGAGAGCTTGCGGCTGATGTACAGCATGGGACACTCCTTGCCCTCTACCTTCTGGGACAGAACAGCCCCCAGCCCTTTGTCCGATGCATCTGTTTGTAAAATAAAAGGGAGAGAGAAGTCAGGGGAGTGTAAAAGTGGCCCCCCACACAGTGCAGCATTTACCTTAGTGAAAGCCTGTTGGCACTGCTCCATCCACTGGACTGGATCTGGTGCTCCCTTTTTAGTGAGATCAGTCAGCAGGCTGGTGATGTCCGAATAATTAGGTATGAACCTATGATAGTAGTCAGCCAGCCCCAGGAACGGTTTCACCCCCTTTTTGGTCTTGGGCCTCGGGCAGGCCGCAATTGCTGCAGTCTTGTTAATTTGGGGCCGCACCTGCCCATGACCCAAGTGGAAACCCAGATACCGTACTTCCACCCAGCCAACTGCACACTTTTTTGGGTTAGCTGTGAGACCTGCATGCCTCAGTGACTCTAGGACTCTAGGACAGTGAGGTGTTCCAGATGCCATGGCCAATCATTACTATAAATGATTATGTCATCAAGGTATGCGGCCGCATAGGCAGCATGAGGGCGGAGGAGGACCTTGTCCATGAGCCGCTGGAATGTAACGGGTGCCCCAAATAACCCAAAAGGGAGCGTAACAAATTGGTGTAATCCAAACAGTGTGGAAAAGACAGTTTTCTCTCGGGATAGCAGAGTCAAGGGGATCTGCCAATATCCCTTCGTTAGATCCAGTGTCGAATAAAAGGGAATAGCACCTAACCAATCAAGCAACTCATCAATGTGAGGCATTGGGTATACATCAAATTTAGACACCACATTGACTTTTCTATAGTCCACACAGAACCGGACCGACCCGTCGGTCTTGGGAACCCGGACTACTGGGCTGCTCCAGTCACTGTGGGACTCTTTGATTATGCCCATTTCGAGCATGGCCTTGAGTTCATCCTGAACCACCTTTTTTTGTGTTCAGGCAAGCGGTAAAGGTGGCTATGCATGACCACCCCTGCGGGTGTCTCGATGTGGTGTTCTATGAGGTGGGTGCAGCCGGGAAGGGGTGAGAACATGTCAGAAAATTCCTTTTGTAACTTGGCCACCTCCATGAGTTGTGCCGGTGAGAGGTGGTCTCCACAAGGGACCGGAGTGGTTTGAGATGTTACTTTTTTTTACCTCCGGCCCCAGCTCCACCTTCTCTGGGACTACCGATGCCAATGCCATGAGGACCCCCTCATTCCAACATTTTAACAGGTTGAGGTGGTAAATTTGCAATGCCCCACCCTATCCGTTCACCTCACCTCAAAGTCGACATCCCCAACTTGCCATGTGACCTCGAAGGGCCCTTGCCACTTGGTCATTAATTTGGAGCTCGATGTGGGCAATAATACGAACACTTTGTCCCCCTGTGTGAACTCTCTAAGGCGCCTGCCCCGTCATACAGCCAGATTTGACGTTCTTGTGCCTGCCATAAATTCTCCTGGGTTAAGTGCGTGAGTGTGTGGAGTTTTGCGCGCAGGTTGAGAACATATTGAATTTTGTTCTTACTAGGCGAAGATCCCTATTCCCAATTTTCCAGTAGCACGTCCAAAATGCCATGCGGCTTATGCCCATATTTCCCAATTACTCAAATGGTGAGAAACCTGTGGAGGCTTATGGGACCTCTCATACTGCAAATAACAGGGACTCGAGCCATTTTTCCCAATTATGTGCATCCTCACCTTACAAATTTCCAAATTATGTTTTTGAGTGTTTGATTAAAATGCTCCACTAAGCCATCCGTTTGTGGGTGATTGACACTGGTGTGGATAGACTTAATCCCCAATAACCCATACAGTTCGTGCAGTGTGTGTGACATAAATGTAGTGCCTTGGTCTGTCAGGATTTCTTTCAGAATCCCGACCAGGGAGATAATACGGAAGAGTGCTTCTGCAATACTGTGTGCAGAAATATTGCAGAGAGGCACCGCTTCCGGATATCGTGTTGCATAGTCCACCAGAACTAAAATAAAGCGATATCCCTGTGCTGACCGATCTAATGGCCCGACGAGATCCATACCAATTCTCTCAAAGGGGTCTTGATTAGAGGGAGAGGGCGCAAAGGCACTTTTGGTGTGGCCCCGAGATTTACTAATTGGCATTCGCGGCATGCCACACACCACTGACAGACATCCCCACGAATCCCTGCCCAATAGAACCGGGCCATTATTCGGGCTAGTGTTTTATCCTGCCCTAAGTATCCGGGCATGGGATTAAAGTGAGCTGTATGGAATACGAGTTCCCTATGGCTCTTTGGGATCAACAACTGGGCTATTTGTTCACCAGTTTGAGTGTCCTGTGTCACTCGGTACAATCTATCCTTAATAATGGCAAAATATGGGAAGACTGGTGTCACACTTGGCTGGAGAGTTTGACCATCGATTACTCTCACTTGGTCAAACGCATGCTGCAGAGTCTCGTCTCGCAACTGCTCTAAAGGGAAATCCTCAAGGGAGTCCCGAGAGAGGGAGGCAGGGCGAGTTGCTCCTCACTCCTTGTATCACCCTGATGTGATGCTGACGTAGATGGCTCTGTGACAGCTTCCCCAGTCAATGCCACACTGGGATCTTCCCATGACGTATTTATGCAGGACCCACCTCTTATTATGTGTTCCATCAATTCTTTACACCCTGGCCAATCAGTCCCCAAAATTAGTGAGTGGGTGAGACGAGGATTAACAGCCACCTTAATTCTATGCGTTTGGCCCCAGACTAGAATATGGATGGACACTAGAGGGTAATTGTGAACATCCCCGTGTACACACAGCACCTTCACTGCTTGTGCTCTCCCCAGTGCCTCGCCTTACACCAGGCTTTGGTGAATTGAGATCTGATTACAACCGGAATCCACCAACACGTGATATGTATCCCCTTGAACACTTACCGGTATGTGATATGTTCCAGCCCGATCGGGGGCAGTTTCTGATGCATTGGGGATCTGGATCACAGCTCCCACCTCCCTTGTGGAGCTCTGACTCTGCAGATGCTCTGACTCCCCACTGCGCCAGCACACCGGCCCAGGCTTTCCCTCTGCACTGGCGTTATGGGCATCACTCAGCTGGGGAGGAGACGACACAGACATGGAAGAGGGACATGTGAGGACATCACGGGTGCAACGGGCCGAATGGGGAGGAGTCGGCCACCACTTCCGCGGTGGGGGAACGGGGTGGGGAAGGGAAAAGGGGGAAAGGAAAAAGAGAAGAAGCAAGGAGATGCACCTTGTCTGCCTGCCATTGGAACCACCTCCAGATGGTCCTCTGTCAACATGTTGGCTTGTTCTAGCAACACCGGGTGAAGACACTGGACCCATTCCGCCATTCCTTCCAGAAGTTGAGAGATGAACCGTTCCAATGCCACCAGATCGATGATCCCATCGGCGTCGTGATCTTCCCCCCTCAGCCACTGCTGGCAGGCGTCCCGGAGTTGCTGGCTGAATGCGAATGGCTGGCTGACCCCTTCCAATGCCAACGTCCGGAAGCACTGGCGATGTTGTTCTGGGGAGCGGCCGACACGCTGCAGGATGGCTTTCTTTAAGTCGGCGTACATCAGTCGGCTGTCAGCAGGGAGCTGCTGCTCTGCGAGCTGCACCTCGCCAGTCAGAAGTGGGAGGAGGCGCGCTGTGCGCTGCTTGAGCAGCCACCCCCACGTTTCGGCCACTTGTTCAAAGAGGGCAAGGAATGTTTGCAGATCATCCTGCAGGCCCATTTTCACGAGGGTGCCTGCTATGGTGACGGTTGAAGCCCCTGCTGATGCGAGCAGATGCCAGAACGCCTGGCGATCTTCCTGCTGGGCTAGCATCAAGGCGTTGCTCTTGATCCTTCTGGAGGGCGATCAGTGCTTGATGCTGGTTCTGCTGGGCGGTAATGAGGGCATGGATAAGCTCTTTGAATGGGGAGGACTCCATGTGGTGGTTCCCTTCTGTACTCCTGGGTTTCGGCACCACTGTAACAGATCCCTGATGTGGGTGGAGCACAGAAACACAGCAGGTGGTAGTTGATTTCACACACTCTTTATTTTCCTTATTTTTTTTGCTTTTCAGCTTTAATCACTCGCTGCTCACACATAGTCACACATGCCTGACACCCACCCACCCACACACACACACACACATACACACACATACACACACGTGTGTTCTGGTCGGGAGAGACCTCTTCTCTGCTCTCCCCCTCCTTTTATGCTCCACCATCCCTGCAACAAACACACACACACACACACACATTAATTGACATCAGATGTCATGACTTAGCCACTCACCTTCCCCGGCCCCGCCCTCCATTCACAAACTGGTGCTTGGCCACACCCCTGCTGCCACAGTAATTTTACTTTGTTTCTACCTGCATGTGAACAAGTTTTTATTTTATATCTATTGTCTTTATGTTTTACTCTTGATGGCATCTACTAGCTTGCTTCAAATGATATTTCATTGTACTTTTACAATGACAACAAAGGTATCTATCTTATTAATGCTGGATAATATAAGCTTAATTGTTTTGTAGCCACAGATTGATTGCTTTCATCTATCTATTACTGAGTTAATATTCCCCAGGTTATCCTAGCTTATCATATCAGATGAGATACAGGAGTACACTGAATGTACACAGAAGTATCCACTACCAGTAATGATTCACTTCCACTTCAAGACTTCCAATCTGCTGGAAATCAGAGGCACAAAGAAAAGAAAGACCATCATTATAGTGCCGTGGAATAATATAAGCTAGCAAGCAATAGGCTCTTAAAGGCTTTGAGCTATGCAAGTTTCAACATGTATCACTTTTCATTTAATTAATAATGTAATGCAAGTGTAAGTTACAGTGTGAGCATTCATTAGGCATTTCTTCAAAAGTTCTTTGTCTGTTCACAATGCACAAAAAATAATTTCAGTGTGACATACTGTGTTTACATGAAACTGTCAGACAGTGGTGCTGGACTTATTACAGCTCCATGTACTGTACCTAACTCTTACAAAACTTCTGAATAGTCCTTATTTCTGTAGTTACAACTGAGGCAATCTGAATACCGATGTGCACAATTTCAGCATTAAATCTTCACTGAGCCTGCTTAAATAAACTCTGAATACAGAAATGTGTGCACACATTTTTGGTTATTGACTTATGAAGTATAATAATAGCATAATGATGATTGTAGGAACTACTTTTACTGAAGAAGGTTTACGATGGTCGGTTTGTTCTGGCAGCTGCATTTATTACATTTATTAAACCCACCAAGTGACACTGTGTAAACATTTTGTGTATTTTTTTTTTTTTTTTTTGTGTGTGTGTGTGTGTGTGTGTGTGAGAGAGAGAGAGAGAGAGAGAGAGAGAGAGAGAGAAGGACAGATCACTCACAAATTTAATTTTTTGGAATTAAGTGAGTTCAAATGCAGTAACAAAAATACACTTATCTGCTAGTTTACCTAGTGACTTAAACGGTTAAACCTTCTGCCTTATTTTTTAAACGATCATTGGAACCTCAGTTCAGTATACTGTTAGCTAATGTGTCAAATAACTCTTATTAAAAACTTGAGCCACAAAGGCAATAAAACTATGACACCTTAATTGAATTTTGAGTGACAGCTCAGATCTATTTAGAGATGGGGAAGAGAGTTATTGCAAAGAGTACAGCAAATAGTTGAGTTAAACTGAGTGATTCTTCAGTTCAGTATGTCATCAGTGTAGGATTTCTGACTAACAAGTTGAATTTCTAGACTGATAATTAGCTTTGAAGAGAGATATAAATCTACTTCTAGATGGTTACAATTACTACAACAACCTTATTCACACATGATTGAGTGTTCATTATGACACCCACCCAGGGTCTCCTAAAATGGTCTTACATACTATAAAGTATTCATAGGGGGAAAATGCATACGTGTGAGAAATGGATAAAAGACACTGGGAAAGAATTTTAGAAACTTAATGCATTGAGAGGGAGATATCTGTGTCCCTTTGTGTGTGTGTGTGTGTGTGTGTGTGTGTGTGTGTGTGTGTGTGTGTGTGTGTGTGTGTGTGTGCGCATGCTACCAGAATCCCAGCAGGAGCTTTGTCTCAGTATAAGGGCAAAGTCAAGTCCCAAAATGCCACTCAGCCAGACATGCCCATCACTTCATGTGACCTTTGACCCTGCGAGGGTCCTTTTACTGATGGGATCCAATTTGACAGAGAGTTCAAAGCTCTAAACGATATTTGACGCGCCCCCTTGGCAAGCCACTGGAGGCCAAAAGACATTGCCTTTCGCAATGTTTTATGTCATTTTGAAGTCAGACACTTGCAGTTAGCAATGGGAGAGAACAAAAAGGCTTAGTGAATGACACAAAAAAGGATTCAGATCTCATTGCTGTGCATGCTAATTATGAAACAATTATGAAAACAAACTCTGAGCCTAGTTATGATATGAATCAGTCATTCCGTCATTGAGATTTGGTCTGTTTGCTTGGACAGTATGTTTCAGAGTACCAATTTTTGTGTTCTATAGCCAAGACTGTAACACATGATATGATCAACTGATATTATTCAAGACGGTACATATCTTCCCACAAGTAGTAAAAATTATTATTACACTTCTGAGAGTCTCTGGATTTCAGTTTTCTTTAAACATAGTATACATTTTAATGAAGACAACATACAATAGGTTGCAACAATGACATTTTCAAAATTTAATCAGTGAAGCAAAACTATGTGGGGAAACAGTCTTTCTGGACAATTCACACATTCTGCAACAATATTTCCAAATACAGTGTGTTTCACTCTAAGTCTCTTGGCGATACTAATGGTGTGGAGGTACATTTGGGCCAAAAACTGGTGTGTAGCTAACTTAAGACATCAGCACTGCAACCTTGTGGCCCAAGACCAAAAATGAGCTGAGAGTTCCTGGGGATGGTAGGATATTTCTTATGCCTAACTATTTGGACCTAACCAGCTCACCGATCTGATCTTATTAAGAAGGAGAATCATATCAGTTTCTTTAGTTGGAACATTGTCAGCAGGTCTTTATTAGGGTTACCCTCTGGATTTTTCCCTTTATGTTACAGATGGATGTGTTGGACAAGGGGGTAGCAGGCCATTTGTCCTAGGAGGTGGAGGGGAATGACCACTTGGTGCTGTACATCAGCAGTAAGTTCTAGGTGCCAGAGATACAGCACTGTAGAAATGGAATGTCTCAACATCAAGTCAGTGATCTCT
Organism: Neoarius graeffei; assembly: GCF_027579695.1. Classification (NCBI taxonomy): domain Eukaryota; kingdom Metazoa; phylum Chordata; class Actinopteri; order Siluriformes; family Ariidae; genus Neoarius; species Neoarius graeffei. The sequence goes on along the minus strand of NC_083569.1, from coordinate 48,223,899 downwards.
GACACTCCAATGTTGCTTAATAGGAACTATAAGTTACTGCCATGCAGTGGGAAACTCCCCTACAATAGAAGCACATGATATGGCTCCAGATTATGATCCTGATTATGATCTCTCCCCCTTCCTGACAAGTTCTCAGGAGAAGTATCTGAGTGCAAGGGATTTCTGCGACAAAGCTATCTGTTTTTCAGTGCTCAGACAAGGACCACAGACCAACAAAAACAGCCCAGTTTATCAACCTTCTGTCAAGACCCAGAGGCCACAGGTGCTGAACCCAATGAGCAGCTACCAAAATACAGATAGGAACAGAGCCATACCTGAAGAGTGGAGGTGAACAGGCAAGAAGCAGGCACAGCAGCAAAGTGAGAAGTATCCTGGCCAGTTTCAAGAGAGGCAGAAAGGACTCAGTATAACAGTCACAATACTCCCAGGAGAAATCTGAGAAGAGCAGACAAAAAGGGAAAACAGAATCCTGAGTCAAGCCCCAGTCAAAAAGTTCCAAAACATGGCAGGCAAACATTCATAATCCAAAAACGTAATACAAGTCCAGAAACAAGAGAGACAGCAAAAAAAAATATCAACAAGATCGTGAATGTGACTAAACATAACAATGAGTATTTATCTGTGTCATGTAATGCTCTTAGCAGTGTTTATAATAGAGTGGGTAACCACAAATGCATAGCAGATGTGCTAGCGCAGCAGTGGGGAGAATGGGGAAAACGTGGAGTGGAGCGCAAAGGTGCAGGTCAGCATTTGGAAGTTCCTGGCTGGATCATGACAGTACCCCCTCCTTACAAATGCCTCTGGGCATCCTAGACAGAGCTCTTGGATTCTTTTTGTGGAAATCCGTGATGAGCACAGGGTTGAGGATGAAACGTGCTCAACACCTCTCCTCAGGGCCATAACCCTTCCAGTTGACCAGATACTGTACCCCCCAACCTCATCTATGGGCCTTTAATAGTTTCCTGACTGTGTAGGCCTCACCTCCATTGATAATCTTGGAAGAGGGGAGCCTTGGAAGGGGGGGAAGGGGCTAGAGACCAGGGGTCTTAGTTGGGAGACATGAAAAGACCGGTAAAGGCGTCGCATAGACTTGGGCAATGACAATCTCACAGTTTTGGAATTAATGACCTTAGGAAAGGGACCAACACACCTGGGGGCCAGCTTATGGGAAGGAACCTTGAGAAGGAGATTGGCCATGGACAACATGACCCTTTGCCGTAAACAGGCGGTAAACAGGAGCTGGCTTGTGATGTCGATCTGCCATCCTCTTGTATGTGTGATTGGAGCGTAACAGGTGACATCTGGCACGTGCCCAAACTCTGCAACAGCATTGGATGAAGGCTTGGGCTGAAGGGACAGATGCCTCCTCCTCCTGTTTGGGGAAAAGAGGGGGCTGGTAGCTGAGGCAACCCTGGAAGGGGGACAGTCCAGTGGACACTGAGGTAAGGCTGTTGTGGGCATATTCAATCCAAGGAAGCGCCTGGCTCCAGGAGGAAGAATCACTGGATGTTAGGCATTGTAGGGTGACCTCCAACTCCTGATTGGTATGCTCCATCTGCCTATTAGTCTGGGGGTGGTAACCTGAGGAGAACCTGGGAGTGGCCCCAATGAGCTTGCAGAATTCCTTCCAGAAGTGAGCAGAGAGCTGAGGGCCTCTGTCAGACACAATATCCATAGGCAGACCGTGAATCACATGGCTGATAAACAGTTCAGCCATTTCCTTAGCTAAAGGCAGCTTGGGGAGGGGAATGCAATGAAGTAATCGGCAATTATCATGATGCAGGTGTTAGCCTTGGAGCTGGGGAGGCCAGTGACAAAATCCACCTCAATGTGGGACCAAGGACAGCGAGGTACAGGTAAGGGTCTTAATAGTCCAGTGGCAAGTTGGTTGCTTGCCTTGTTTCTGGAGCAGATGTCACAGGCCACCACAAAGGTCCTAACATCCCAGTACATGGTAGGCCACCAGAAGCATTGCCTGAGGACAGCGAGGGTCCAGACTACCCCAGAGTGACAGGTTGGGGAGGAGCTGTGCCCCCACTGAAGCACCTGGAAGCTCACACAAGGAGGCACATGAAGACAGCCAGGTGGGCCATTATCTGGTCACGGATTACTAGGTAGGGCATTTTGGATAGCAGTTTCTTTGTGAAGCTGGGCAGTGGCCATGAAACAATGGGCAGGGAGGATGGGCTCAGCGATGCCTTGCTGAGAGTCCAGAGAAAACTGCCTGGAAAGAGCATCTGGCTTGACATTCTTAGAGCCTGGTCTAAAAGAGACCATAAAGTAGGAGAAAAACAGTGACCACCTGGGTTGACGTGTGTTGAGATATTTGGCAGACCTGAGGTAATCGAGATTCTTTGGTTTGTCCAAATGATGAATGAAATCTCAGTCCCCTCCAACCAGTGCCTCGACTCTTCCAGGACCAGCTTGATAGCTAGCAGTTCTTGATCCCCAATACCATAGTTGCGTTCAGCTGGAGTCATGCAACAAAAAAATAACTCACAGGGTTTTTTTCAGTGCTGTATATCAGCCACAAGCTCTCCATGCAAGAGTCGAAATACAACATGATAGAAAAGGAGTGTCTGGGCATCAAGTGGGTGGTCCTCACTCTCTGCTACTACCTGCTAGGATGCCCATTCACCCTCTGTTCCTACCATGCCCTACTCTAGATGGCTCCACCACATGAAGGCTGCCAATGCGCGGATCACTTGTTGGTATCTGGCCCTTCAGCCCTTTAAATTCAAGGTGGTCCACAGGCCAAGGGCACAGATGGTGGTGGTGGTGGATTACTTCTCCTGCCAGGGGGGACGTCAACTGCAGGCCAGATGGCTCCCCAGCCTGAGTTGGGCGGTAAGGATATGTGGCAGTGGGGGCATGGTTGAACATCAGCTGTGAATGGTGAGGAGGCAAGTTGAACCAGCAGGTAACATGTGATGAGGTGCACCTGTGTCAAATTACTTCCTGTCTAATAACTTATGTCTCTGTGTGTCTTTCAGACAGTCAGGAATGAGAGAGAGAGAGAGAGAGAGAGAGAGAGAGCAGTATCTCCCCACGTGTGTGTGTATGTTTGTGTGTTGGGTTGCCACTGAAAAGTGTCATAATAAAAAGAACACACCTGTTCTGAAGCCTGCTTCCAGTTCCTCTGTTCCCCCAAAGTTAAAGAGTTGTTACAGCATGAGAATGGGATGACCCAAATCTCCCCCTTGACCTCCTACAAGCTTGGAATGTGTGATAAAAGGAGCTCCCTACTCTCTCCACCATTACACTGTTGTCCTGTCTTACACCCTAGTCAATAGACCTTTCCTTAGTTACTCAAGACCTTCACATCTTTTGTGACACTTCAGAGCAGTCCAATGCTACAGTTGCCTACGTGCATACTGAAGATGGTCATCACAAGGTGAATGTGTCATACTTGTTAGCATGGTCCCGAGTTGACCCCCCAAAACAGCTCTCTATTCCATGGCTTGAGTTATGTGCAGCCCTTATTGGAGCTCAACTGTTCAATCTCCTTCAAACAGAGCTCACCCTCCATATATGACAGGTCACGCTATGGACTGACTCCAATACTGTTCTCTATTGGCTACTCTATGATTTATGCTGTAACAAAGTATTTGTTGGAATAAGGGTAGGTGAGATTCAGGAACTCACTAAAGGCCAAGAATGGTGCTTTGTGGATTCTCAGAACAATTTTGCAGATGATTTAACCAGAGGGAAGTTGCTGGATGACCGAGGTGGACCATACAGGTGAAACCAAGGGCCTGCCTTCTTATTCCAATCCCCTGATCTGTGGTCAGCTAGCCCTGCTATAGAGCAGTATGATGACCCTATACAGCTGCATAAGCCCAGTTTCTGTGGTGCCATGTTCCTCAGCCCAAACAACTCAATCCCTGAGCCTAGCCAGTTTACCACCTTTCAGGTTCTTCTTGACTGCACTGCTGCATCCCTTCATGGGGCAACAGAGCCTCTTACAACACCATCTGCAGAAATTCATCATGATTGCTACTCTGAGACAAGCCCAGCTAGACTCCTTTGGGAATGATTTGGCATGCCTCCAAACTGAAAACTCAAAAACCACTTGTCTCTTCAATCTGTCTACTCTTGCTTGCTCCAGAACTAGAAAGAGCATCAGGGCTCAATCATGTAGGTGGGAGGTTATGGCAAAGCAGTGATCTATACTTCTTGATGCCATATACCCAACTGTCCTAGACCCTGCCCATCCAGCATCACTGTGCTGCAGTACTTACTTCTGGCACTTATCTATAAACAATACTATAATTTGCACTTCTGATTAGATGCTAACTGCATTTCATTGGCTTTGTATCTGTACTCTGCACAATGACAGTAACGTTGAATCTAATCTAATCTAAGTAAGCATAAAGGAGATCTGATTAAGGTTAAGCTCTGACCTGCTTTGCTGTCATCAAATGCAAAGTAATAATAACTGTAATAATAACAACTAATAAGTTGTTTTCTCGAATTTATTTTAAATTATAGTATCATAATTCTGAATTCTATAAATTAATCTCAAATTTCTCTTTAGCTAATGATAAAACAGTTTGACGACCTCTTCCACACTACCTCTCTTCTAAAGCATTCAAGTATAATGTGTTCATGTTCTGTCTCATTAAAATCTTTTTCTTTCAGATTTTAGCTGAAAGACACTGCTGAGCCTGTCCAATTAAAAACTATCCTTCACTCTTTACACACACACACAAAATTAATGATGGCTCAATGCTGGCATTTAGACTAGAACGAATCAGGTCACTTAGTATCATGTACCTGCCCTAAGACCAGTCAAATAACACCACCATAACCCCATCATGACACCTTTTTAATGAGTGTGTGTGTGTGTGTGTGTGCGCGCGCGCGATGGGCTGAGATAATTAAGGCAAAATTGATAGATTTTTTTTAATGTTACTGTCACTTTATTTGATGATGAAATAAGTGGTATAATATTTTCCCCCCTCAAATATAGAAAGGTGTGAATATGAAGTGTATGGTAAAAAGAGTTACATAAAATATAGGTCTCAGATTGAAGGCTAATAAGTAGCCAGTCTGTTTCAATTCTCACAGACATGAGACAATAGCTGAGCATGTAAAGTGAAGTTTCACATACAGGGCTCAATTTACAAACCCAAATCAGAAAAGTTGGGCCGGTATGGAAAATGCTAATAAAAAAAAGAAAGCAGTGATTTTTAAATTTACTTAAACTTGTATTTCATTGCAGACAATATGAACCCAAGATATTTCATGTTTTGTCTGGTCAACATTATTTCATTTGTTATCCATTTAATTTCATCCATTCCTTTCAAGCCTGCACCATATTTCAAAAAAGTTGGGATGGGGGCAATTTAAGGATAGTAATGAGGTAATTTGGATATTTCACCCTCTAGGCTGCATAATATCATTAAACAACTCAAGGTATCTGGAGAAATTTCAGTGCATAAAGGGCAAGGGTGCAAGCCTAAGCTGAACACCCATGATCTCTGATCCCTCAGACAGTACTGCATCAAGAACCATCATTCTTCTGTAGCTGATATAACCACATGGGCTTGGTATTGCTTTGGAAAACCTTTGTCAAACACTACAATATGAAGGTTCATCCACATCCACTTTTCGGTTCCGGGGTTGCTATGATGGCACCGACTGATGGTGACACACTATGAGTCTCTCTCTCCCTCTTCATAGTTTTAGCTTTAATTGTTAGGGTTTTTTTTAATCACAATCTACATCTTCCGCAATCATTTATGACCACCAGATTCTACTGGATATCAGACAAAATATTCCAGACTTCTGTACACCACTGGGGATACTGAAGGATATTGTTAAACCAGAGATATCCTGGAGTTCTGGCTATGAGTGCCAACATAGGCAGAAACAGGGAAGATGTGGCGGGCTACTGGTGAGACAGCCTACCCGGCCTCCCATCCTGAGCATTTTGCTTACCAATGTGCAGTCTAGTAGCAACAAAATGGATAAGCTTAACTGCCATATCAGCATCCAACGGGACATGAGGAACTGCTGTTTTGTTTTTCTGAAACATGGCTAACACCTGACACCCCAGACAATGCCATACAACTGGAGGACTTCTCCCTGCATTGCCTGGATCACTTGAGGGTTGCCATCAGCAAGTCAAAGGGCGGCGGAGTGTGTTTCCTAGTGAACAACTCATGGTGTACCGATGTGGAGGTAATTTCCCACTCCTGCTCACTAGTTCTTGAACACCTTACTATCAAGTGCCGCCCATTCTACTCACCGAGAGAATTCCCCTCTGTTCTGCTTACGGCTGTTTACATCCCTCCTCAAGCCAATGCTGTGGTAGCTCTGGAGGAGCTCCATGGCGCAATCAGTGGCTATAAGACCCAGCACCCGCAAGCCATTTCCATCGTGGCAGGGGACTTCAATCAACGCAACCTTAAATCAGTTCTACCGAAATATTACCAGCACGTCAGCTGTTTTACCAGAGGAAATAAAACCCTGGATCAATGTTATTCCATCATAAAGGGAGCATACAGGTCTATTCCACTGCCTCATTTTGGGAAATCAGACCATTCATCCATGCTCTTGCTACCTGCTTACAAGCAGGTAGTAAAGAGGGAGAAACCCACCTTGAGGACAGTCAAGTGCTGGTCAGGAAAGGAAGAGCTCAAACTCCAATGTTTTGAATTGACTGACTGGTCAGTCTTCAGAGATCCAGATAATCTCTGTGAGTATGCTGATAATACTGTGAGAACTCTGTGAGAATACTGACTATGTCAAATTCTGTGTGGATACCTGTATTCTAATTCGTATCATCCACTTTTATCCAAACCAGAAACCATGGATTAATAGCATTGTCCACCAGAGACTAAAAGATCGGTCCACTGCACTGAAAGCAAGGGATCATGAGGGCTATAAGGAAGCCAGGTACAAGCTGAGAAAAGCCATTAAGTCAGCCAAAAAACAATACCAGGACAACCTTGAAAACTATTGCCATGACAGGGACTCACAGGAATGGATCCAGCCCAAGAATCTGACAGATGCACATTTGCAAAAATATTTTTACTAATTTCACTAGATCACTATGGATTTTTGTTTTTAAGATATACTAATATGCATTATTAAGTGAACACACCATGTACGATGATGCTTCATTTATTAATATCATACTGTTTGAGCAATGTTTTTGTATTGTACACAAATCACGTTTAATAACAATGTAACAAGTTCATATGAATTGTAAAAGTTTTCTGTTAAAAAAATTAAACAATAAAAAAAAAACTACTGACAAATTGGACTAGAGATGGTGACTAACATGAGTGTTTTTACCACAGAAATAAGAAAAAGACTAGGCACAACTAATTCATTATTCTATAGTATCCACCAGGAACATATGTACACAAATTCTCAGGTCATGCTATTCTTCATGTATAACCATGTGACAAAAACAGTGATGTATGCATCCGCTGCCATGTTGGATGATATACAAATCCAGAATGCAAGGACATGTACATAAGTAGTATATTTTATTAACATATTTTGATATTCTAATTATTCTTGTTTTATATTATTAACCCAACGGACCTTTACATTTCAAACAATAAAGATCTTTGACAAAATAGAGTACAAACACAGTCTAAAAGCATGCAATAAAAACCACTAAGCAAGTAGTACTATTTTATGCTAATTCGATTTCTTTTTCATCCACAAAGTAAAATCACTCAAATCAAAAGGAACAATCGATGGAGATAAATTACACAAGGCACATCATACTTTGGCAATCAAGTTAAATCAGCTTCCAATATTTTTTTCTTAACTTCCACCAATTCACAAGTTATATCTCTATTGCACTGCTCCATTTGAGATATTTGTAACCCAGTGAGTTTTGTCTGGCAACCACTTTCAGTGTGTCTCTGCTGGGAGGGTTTCAGGCACAATTTCCTTTGACTCTGGTACATCTGTAAAACAAAAAGTGCATAAGTAAAATGAAGTTACTGGGTTACTGGAACAGCATCGCTATTATCTCACCTGGCAAAGCTGACCCATGTTGTTCTCCTTGTGTATCCAAACTCACTAAGATTTGTGCTGCTCCTAATCTGGCTTTTTTGGCAGATCTTTCATTTATCCTGTTGCTTCTTGGTACTGTGAGATGAGTTTTCATCTTGATCTTGTGTCCGGATTTGTTTTATCACGTAGGTTTGCCAGTGCCCCTGCAAGGTGAGAAGCAGAGTGTTTGCACTAATGTTCAAAAGTAAAATTTAATCAGCAGAAAACATAGCTTTAATTAGCAATGAACTCTTACCAGATATAAAGTGGTCACCAAACATGCAGGTGTAATTAGCTTTTTCCTCAGTTAAGTCCTTATGGTGTATGTTTTTTTTTAACCACAGTGCATGCGTTCTCTGGACAGGTCTCCATCTGTTTTGTTACCATTTTTAATTATTTTGGGAATTCTGAAGAACTGTTTCTCTTTGTCACAAGTAGCATTATTACCACAATTATATCCTGCAAACAAAGGGCACACTGTCTTTCTTCAAAGGCAAAGAAATCAAAAGAAAATCACGAAGTGTTGCAGCAGGTCACACGTGAAGTGCTGGTTCCTGGTTGTTGTTCATCATCCAACATGGCGAACTTCCAGGTTGGGATGTTACCGTGATGTCATTGCATATGAAGAATAGAAAGCATCATGAGGTAATTAGGTCAGGTAAGCATCACCACTTACCACAGGTGGTCGGATCCTGAACCATTGGTCTGTTGGTTGAGCATGGCTATAACCCATGTAGCTGGCTAGCAGTAAAGTAAACAAATGCCCCATGACCGATGCCATTGGGGAACATATATTTCTGACTGATGCATCGGTTGCATCGGTCTGGATCCGTCTGTGACTCAAGATGCTTATGGCAGGGACTTCAAACTGTAATGGGCTATAAAACAAAGCTTGGTGGCCTCATCAACACCACAATCTAATTCACAGACCAGTTGAACACTTTTTATGCCCGTTTTGATCATGTCAGGGAGCCACCAGCACAGGGACAAATTCCCGCTGCAAACACACTCATAGGGACAACACATCAGATGACACAGGCGGACATGCGCAGAGTTTTTAAATCTATTAAAGCAGGCAAAGCTGCTGGCCCAGATGGTATTACACCTTGGGTCCTCAAGTCCTGTTACAGTCAGCTTTCTTCTGTTTTCATAGATATTTTTAATTTGTCAGTCTCTTTGTGTGGTTTCTACATGTTTTAAGAAATCTATTATTGTGCCTGTGGCCAAGAAATCTCCTGCATCTTGCCTGAATGATTTTAGACCTGTAGCCTTAACATCTGTGATTATGAAGTGCTTTGAGCAGCTGGTAAGGGCATACATCAATAATAACATATCTGCTAATATTGGCCCACTACAGTTTGCATATCGGTCAAACAGATCTGTGGATGATGCTGTCTCACTGGCTTTACATACTGTGTTAAAGCGTCTAGATGGCAAAAACACATATGTCCGAATGCTGTTGTTTGATTACAGCAGTACTTTTAATACAATCACACCATCTATTCTGGTATCTAAGCTGACTGGCCTTGGCCTCTGCAATTCCATTTGCAAATGGTTACAAGATTTTCTGACAGGCCGTCTCCAGACAGTAAAAGTTGGTGACAGATACTCATCTACCACAGGCCTGAATACTGGTGATCCACAAGGCTGCTGCCTCAGTCCCTTGCTGTATAGTCTGTATACATATGACTGTCACTAAACATCCTACAAACAGCATTGTAAAATCTGCAGGTGACACAACAGTGGTAGGACTCATAACAAATGAGATGGCATATAGGGATGCAGTGAGGAATCTGTCAATATGGTGTGTCAACAATAATTTGTCCCTTAATTTGGAGAAAACAAAAGAGCTCATAATCGACTTCAGGAGAAATAAAACTGTTCAGTTACCTGTTTACATAACTAATGCCACTTTTCCACTACAAACGCGGCTGAGTCGAGCTGAGCGGGGCTGTTGGAGTTGCATTTCGACTACAACCGCGCTGAACCGTGCTGGCTGGAAGTGGGTGGACACATTGGGTGGAGTTAGCGAAAGTGGGTGGACGTCACGTGATGTTGTTAGGCGGCGCAAACAGTGACATCAGTGAGCTTTTAAGCGGTAGTCTCACGACCCGAATAGTAAACAATAAACATGGAGGACATGGAGTCGTTAGTGTTGTTGGTCTTGGTGCTGTGGCTTGTTGTCACCGACAACGCGGACAGATACTGGCAAGAGCGTATAGATGAGGCGAGGCGCATAAGGCTTCAGAAATTCTCGTAATTCGTAATTCTCCTTCTTCCGGGTTTACGGTGTTTACAGATCCCAGCGTGCTCGCGGGGCGTGTGTGGGCATGTGAGGACACTCCTCCTCACCAATCAGTGCACAGGGGAGTGTCTGCTCACGCCCCCAGCCTCACTCGACTCGGTTTGGCTCGCTTCAGCCCCACTCCAAAACGGTGCGAGTTTTAGGGGCTAAGCAGGGCTGAAGCGAGCTGAGTCGTGCTGTTTTTTGGTAGTCGAAACGCGAGCCGTGTCGGGCTGAAGTGAGCTGAAGTGAGCTGAAAAAGGGTAGTGGAAAAGGGCCATAACACACCTATCAAAATTGTTAACAGTTTCAAGTTCCTAGGCATCTATACAGTATTTCTGACTCCCTCTCCTGGTCCCTGCACATTAGTTATGTCAGGAAAAGGGCACAACAGAGACATTATTTTTTTAAGGTGTTTGAAGAAATATGGTATGTCCACAAATACGCTCATCAACTTCGATAGGTTCACAATAGAAAGCATCTTAACTGGATGCATGCTGTGATGGTTTGGTAACATCATAGCATATGACCATAAGATCCTGATGAAAACAGTGAAAACAGCATCTAAAATTGTAGGATCTCCATTACCACAACTACAAGACCTCTACTCCACCCGCTGCAGGAAGAAAGCCCTTAGTATTATGAAGGACAGAAGCCATCCAGCATATAGCTTCTTCTCTTATCTCCCTGGATGCTTTTACTAATGCCTTTGTTTTTATTACATGCTGCTATGGGTTTTAGGTTGTCTTATTTATTTGTTTATTTATTTCCCAGGTGGTCTTATGAATTGTATTATTTATTTTATAGATTTTATGGGCTGAGAGAGCCATGGCAAAGTGCATTTAATTGCATTTTATTGTACATTGTAATTTTTAATGCATATGACAAGAAACTTGAACCTTGAAATGCCAGTCAAAAACTTTACTGTGCAAAAAGAAAGCATTATGTTAACTGTGTCCAGAAGCAGCATTGACTTATCTGGGCTCAGAGGCATCTGGGATAGCATCAGATAATAGGAACATTTATTGTAGTCAGATAAATCAGTATTCCAGGTCCTTTTTTGGAAGACATGAACACCGAATGCATGGATACCAGGTGCTCTGGACCAAAGATGAAAAGGACCATCCAGACTGTTACAAGCAACTAGTCCAAAAGCCATGGTCTGTCATGGTATGGGGTTGTGTCAGTGCTCTTGGCAAAGATAACTTACACTTCTGTGATGGCAGCATTAATGCAGAAAAGTACATTGAGATTCTGGAGCAACTGATGCTGCCTTCAAGGCGACAGCTTTTTCAGGGATATTTCAACAAGACAATACAAACTTACATTCTGAACATATTACAAAGGCATGACTGTGGAAGAAGACGGTGCCTGTTGCCTCTGTCCCCAGTAGAGAATGTGTGGCAAATTTTGAAATGAAAAATATGACAAAGACTCTTTTATTGTCTTTTATTATCCCATTGTCTTCAGTCCCTACACATCTTTTAAGTGTTGTGAGAAGGAATGGGAACATTATAAGGTGGTAAATGTTTTAGCATCCAAACTTTTTTTTTTTAATGTGTTGCAAGAATCAAAATAGAAAAAAGTGCTTCTTGTTAAAAAAACCCCCAATAAAATTCATGACGTAAAACATCAAATAATGTGCTGTTGTATTGCTTTGAGTGCAATACAGGTCAAAGATTATTTAAACATCATTGTTTTCAGTTTTAATTTCAAGATACTGTCCCAGGGCGGCACGGTGGTGTAGTGGTTAGCGCTGTCGCCTCACAGCAAGAAGGTCCTGGGTTCGAGCCCCGGGGCCGGCGAGGGCCTTTCTGTGTGGAGTTTGCATGTTCTCCCCGTGTCCGCGTGGGTTTCCTCCGGGTGCTCCGGTTTCCCCCACAGTCCAAAGACATGCAGGTTAGGTTAACTGGTGACTCTAAATTGACCGTAGGTGTGAATGAGAGTGTGAATGGTTGTCTGTGTCTATGTGTCAGCCCTGTGATGACCTGGCGACTTGTCCAGGGTGTACCCCGCCTTTCGCCCGTAGTCAGCTGGGATAGGCTCCAGCTTGCCTGCGACCCTGTAGAAGGATAAAGCGGCTAGAGATAATGAGATGAGATACTGTCCCAACTTTTTCTAATTTGGGGCTGTATATTTGTGGCATTTGGCAGATCCCCTGATCCAGAGCAACTTACAGAAATACTTTGAAGTCTCCATCAATAAATATATGCTCATACTGGTTCACTAGGTCAGGGGCTAAGAGTACTATCAGTTTAAAAACTGTTGGGGAGTTTAGTGTTGTATGACCCCCCCCACACACACACACTGAAATTAAGGATTAAAAAAAAAAAAGAACAAAAGTGCTAATTTAAGTACTTCATGATAAAATCTTTAATGGATTTTTGAAGACAGTGACTCAGCTGTTCAGACATTTAGGGGAAGTTCATTTCACCACCAAGCCACCAGCCTTGATGCATGCCTTATTTGCACTCAGAGTTGGGAGAGCCAACTGAATAAAATGCCAGTAAGAGGATATTGTACAGATTTCAATGCAGAAACAGAGAAACATGGAAAGGTGTCAATAATTAAAGGCAGATAAATTCAAAAAGGGCTCAAAACTTCACACCAGAACAATATCAAGACTGTGTGCCAGACTGTACATAGAATGGAGGGGGGGGGGGGGGAATACAGTACTGTAAGTATTTGGACAATTCCTTTTGTTATTTTACATACTTCCACTGCACATATCCACTTCAAATTAGCACACATAATGTATTTGGACTTTATACTAATAAACATAACCAAAGAAGTATGTATTGTTAAGTACAAACAAAAATGCAAAGTATTGTAACACTTTTGAGATGCTTGGGATCTGTCACTGCACTTTGTGGTGGAGGCAGGTATTTCTGAAGTTGAAGTAGGAGCCATGCTTTTGCAGAGGCAAGGTGCTCTGGTCAAGTTTCACTCAAATGCAAACTTCTCCAAGATGTTGTTACTAGCAGGGAGAGACTACACTGTAGATGGGAGATCCTGGCTATAAAGCTGACCCTTGAAGAGTCACATCATTGACTGGAGGGGAGCTTTGCCAAGCTTTATTCTTTATATGCTTCTCATTTACTTTCTCCCTCAGATCTAGATTGTGGAATACCAAAGCCAATGTCCATGTTACCCAACATCATGAAACCAAATACCAGCACCCATTACTGAGCCCACTAGATTGGTTGCCCCAACCACTGTGAGATCTCGAAGCAGTATCATGATGCAAACATTTCATCACATAACTCTTAGAAACAGAAGATAACACTGCTATACTGGTGAATAAATTAATTATCTAAAGAATGATAACTGAATAGTCCAGGAATCCCTGCTGCCCAACAGACAGCTACTGAAATACCATTTATCTCTTTTGAGTAGTGAACAATTTAAAATTTTTTATAAAATGATAGATATAAGCCAGTATTGCAGTGATTTGCTCTCTTTTATAGATGTTGCATAATCATGAGGAAGTGCCCCATTAGATCCATATTTATTGCACCTTTTGGTCAAAACTTGGAACTGCAAGAAGTGCTGGTTCAGGACTCAGGGGAGGAGCAGTGGGCAGGACAAAGTTTTAGGATCACATTTTTAATGCCAAATTGGGCTACATTACATTAGAGGCATTTAGCAGACACTCTTATCCAGAGTGACATACAACGGGACCCTGACATATCCACAGCAGTGGGCAGCCCGGGGAACAGTTGGGGTTTAGGTGGCTAAATTTCAAGTGTCAATATGCTTCATGGCTGCTAAGATCTTGTTTAACAGCAAATAATCATAATTATTTTCTTCTTCTTCTTCCAACATTTTTGTACTTCTATGTAGTGTCGCTGTGGATAGGTTGAGCCAATAGGGTTAAGACTTGCCCATGGGCCCAACCGTGGCAGTTTTAGCAAACTGTCAGAATTAAATCTAACAAATTTCCACTAATAAAGGCAGTAAGCCTCATTCATTATTCTTTTAGTAAAAGTTGTGTGTGCATCTTTGCATAAACCAAACTGAGCAAAAAAAATTCTGCTGGATTTACAAAAGGTTCTGAAATGATGATGCTGATGAATGCCAATCACCCATTGATTACCAAGCACATGCAAAGCACAGCTGATTTGTCTGAAATGATACCCACCATACTCCATAAAAGTTCAAGTGTGCTGATAGTTGTGAGCACGATTTGGTTGATCAGGGTAAAACCTGAAAAACAGAAGTTTTTCAGGTTACCCTGTGGCTCCACTGCCACATACCGTACACAATATATTTTCCTGGCATTGTTAACATTACCCCTCCAAATGTAAATTGATGATCGCCACTGTGGAGAAGCCATCACATCTTGGAGCTGATTTAGGTGGTACATGATATATGTTGTAATCCACATCTACCTACGTTGTGCAACTGACTAACTGGCTGAATCCATTTCTCTAAGTAATTCCTGTCCTAAACACAAATAAAGGTATGAAAGCACTGTGAGGTATTGCAGCTTAGAACTCATTTCTATTAATGAAACCTGAGTGACTGTAGATAACACTACTACTACTACTAATAATAATAATAACAACAATAACAATGATATATTATATACATTTAAAAGAATTAGACTAGAAGTCTTTCACAGAAAGAAGAAACACACAATAACTTACTTCTGCAGTGAAACATAAGGTGGATAAAAGAGAAAGTGTTAAATATAACATATATGATTAGAAATAGAAGGAAAAAGAATAGCATAAGCATTTGTGGAGGCAAAGACGGGGTTGAGTGCCAGGATGTGAATGGAGAGTGAAGCTGCAGGAGGTGAATGATGAAAAAGTTACACCTGCGACAAATGAAGGCTAATTTGTATGTTCTGTGTTGCAGTGAGTGGGTGAAGGCATAAGAGGAGAGAGAGCCAAGCACTGTGAGAGGAAGACCAAAAATGCAGCACAGAGCTTGATGTGTGTGTGTGTGTGTGTGTGTGCATGCATGTGTGTTTAGCGAGTGTCTCAGTGCAGGACAGACCCATTCAAACATGCTGGTCTTACACATGTTGGTCACTGGTCTGTCTTCCTTTCTTTCATCTATGTATCTGGACTCCTGGCATTTTTATATTGATAGTATTGCAACACTTTCTGTGTGTGTGTGTGTGTGTGTGTGTGTTCCTGCTCAGACTGTCATCAATAATCATTTGCTCCTCACTGAGTGCATCCATCAGCAAGAGTAAGACATAAAATAAGGCTATCTATCCCTTTAACTCATAGACCCATCCATCTATTGTACCATCCCTGCCCCATCTGTCTATCTCTCACAGTGATATGGATGGCAGGCAATCCATTTAAAACACCACCCAACCCTGCAATAGTGTTATGCCCTGCCTAAAGTTTACACCCTTGTTTTACCCTTATTCTATTTCTCTCCATCAATATAAACCATTACTATGATATAAAATTTAGTAGGAAAGATACTAAAGAGGATGTTCCAGTTCTTCAAAGAAGTTTCCAGTGGGGCCAGGAGGGTGACAGATAACAATAATGTGAAGTTTGACTGGAGTGGTGACAGTAACCGAATGGGATTCAAAGGATAAGATGTTGAGATGATAAAGTGCAAGAGGTGTGAAGCACTTCTCCACACTTCACCAAACATTCACTGAGTTTGAACTGGATATCTGGGAAGTGTTTGATCATCCAGTCTCAGGGAAAAAACACAGGTGAAAGACTGCAGACCAGAAATCAGTGAGTGGCAGATTATGCTTTGAATTTTTGAACACTGGCAGCAGGAACCATCTAGAATGAGCTAGCACTACTCCAAATCCAGACAACCACTTCCAAAACCATGCAGGAAATGGAACCCATGGAAGTAGCACATTCTTCACCTGAAGAAAAAAGAACAGCACAAACATGTTGAAATGTGCACATGCTGTGGGAGGCAAGGACATTTCAGAGCAGAATGCAATGTAAAGCCAAAAGTGTTGCAGCGTGACCAGGTGAGCAAAAATACTACACCTATTATTGAGAATAGAAAAATAATACTGCCAGTGAAACTGTCATATTGCTCACTTGACTTATTTGACTTAATCCCTTCGCCCCTTCGAGCAGCATACTGTAGGTCATCCACCATCACCTGCCCCTGATCTTGATAAGTGGAGGTTTCTGTAACATATCCTTTTTTTCCGTGGTGGGGGTGTTAACCCCACACACAACTTCCAACCAGGAGGAGCGGGTGATCGAATTTCATCTGGTCTCTACCCTTTGACTTGTCACTCCATCCAGCATAGCTCTCCAGGTCATAGAAACACACAAACTGCTCCATCACAACAAGGTACCAATCATACTTGGAGCAGATGTTGCTCACGTATTCAAACTATTTTCCAGCAATCATCTCTGGGGCAGCAGGAAACTTCATGGGTGAAAAGATAGAGAAAATGCAGAATGTCCCTCTAGTCATGTTTAAAAGGTCACTGATGGTACAAGTGCTGTATGGGTCTCCACATGGGAGCATTTCACATAGAATCTCCATTATAGTCATCAAATATGCCATTTATATTCTTCCTGGTTCCTCCTTTCCTCATCAATTCTTGTTACATGCAGCAGCAGCTCTCTTCTTTATGCAGCAAAAAGATGTTTTTTTAAATTATTATTAAACCTTTATTTTACCAGGGATAAAATCACATTGAGATTAAAATCTCTTTTACAAGTGAGCCCTGGCCAAAAAGGCAGCACACAAAAACAGGATTAAGAACAGAATAACAATCATCACACACACTCACAGAACAAAAAAAAAAACAAAGCAAAAAACCCCCCCAAAATTAAGAACAGACAAACAAAGCAGACAGAAAATTTAAAAACAAGAACAGACTGACTGATACACTCTTAAGACAAGCTCTGAAATCAACAAGTGAAATAAAAACCTCAAGTTTTAGTTGTCTCTGTAGCTCATTCCATGCTGTTGGAGCACTACAAGCAAAGGCAGTCTTACCAAACTCAGATTTTGCCTGCACAACATCATACAAGATATATCTACTTCAGGGTTCTCACCAGGATTTTTTTTTAGCGTAATGGGTTATGGCGAGGGAGCGTAGCGACCGAGCGGGGGGATGGTGCGGAGATTTTGAAAAATCATGCCCAAAATTGGCCATATTTGACGTTCCTGGAGGGGATAAATTGCATTTTTTATGTTGTATATCCTTGATGGAAAATTGTTACATCTTTGGATCTTGGCAATGTGTTACCTACTGTTGTATTTCACTGAACTACAAAGGGTGTTGTCAAAAGATATGTAAACTCAGACACAACCAAAGAGATAATGAATGTTTTATTGTATTAAGAAATTAAGAAATGCCTGAGCACATAAAAATAAAAAAAAAAACAAATTGCATTTTCATTCAGGCATAACATACACCCAGCCCCCTTAATAAATAATTAATATATAATCTAAAACTATTAAATGACATTTAATCTCCTCCTAGCCATTCCCGCCCAGGAGTCACAGGCTGCATGAAAATTGAATTCCTCTGCTGGAGGGCCCTCCATCGAAATCATGAGGAGGTTGTTTAAAGTGTTCTCCTTGATACGATTCCTCAGAGAATTTTTCACCCTCTTCATTGAGGAAAAGCCCCTCTCACAATCTGAAAATTCAAAAGGACAAATGTTATAACAATTACAAATGCAAACAGTTAGACAATGCAGTTAGAATATTGGACAAGCCAGTCATGTACATACCAGCTGTTGACACTGGCAGAACAGCCATGGCTGCTGCCAACTTGGCCAGGTTTGGCATGGTGTCCCCATGAACCTTCTGTACCGTTTGTAGCACCTGTGTTGTTGTCAGGGCATTGTAGTGGGACTCGAGCAGAGTGGTCAGCACGCTATATTCTTTTTCGACCTCTTCCAGGCCTGCAACTTCTGTTGTATAGTGCTCACAGAGTAGCTGAAAAATAAACATTGCCGATAAGCTGGATGGCTTGCATCTATGGAGCCTAATGCCCAAAACTTGACAAGATGAAGATGTAACCTTAAAAGATGATCTTTACAATTATGGAAACAGAACTAGGTATACCTGCAGATTATGCTGTTGGTCCATGTCTGCCTCAATGGGGTTAAATATATTGAAGGCAGACAGCAGCATGACATCCGGGAATCTTTCCTGTAGGTTTTTAATGATGTTGTCCACGAAAGGCAGGTAGATCTAGAAGTTAGAATTGTTAGTGGGCTGATATACATTTCAATACTAAAAATCATTTTGCAAACATATTGAACCATGGCATCAGTTTTTATTTCCAAATTAACTACACTTACACTCCTCATGAACTGATCCATCTGTACATCGTTGTAACGAATGTTTGCAACGGTGGAGCTGTCCTTCAGGAACTGGTCTAGCTCCCTAAAGTTGCTGCCAGGTGTTGATTTCAGCGTTCTCAAGGCCTCAATGGTGGCAGTTACATCGGCATCTATATGAGTGAAGTCAACTTCAGTTCTCTGCAGAAATTAAAAAAAAAAGTTACAGATCTTTCATTAACATTCTGTTTAATTTCAACAATGTGATTTACTCACTCAATTTAACATCAATCAACATGGTCGTTTGTTGGTTTTATGAAGTAATGAATTGAGTTTATGTAGTGCTTAATTAATGGGTGAGTAAGTAACAGAAGAAATGTACCTGAAACAGTCTTGACAGTTTGGACAGGAGGGGGAGAATGTCGCATAACATGAGTAGTGTGGCGGTGAACTGGAACGTTGTGAGGAATGTTGCCAGCCCCCTTGCTGTGGCTTCGTTTCTCTCTGTTGCCTCGTGCTCCAGGCTCGTTACTACGGCCGCATATGTCCTCTTCAGGGCAGCCACTGCTTGGTGGTGTGACAACCAGCGCACATCCTTTGCCTGCGCCAACTTCACCCGGGAGTTGAGGACATCCTAAAAGAAACAGCAGATTTCATTAATGGGATAAGTACATGCAGCATTATTTGTGTGCCTCTGATTTTTGTAATCTGATTTTGTTCCAGCTAAAGATGTATGAAAACTTAAACAGCAGTCCTACTTATTGCTGGTATGCATATACGGTTGGACTATAATCAAAGATGGGGAGGTAGCTTACTTCTTTGTTTGAAAGATTGCCGCTAAGTAGGCCGCCTACCTGAATATTCTGAAGCCCAGCGGTCCGCACAGGGGAAAATTCATAGAACCTGTACAGTTGTCCTATGAGGTCCTTAAATTTCACGAGGTATGGTATCCCATCTGCTGCCTGGGCAGATGCCAGAGCCAGCCGGTGCGCTATACAGTGGATGTTTACCAACTTCTGGTTGTCACCTCTTAGTTGTGCAGCAACCTATCAACAAAAGTTATTGTATGTCAGCATGCATACTGAAGACATCTATACAGGAAAAAAAACAGTGTTAAATAAACATGTACAGAGTACTGTGGGACCAAATCCACTCTATATGGTGTTAAATGGACTCTCCAAGTGTGGAATTAACACTGCTGTTTTACTGTGTAGATAGTAGCATCATATAAATGTTGCAGACACTTACTCCATTTCTTCTGCCAACCATGACAGCTGCACCATCTGATCCAAACCCTGCCATCTTGTTGATGTCAAAGTCAGCAGACCTCAGGAACGCCTTGATGGCAGCCACAATTGTGTTTGCTTGGCCATCAGCAATGTCCTGGATTGCTAGAAATGACGTTCTCACCTAATGAATAAGTTACAAATGGAAAATCATATTTCATTATGAGGAGACTTTTTAAAATTTCAAACTGAATGATTAAAAGCTGTGGATGTCTTCATACATATGTTATCAAAACATATGGTTTTACTGGCAAGAGCACTGGGCTAACCTCGTGTGTCTCTGTGAGGTATCGACCAAAGATAATTAGTTGCTTTGCAACTGCTATGTCTGTTGTTTCATCGATGAGAAGACTGAAGTAACGGCTTTTTTGTATCGACTTGAAGATGTGCTGTCTGGGTTCATCAGATAGAACTTGCACCATCTCTTGCATTATTTCTTCTGACGTGTAATGTGCATTTCCAGCCTAGAAGAAAAATAATGAATATGGTAACGAATAATTTTCTTTTGAACAAATGAACAGATTGTTTTAAATACTTCATTAATACATTAACAGAGCACCTTTAAACACTGTGCATTTACACACTTTTTTCACAAGTTTCCAGTTCAACAGTTATGATATTATAATGCATAAGATAGGGCTTAGGGCTTACATATTGTTACGAATTTCGAGTACCTTGTTCAGGTGAGATAGGTAAGACAGCCCCAGTCCTTTCATCATGTCAAGAAGGCTGGAGAAGTTGGTTGTGTGTGGGATCTCATTCGTCGTTAACCAGTACATGGCCCTTAATGCTGCCAAGAACGCCGACCTCTCCAGGTTCACCTGTTTCTTAATGGCCTGGGCGATGCCACCAGTCCTCTCTGCAGCCTTGGCAGCGTCAACCCTGGCCTTGGCCTCCCTGTGACCCTGTGAGGTGTCATGCCTGACCAGACTGTGCTTTATGATAGTTGTGCATGGCACGTCCATCCAGACACTTACACCCCTTGTCTTTGGTGGGGGATGTTCTTGGCAGTAGGTGCAAAACATCCCTAACAACAAAGGGAAGTATTATTCAAAATGTTGGTATGTTAGAGCTGAACGTTCAAGAATGTTCAAGTGCAAGATGAGGGTCTTAGCTTTAAAATTTAATTTATGTTATGCTATTATGTGCTTCAGAGACTGAAATATTGATGTTTTTATAAACTGAGAATATCTATTCCCAAATATGGCATTTCATAGGTTTTTTTTTTTTTGTCTGGTACAAAGCCTTAAGGCATATGAATGGGTAAACAATGCGGTGTGATCCAATGTGTTTGTTTAACACCTTATGGGTGACCTTACCGATCTATGCCACTAGGGGGAACGCTAGGTATAGCCTAGAGACCACCCTATACGAACTTCATGGGTCAAGGTTGATCAATGCATGCGAGTTACGTTTGATATGCACAGTGCTGTTTTTCCAGTAGGCTTGTACTCTAGCCGTCGCGTGTTTGAACCACACAACACATGACAGGTAAACATGTGATTTCATCATACAATCGTCAACCCTTGTCCAATCGATTTTATCTAGTAACATGTTGTAGGCTACCTTATAAGGCCCACCTATCACTTTTTAAAGTACCCTTCAAAGGTTTATAAAATAAACTTTAACATACCGGTTCCATCCGACGACACTTCCATCCAGGGAAATTCTTGTTTCCACAACGGGTCGATGCCCGATTTTCTCCTGTTTTGGTTCGCCGTCTTCTGTTAACACCACGGGAGTAACTTTGATTGTAACCACTGTTAATTCTCTGATTTAAAGCCACAAGGGCGATCACGTTTGGCACATTGGAGCTGAATCCCATGACTAAAATCATATCATTAACCTCATTCTCACCTGTGAATTTCCAGCCTCTGCTCTGCTCAGCCTAACCCCACTAGGCCTACCTCCATCCTCTGCCCGTTTATCTGCTACCTCCTTTCCTCTGCCTCCTATGTCCTTTCCTTCATCTCCTCCAACCTCTCTTGTGCCTGTCTCCTTATAGAAATATAACGATGGATGGCATGCAGGCAGATTACCAGTGTGTTAATGTTAGCCACAGTGGGATCCAGTAAATTAGCGCTAATCATCCGATACGTGCGCCCTGTCATATTGCTAAACCTGCTTACAAAGTAGACGTTTTCATTCATCAAAGGGCTTTGGGTTAAGTTTTCAAGCGTGATGGAAAACCTGTAGAAGTGGTGCACTTACATTTCTAACTGTGAAGAAAGAGCGAATGTCTCTTTTTTTGCGAGGGGGTCCGTCATCCATTGTCATTCACCGAAGTCCAGCTCAAGAGAAAGTTATCGCCAGGATCTCTCTCTCTCTCTCTCTCTCTCTCTCTCTCTCGGAACTGATTTCCAGGCATGGGTTTCCTAACAAACGTAGGCTGATTTTGACACCTTGAAAACTGCTCAAGTGCGCAGGAAAAAAAAAACTTTTGGCGATGGTGATGAACAACTGAAAACAACCGTTACGCTATATTAAAAATTTAGCGTAGCGGGGGGAAATTACCGTTGCGGTCTGAAATTTTAGCGTAGCGGGCCGCAACCATATAAAGCGCTGGCGAGAACCCTGTACTTGACCGTAGATTGTACCGAGATGTACTAGGTGTTAAAATAACATATATAAGAAGGAAGTTGGCCAATTATTGCTTTGTACACAAAAATTAACCAGTATTTATGTCTTCTCATAAAGAGTGAGGACCAACCAACCATTTCATACAAGGCACAGTGATGGGTGGAGTAACTTGCTTGAGTGATAAATCTAAACGCAGAATGATACACAGAGTCTAAGGACTGTAACAGAGCTTTAGAGGTATGTCTATAAAATACGTCCCCATAATCCAAGACTGGCAGAAAAGTAGATTCAACCAATCTTTTCCTTGCTTGTTGAGTAAAGCAAGATTTGTTTCTAAAGAAAAAAACGAACTTTAATTTCAGTCTACAAAGTAAATTCTCAACATGCAATTTAAAGGATAGATCTTCCTCCAACATAAAACCCAGATATCTATACGAGGAGACTAGTTCAATTGATTTACCCTGCAAAGTGCATAGTTGAGGCAGGGAGGATCCCAGTTTATGGGTTCTAGAAAAGAACATGAACTTTGTTTTCTTATTGTTAAGAATTAATTTCAAGGAATTTAGATTTCACTGTACCACAGTCACTACGTTTACATGCACATAGAGAGAATCGAATTTCTGCCGTTGCTCGACTGAAATCGAAGTTCAAAATGCCATGTATACACCTTAATTCGGCTGAAATTGAACCGAACTTGATTTCTCGGAATCGAGCTACACGACCTAGTTTATGCGATTTCTGCCGAGCTACTTTGTGCATGTATACCCTATCGAGCTACTTGTCGAGCTACTTCCGGAAGTGACGAGTGACGAGACCACAAGCGGGAAACACAACAGCCTCGGTCGGCATGACAACGAATCATGACAACGGCATGAATCTTTTCTTTTTGTGGCATTGTTTGCACTGTTAAAATTTAGCTCACTTACTGTATCACCAAATACATCTGTACAGCTGTTGCATAGCTGTGAATTGTGTACATAAACAAGTCATTGTATTTGTGTATATATATATATATATATAATGTCCAACATCTGAAGAATGTCAATAAAAACAAAACAATTGAACTTTTTGTGTGTTTATTAAGACATAAGTTAAATTGGAAGCAAAAAAAAAATATATTTTTTGTAAGCAAAAAATGGACTTTAGAAAAATATTATTGTGCAAAATAAGTTGTCTTACAAAACAGTGGTCTGCGCCGGACAGTTTGTAGCCATAGTCTGTTAGAGCAAGCCTAACAGCATGAACACAGACTAGTGTTGCCAGATTGGGGGTTTTAAGTGCATTTTAGCGGATTTGAACATGTTTTGGGCTGGAAAACGTCAGCAGTATCTGGCAACACTATAGCTCTTCTTCATGACGACAACCGGAAGTGTACCAACACGATGGGGAGTGTAGCGCCACGTGTGGCTCGGGTGCACAATGCACCTTGCACAATAGCCCGATTTCACTTGTGCATGTAGGATTGGATTTCTCTGGCACCCCTGCTGGGACCCTTTGCTCGATTACCAACAGCAGCTCGATTTGTACGTGCATGTAAACGTACTGACAGAATGCTTCTTGCAGCTTTAAGATGGTCTCAGCCAGTGATGCAGCAGAACAGTAAATTATAGTATCATCTGCATATTTACATTCATAAGATCTTTACTGAGATTGTTAATAGATATTGTGAACAACAAGGGCCCCGGTACAGAACCCTGTGGGATACCAGATTTAATAGTAAGCTTCTCGGAGAGGTACCCATTTAGTTGAACACGTTGACATCTATTATCTAGGTAGTTTCTAACCCAGCCCAACGCTGCTTCAGAGAGACCAATATTAATCAATCGTGACAATAAATTATGATTAACAGTGTCAAAAGCTTTAGTTAAATCAATGAATAATGCAGCACATGATTTTCTACTATACAGAGCACTGATTATATCATTTAATACTTTCATGGTAGCAGTAACAGTACTATGATTTTTACGAAAACCAGACTGAATGACAGACAAAATATTGTTATTAACTAAAAACTCTTAACTGTTCACTCACAATAGTTTCCAGAATCTTAGCTATCACAGACAGCTTAGAAATTGGACGGTAATTGTCTAGTTTAGATGGATCGCCCCCTTTTAAAAGGGGCAGAACCAGAGCTGATTTCCATACTTCAGGCACAACGTTCTGTTCCAGTGACAAATTTAAAATATAGGTCAATGGCTCTGCAATGATTTCAGCTGCATGTTTCAAAAATATGGGCTCAATGTCATCCGGCCCAGTGGACTTCTTTGTATCAAGCTTTTTTATAGCCACCAAAACTTCATATCTTGAGATTGGACTAAAATTGAACTAGTTTCATGCCCTGAATGGAAAACATTAGAACTGTTCTGTCCAGAAACATCATGAAAAATAGTTCCAGCTGAAATAAAATGTTTATTAAAACAGTTCACAATCTCTGTTCAATCAGTGACATTTTTATCATTTAATGTTAATTGATTAGGGAAACTATTAGGTGCAGAGGTTGGACAAAGTGACTTAATGGCTTTCCAAAACTTAACTGGATCGTTTAAATTACTTGTTTCATTAAGATAAAATTCAGATTTCACTTTACGGACAAGTGCAGTACACCTGTTTCGTAAGGTCCTGAAGGCAACCCAATCCCTATCCTGATCAGTTTTTCTTGCTTTGGCCCAAGCTAGATTTCTTTCAAGAAAGAGTTGAGACAACTCTTCGCTAAACCAGGGACTGTCTCGGCCCTTCACTCTGTATTTCCTAAAAGGAGCATGTTTATTCACGACCTCTAAAATCAGTGTGTGAAAATACTGCCATGCAGTGTCCACATCTGGAATTAAAAATAATTTAGCCCAATCACATGCAAACATGTCATGAAAGAACCCTTGAATATCAAAGTTCTTAAAACTCCTCTTTCTTATAATTCTTGGTTTTACTTTTGGGATTTTACACTTCCTAATTGTTGCAACGGCACAATGATCACTGATATCATCAGGAAAAATTCCTATGTGGATGAATTAATGGGATTTGTTTGTTAGAACAACACCAATTAAGGTGGATTTACTGGGATTTTTAATATTTAATCGTGTGGGTGCATTTATGATTTGAGTTAAGTCCACTGAATCACAATATGCTTTGAACTGGTTTGAGAGTGACGACAACCAATCCCAGTTTAGATCACCCAGCAGTAGGGCTGCTCGATATTGGAAAAAATCAATATCACGATTTTTTCAGTAAATATTGATATCGCGATTTTTAAAACGATATTTATACACCTTTTTTTAAAGCCTCGATCATCAACACCCGAGGCACCGGGCCACATTTTTATAGTACAGGCCTCATAGGCTACCTGTCAACCCTTCCCATTGTACCCTGAAACGCCTTTTACTTAAACTATTTACTGTGCAAGCGCGTACTTTGCATAGGTCCTATCGCCTGCACAAGGCTCACGTTCTCCTCACTCAACATTTCCGATCACAGAGGATGGAGCCAGCGCTGGTATTACCAGTGATTACTGCGTAACGTCCACACTGGCTCGTAGCCAGCCAAGGATAAAATCTCTCTCTCACACACACACTACAACGTAAGCTTGTGTGTTGTTAAGACACCAACATTAAACACGCACACACACGGACTGGCCATTGGGAGTAGCGGTAGTTTTCCCGGTGGGCCGGTGGGTCAGCGTGGGCCGGTGGAGAAAAAAAAAAAAAAAAAAAAAAAAAACAGTTGCGCGCTGGCCTTTAATATGATAAGCAATGTTAACAGTTTCTTTAAGAAACTGTTATATGATAAGCAATGTTAACAGTTTCTTTAAGAAACTGTTAACATTGCTTATCATATTAAAGGCCAGCGCGCAACTGTAATAAACAATGTTAACAGTTTCTTAAAGAAACTTAACATTGCTTATCATATTAAAGGCCAGCGCGCAACTGTTTTTTTTTTTTCTCCGCCGGCCCACCGGGAAAACTCCCGCTACTCCCGATGGCCAGTCCGTGTGTGAACACGCACAATATAGAGACAAGTCCTTAAGAATTAACATACATGAAAATAGCTCAGCGGCATGTAAACATTCCCTGAAAGTGTAGGTGGCACTGCGGCTAGATGCTACGTGAAATGGCACAAGGCAAACACCATGCTTCGCTCAGTCAACAGACAAAATCCATGAACCCAGTAGTCCTCCTACTACTGTGGGTTAGTGTTCTGTGGCCAAAAACACCCTATGCACAGTCATTCCAAAACATCCCCACTAGTTGCAGGTTATGTCTCAAATACAGATATGCGTTGTGGATTAAGCGATCTATTTTCAAGCATCAGGCTTCTCTTCCTTCATCTTCCAAATGTGGACTCCGCTATCTTTTTGGCATGTCAGCATTGAAATACCATTTGCAGAGATATTTCACTCGAAAAGTAAAAGCAACACATGATTAGGGCTACATGATTAGCAGGGGGACACCGTTTTACGCGCACGGAATTTTAAAAACAATGTAATTACATCTGAGTCCGTCTACATCGCGCAATAAACCCATCCTTAGCAGAACCTACTTCAAAGCATGATGCTAGCTGCAGATGCACAAGTCAAAATCAAATGAACCCAAGTAAACATGCCGCCGCGGCGGGCAACATTAATAACCAAATTGCCTTACCTTAAAACGCTGCCTTGACCACAGGACGACTCGCAATTATTCCACTTAAATCCACACGGTTTAACACATCTAACACAGCTAGCAAGCTGGATATGTGCTAATATTGTTGTGCTTGTTTTCTTCCGTAGATGCCATTTTTACATTACCCAGTCCCACATCCAAAAATATGACGTAAATATATGTTAATTGTATTATTATAACTATTAGCAAGCAAATCAAACAACATATTAACAAATCAATATATCAAATCACCCGACACGTATGAAAACAGAAGAACTGATTTTTTACTGTTGCGGAGATATCGCGGGAGTAGAATGGATGACGTATACAAGGCTACGGTGTGCCTTAGGGGACAGAAGGGTTCGTTTTACCTTACAAATGACAAAAAATCGTTTCATATCGATATTATGAATTTTGATATCGTTTGACACCAATATCGATATCGTGATAAAAATACAATATATTGCACAGCTCTACCCAGCAGTATAATTTCTTTTAACAAAAGATCAACTAGAGCAGATGAGAGAGAAGAGAGAGCATCCTTGACAGCTGAGGGAGGTCTATAACAGCCAACAATAGTCAAATGGCAACCCTTTCCATATTCAAAATCTATGGCTAAAAACTCAAACTGTTTTGGGATAGACAATGATGTGATTACAGTACCATTGAATTTAGATTTTAAGTAGATGGCAACACCACCCCCTTTACTTTTCCAATCAGTGCAGAAAACATTATACCCCTCAATGGCAATGTCATAATTCGTAATAGATTTTTTTGAGCCATGTCTCGGACAAAACCAAAATATCTGCTTTGGTCGTCTTAGCCCAAATTTTCACTTGATCTAATTTTGGCAGTAAGCTACGGACATTTAAATGGACAAGACCAAGGCCAGAACGTTTCGAAAAATCCAAAGGAGTAAAAAGACAATTCTCCACCGGGCCAGGATTTGGGTTAATATGTCCAGCCATCAAAAGCAAAAGGAAATGTTTAGTTGCAGTATATCCAAGATGGCAGCACTGTGTTTGTCTTATGTTCAACTCATTGTCTTTTTCCGTCAAATGAATGTCTTTGTAAATCATACCAAAACAGTCTTCCTGTCGCGGTCCATTCGGTGCAAGTTAGGCCTACTGGAATGTATATTTTTTAATCAAAGGCGTAGGCTATTGCGGGAGTGGAGCCTACCTGTTGCTACCTAGGATTGCTACTACTACTGCGGGAGTGGAGTCTAATTAACGCTACTTGTTGCCTCCATGGATTGCCATTCACTACCTGCACTCATCAGACTTTGGAAACGCATCTGCCTTGTTGACAACAAGTGCGTCTATCATTATCCTTTGCGTCTTCCACCATGCATAGATTTCCAAGACCTTTACTAATCTGGAATTAAGGTGCGCATACAACCTTATTCACATATGTTGCAATTGTTTAAGGTGGGTGGAGCACAGAAGCACGGCAGGCCAGAACTGAGTTCTCAAACTCTTTATTTTTGCTTTTCAGCTGTTATCTACTACTCTCCCAGTCACACACACACAGAAGCCTTCTGGTTGGGGAGAGTTCTCTTCCTCTGCTCTCTCTCTCCTTTTTATAGGGCGTGGTCACTGGGGAAGACACACAAACACAGGTTAACTAACATCAGGTGTAGTGATTCTGCCACTTACCTTCCCTGACTCCGCCCTCCGTTCACAGACCGACGCTTGACCACGCCCCCGCTGCCACAACATACAAGGCGGCAATGAGTAGAAGATAGCCTTCATTACTGCACCAAGTTACTATGAATACCATGTCATGTCATATGCATTAATTCTTGCTTCCTTTGCATTCAAGGCATTCCTAAGAGAGTTCCTAAATCATTTTGTGATTGTGTACATTGATATTTTGTTATTCTCACCTTCAGAGAAAGACCATATTCACCATGTGTGGCAAGTGCTTCAACATCTGCTGGAAAACCAGCTCTTTGTAAAATTGGAATAATACAAACTTCACTTTGCATCACTCATGTTCCTTGAGTACATTCTGAATGAGTGGGAGTCAAGATGGATCAATCAATGTTGGAAGCAGTGATGGTGTGGACCCAAACTCTCACAACTGAGGATCTGCAGTGGTTTCTGTGGTTTGCTAACTTTTTTCAGCGATTCATATAGGGTTTCAGCACTGACTTCTGGAGACTCAAATGGACTGAGGCTTTTAAGAAACTCAAGGAAAGGTTCATGAGTGCTCCAATCATCCACCATCCTGATCCTTCACTCCTATTTGTGACTGGAGTGAAAACATCACAGCAGTCCAGTTCAAATACCATGGTTTCTCTGCCAAACTCCTGCTGTCTGTGCCCAAGCCACTACAACAAGACAACTACCCTCAGGCCCATTTGAACCTTTTCCCATTCCATGTTGACCCTGGTCCTACATCACTTCTGGTTTCATCACAGACCTCCCAAGCTTGAAGGGTCATACCACTATATTAAATATTATTGATAGGTTCTCTAAGACATGATGAAATCATATTTAAGGACATATTTAGACATTATGGTCTCTCAAAAGTTACTCTTTGATTGTGGAGTTCAGTTTACCTCATGAGTATTCCAAGCCTTTTGCACAGGGCTAAATATCAATGTTAGTCTATCCTCATGGTACTCATAATCCAATGGCTGAGTTGAATAAATAAGCACTTAAACCAGAAAGATCTGGAGGTTCCTAAGAACATACTTTTCCAACAGCCAAAATGACTGGAGTCATTACCTCCCATGGGCAAAGTATATATAAAACTCACTAAATCACTCATCCACAAATCTCACCACATTTTATTGTATGCTGGGCTATCAACCGCCACTTTTCCCCTGGTCTGAGAAACCTTCTGATGTTCCAATAGTCCACAACTGGATGAGAAAGAGGAAACAAACCAGAGGAATAGTGTATATCTTTCATCAGCAGAAGAATCAAGCAGATACGTAGATGTCACTGTCCATAACCACAGCCTTTCCCTAATAAACTTCTATAAAACAAATGTATTGTTAATAAAACACAATGACATATTAATAAAAGATAATTAATTATTGTGGCTATCAGAAAATGCATGCAGAACATGCGGAATGTATAAATAAAATTTATTCTCGTTTGCTTCATAGGGTACTATGCTTAGGCATGTTGGAAAATTGTATTGCAACTAGCCACTACAGGGCATTTCAGGAAAGGCGTATTATAAGGGGTGAGGCCAGCTGTGGGCCAGGGCATTCTATTCCTGCAAGCTTTTTCATGGAGAAACACAACCAGCAATGTATTGATACTGGCAAAGAGGTCCACCTGTGTCTCAACAAAACTTTGGCATTTGCTTCTGTCTCAACAATGTGTCCACCACACACAAGCACATAAGCCACCCTCACTGAGTCCAGTTGTTGATGGGGTGTGTAAAGGGACTCTGTACAAGGCAAAGAGTCATTCAATCTTATATCATCTTGATGGTTGATATAGCTGATTGTCATCACATTCTCTGAGTGGATAATCATGTGGTGAGTTCTCAGAAATGTTAAGAAGATTTTTAGTGCAAAATGGACTCCTTCAACTCCAATTTTTTTTAAATGTCCTGTCCTGTTGCTGCTCCGTCCTGTTATTGGTCAGGCTGCTAAAATACAGACTTGTTTTTAGTTTTGTTTTTGAGTTTAAAAAAATGTTTTTGAATAGTTTGTCTATATATACATCCTCATGTTGCCTTGTCTTGTTGAGAAGTCTCTGTTTTATATGCAATTATAAGCCTGTGCTTCCGTATTCCAGATTTCTAGTCTTCAAACACTTAATCCATTCTTGTTTCTCTCTCATGGATTATTCTTGTGTAAATGTTAACTACTGGTGCTCTGACCCTCACATGTTATGCCCCTCAATGAGGACTTTTTCAGAACTGCCATCACATCATCCCTGGGACCAGGGACAGATTATGAGACAATGGGCCCCTGGGCACAGACTCGCACAAAAAAGGAACCTGTCAGCTCTGTCCCTCTCACTCAGGATCATGGTGTTCTCCATGAAAGGACAAACAAAACACACACAAGTAAACTCACAATCAAGCTCTTCTTCAGCTGATGCTCTCTGCCACAATCTGGTATGCATAATATTTCATAGTACGTAATACTTCAACATGCAGCACTTCTAATGGCCCATATTGCCCCATAAAAATAAACTCTATAGTCATGGCAATGCAATTGTATACTGGTCTAGAGCACCATACTATTATATGAGTTAGTGGGCCCAAAACAAATCATGGTGTGAAAAAACAACTGCAGATTCCTTGGAACTTAGGAATGAGGGGTCCTTGTGTCTTTCTCTCTGGGAACCTCTGAGAGGTCCCTGAGAGGTTCTAATGGAACTGCTGTGGTGTTGCACTGGAACATGAACTACTTGAGAAGACACAGACATGTAAATTCAATCTAACCACTACGGTATGTCCTTCTTATGGTATCTTATCCCCTAAGGGTGTATGCATTGATAGGTGTAAGGTGAATGATTGCATACACTCATTGGTCACTTTAACACAAATGTGTACACCTGCCCATTTGTGTAGTTATCCAATCAGCCAATCATGTGGCAGCAGCACAATGCATTAATTCAAGCAGATAAAGGTCAAAAGCTCCAGTTAGTGTTCACATCAAACATTAGAATAGGGAAAAAGTGTGATCTCTGTGACTTTAACCCTGGCATGATTGTTGGTGCCAGATAGGCTGGTTTGAGTGAGTATTTCAGAAACTGCTGATCTCTTGGAAATTTCACACATGACAGTCTCTAGAATGTACACAGAATGGTGCAAAACAACAACAACAAAAAAAATCCTTTGTGTGGAGGGTCTGCAGGTTGAAAGATTTTGTTGATGAGATATCCGAGGAGAATGGGCTACAACAGCAGAAGACCACAGTCTGAGCTGACAGGAAGTTTAAATCAACTGAAATAAGCACTCTTTACAAATGTGGTGAGCAGAAAAGCTTCTCAGGACACACAAAACATCAAACCTTGAAATGAGCAGAAGACCACATCAGGTTCCACTCCTGTCAGCCAAGAACAAGAATCTGAGGCTATCAGAGGCACAGACTCACTAAAACAGTGAGACAATTGAAGACTGGGAAAAGACTAGATTTTTTTTTTCATCTTCAACTGTCCATTTTGAATGAGTTACCTTCCAATTCCTGTTACTGGCTGACAGGAGTGGAACCCACTGTGGTCTTCTGCTGTTGTAGCCCATTCTCCTTAAGGTTTGATATTTTGTTCATGCTGGGATGCTTTTCTGCTCACCATGGTTGTAGAGTGTGAATTATTGGCTATAAATTTATGAAAGATTTTACAGTGCAGTTTAAGTGGACATTGTTCTTCTGCACTTGCAGACAAGTCAATGCAGCCACTCTTCATCCAGTCTCACACCTTCTCACAGCTTCTGATGCCACTTCACCTGATCATTGGCCAGCTTCTCCTAGACATCTTTCACAATATCCAGGACCACCATGTCATGCTTGGTCACATCCTTGAATTGAAGTAATGATTGCCCTCACCCTCTAGCACCATCACTGAGCTTGCTGTACAGGATATCCTTTGGCAGCTGCCTATCTGGCATTCTGTGCAGGTGTTTGAGCCACGTCTGGAACAGAGGCTTACAACCTGTCCATGCCAGCACCATCTCCTTTGTGACCTCGTCCTGCCAAGTAATGCAAAGGATACTCCTCAAGCAGCACATGTGAAATGCAGTCAGCTTCCTCTCATGCCGCACATATGTTGTCCATGTCTCTGATCCATATAACAGGACACTCACCACGCAGCACTTAGAGATGCGCACCTTCATGCATTCATTGATGTCCACTGACAGGTTGCTACTGACTGTTGAACCAAGATACACAAATTGGTTCACAGTATTTAGCTCTTGGCTGTTAACTGTTACTGGCACCTTGGTACATTCATCTTGATGCATGATAACCATCTATTTTCATGCTGATGACCAGTTCAAATTCAGAGCATGCTGTGCTGAATCTGTCTCACAGGTGCTGCAGGCTGGCAGCACTATGGGACACCAGAACCGCCTTGTCCATGAACAGGAACTCACAAACAAAGACCTTCTGAACTTTGCTTTTTGCATGCAGGTGAGCCAAGTTGAACAACTTTCCATCTGACCATGTGTGCAGAAAAATGTCATCTTCATCTTTGTGGTTGTTGAATGTGTGGTGCAGCAAAACAGAAAAGAAAATGCCAAAGAGCATGGGTACTAACATACAGCCCTGTTTGACTCCACTGCAGACGGTAAAGCCATCTAATGTTGATCCTTTGAAGAAGACTGTTGCTGACATGTTTTCGTGGAGCAATCTGATCAACTCAAGCAGTGTTGGCAGACAGCCTAACTTCTGCAGAATGGAAAACAATTCTTCCCAGCTCACCATATCGAACGACTTTGTGAGATCAACAAATGGCATGTGCAATGGTCTGTGTTGCTCTCTGCATTTTTTTCTTGAACTTGTTACAGAGTGAATATCATGTCTCTTGTTGACTGCCCGCTGTGAAATCTGCACTGCAACTCCAGGTAGACACGGTTGGCGAGCTTCTGCATCTGTGTCAACAATACTCTGGCGAACACCTTGCCAAGCATACTCAGCAGCGAGATTCCATGGTAATTGTCGCAGTTGCCCTTATTGACTTTCTGCTTATACAATGTGATAATTTTGGCATACTTCATGTCTGCTGGGAACGCACCCTCTCACCAGCATTGACAAAGCAGCTCATGCATGTGTGGCAGCAGGCAGCTTCAGCAGGTCTGCCAGGATGACGTCCATCCCTGGGGCTTTGCCTGTGGAAGTGGATTTCGGCGCATTCTGCAGCTCAGTCATGGTTGGTATGGTGTCCGGCTTAGCCATGGTGTCAAAGCTAGGAGTCAAGGCCAGGGCCACATCATTGATACTTCTTGCTTGGCCATAGAGCTCCGAGTAATGTTCAACCCATCGGACCATCTGCTGCCCTGTGTCAGTGATCAGCATTCCATCTGCAAACTTCAGTGGGCATACCTTCCTTGCTGAGGGACCGATGGCCTTGTTCAGGCCCCTGTAAAGTTTTCATAGGTTTCCTGTGTCTGAAGCCCACTGGATCTCATCACAAAGCTTGTTCCAGTACCGGCTGGTGCAATATTGTGCAGTCTTTTGCAGCTGTCACTGCACATCATTCAGTGCGAACAACGAGCTCTGTGTAGCTCATTCCTTGTACAACTTGTGTGCCTTATTTTTAACAGCAATCAGTGACTCCAAGATTTCTGAATTTTTGGCCATCCAGTCCTCTTGCGGTGGCCTTTTGATGCCAAAAGCCTCTGTTGCCATGTCATGCATAGCAGTTCTCAGGTTCTGCCAGGCTTCTCCTGGCCCTGTGCCTGTGCTGCCAGCAGTGATTTTCTTCTCGAATGGCTTCATGAATGACAACATTTTCTGCACATTTCATGTATGCAGTGTTTAGATGTGGTTTATCTTTTTGTTTTGAGACCAGCTTCCTTTTGGGCATGCTCATCTGTGTTATGACAAGGGAGTGATCAGTGTCACTATCAGCAGTGTGATACGTCCTGGAATACCTGACTAGCTCAATGTCTTTCCTCCTGATCAGGGTCAGATCCAGCTGGTGCCACCAATTGGAACGTGGATACTTCCATGTCACTCACTGCTGCTCTTTCTGCTTGAACCATGTGTTTTCTGTGCACAGCCCATGCTGGCTTCAGAGTTCAAGAACTCGCTGACTGTTTTCATTGACTTTGCTGACAACAAAGCGACTGATTGCATCGGGCCATGCAGAGTGATCAGCACCAACCCTTGCATTGAAATCGCCCAGCAGCACCATGCAGTCACCAGAAGGAATCTTACTGAGGGCACCAGCAAGGCTATCATAGAACTGGTCCTTGACAGCAGCCTCACTTGGCAGTGTGGGCACGTAGGCACAGATCAGATGAGTTGGGTTAGTGGATTGCTCGAGTGTCATGTAGGTGATTCTCTCAGACACACTGACTGGGGTGTCAAACTCTTGCACCAGCTTGTTGGACACCACAAAGCCTACGCCGTTCATGTGGTGTTCATCTTCAGCCTATCCCATCCCAAAGAAGGTGTAGTTCTGCTCCATGATGAAGCCAGAGCCAGCTAGCCTAGCTTCCTGTAGCACAGCGACATTGAAGGCAAGCTTTGACAGCTCCCAGTCAATCGAAGCTGTTTTGTGTGATGGTCCTTGTCTCTGGAGGTTACAGTCTGGATCCACAGTGAAGCCAGGACAAAGTGTGTGGACATTCCAGCTTCCCAGTCATAGACAAAGATTTGAATTCCAGTTTTGGGTTTTCTATACTATCCTTGCTTTGGTAGGTGATGACTTTACATCCATGTTTGCTCTGACCTACCCAGCATAGCAGTCAACGTGGTGGGTCAGCACATAACTGGCCATGGGCTGCCAGGCTTGAGGTGGGTGGTAGCTGACCAGTGAGACATGATGGCCCCTCCCACCATCACAGAGGACCTGTGGCGCTCTGTCTTATGCCAACCAGACCAGAGATTATAACCTGTGACTGCCACTCTGCTGTGTTGTTGCCCCAGCACATGACACACCAGGATGGAGTGTCCTCTCCACTGCACTAGCCTCGGTGATAGTGAGGGCTCCAGCATTGCCCAAGCAGCAGGAACCATGGTTGACATCCTCTGATGGACTCCCAGGAAAGACAGTGGTCAGTATGCTGGCATCAGTGCAGGCTGAAGGAGATGGGCATTGGCTCACAAGAAGCTCATCCACCCTTTGATAGACCTGTCAAAGATTGAATATATGATTTATTGTATCCTTTCAGGCAACTCAAACTAATCTGGCTATTTTCCTCTGACCTCTCTTATCAACAAGGCATTCCCAAGAACTGTTGCATACTCTTTTTTTTGGCACCATTCTGAAACTCCACAGACTATGGTTTCAAAATCTCAGGAAATCAGCAGTTTCTCATCTCATCTCATTATCTCTAGCCGCTTTATCCTTCTACAGGGTCACAGGCAAGCTGGTAGAGCCCTGCACTCCCGCGGGAGTCCTGCGGGACCCACCGCAAAGCAGTGCGGCGCGGGACAAATTTTGAAAGCTCATTGCGGGCGCGGGCGGGACCGGAAGTGCACATATGCGGCTGCGGCGGGAGCGGTGATAAGCTGCAGTCCCGCTAACTAAAAATGTGTTTGAAATAAAATGTATAAATTATTAATTTATGTCTATCATATATAACTTTTGCTGGATATTTTATTTGGCATTAATAAAAACATTTTAAGATGCCTAAATTTGCAGAGAGAGTCAGATTGCCAGAGGAATAGTATCTTAAATTTGCCGTTGATCACTCTAATGACTCACAATTCACACCCAGCTAGCAAGAGAACCATGAGTGAAGTGATTTATGACTTGCGTTAGTCTACAACTTTAGTCAAAGAGACATGTTACACAGTGACGGTAGGCTTGACTCAATGCTATCCCAGAAATCCTTCCTGTAATATGCAAATTTGGCTGTCCAATCAGAGGCGGCCAAATTTGCATATTACAGGAAGGATTTCTGGGATAGCATTGAGTCAAGCCTACCGTCACTGTGTAACATGTCTCTCTGATTAAAGTTGTAGACTAACGCAAGCAGTAAATCAATTCACTTCTTTTACTAGCTCTGTTTTGCAATAATAATAATAATAATAAAAAAAACCACACATTGGTACAAAGCAAGCCTATTCACTTTTTTATGCTGATCAGAGAATTACAATGGTTTCTCATATGATAAAAATGTGTGATTCACGATTAAATATTTTAATTGTTTGATAGCACTAAATATTATTATTAGAGACAGTACATGCTGAATTCCGAAACAAGGTAAATAACAACAACGTGAGCTGTAGATATTTATGCTGAAATCCACTCAAAGTAGGGGGCGGGGCACCATCACGCTGTGTCAAGACAAGAACTTTCCTGAGAAATAACGCGAACGTCTGCATCATGCGGGATTTGCGGGCGGGAGCGGGACAAAATATGGCAGGCGTGGGCGGGGGTGGGAGCGGGACTGAAAATCATAATTCTTTGCGGGCGGGCGCGGGCGGAGTGGGACTGCACAATGCGGGCGCGGGCGGGACTGAAAAATCCGACCCGCGCAGACCTCTACAAGCTGGAGCCTATCCCAGCTGACTACGGGCGAAAGGCGGGGTACACCCTGGACAAGTCGCCAGGTCACCACAGGGCTGACACATAGACACAGACAACCATTCACACTCTCATTCACACCTACGGTCAATTTAGAGTCACCAGTTAACCTAACCTGCATGTCTTTGGACTGTAGGGGAAACCGGAGCACCCAGAGGAAACCCACGCGGACACGGGGAGAACATGCAAACTCCGCACAGAAAGGCCCTCGCCGGTCCCGGGGTTCAAACCCAGGACCTTCTTGCTGTGAGGCGACAGCGCTAACCACTACACCACCGTGCCGCCTCAGCAGTTTCTAATATACTCAAAATTGTTTTACTGGGGGACTTCAACACTCACATGGGCAATGATGGGGAGACCTGGAGGGGTGTGATTGGGAGGAACGGCCTGCCTGATCTGAACCCGAGCGTTGTTCTGTTGTTGGACTTCTGTGCCATGCATGGTTTGTCCATAATGAACACCATGTTCAAGCATAAGGGTGTCCATAAGTGCATGTGACACGAGGACACCCTAGGCCATAGATCAATGATTGACTTTGTAGTCATTTCATCTGATCTACGACCATATGTCTTGGACACTCGGGTGAAGAGAGGAGCAGAGCTGTCAACTGATCATGACCTGGTGGTGAGCTGGCTCAGATGGTGGGGGAGGAGGCTGGACAGACCTGGTAGGCCCAAACGTGTAGTGAGGGTATGCTAGGAACATCTGGAGGAGGCTCACGTCCATCGGATCTTCAACTGCCACCTCCGGCAGAGCTTCAACTGCATACTGAGGGAGCATGGGGACATTGAGTCAGAGTGGACCATGTTCCACACCTCCATTGCTGAGGCGGCTGTGCAGCGCTGCGGCTGCAAGGTTGTTGGTGCCTGTCGTGGTGGTAATCCCTGAACCCGGTGGTGAACACCTGCAGTGAGGGGAGCCATCAAGCTGAAGAAGGAGTCCTATTGGCCTTGGTTAGCCTGTGGGTCTCCAGAGGCAGCTGACAGATACCGACAGGCCAAGCGGAACGCGGCTCAGGCGGTCACTGAAGCAAAAACTTGGGTGTGGGAGAAGTTCAGCGAGGCCATGGAAAGTGACTTTCAGTTGACCCCGAAGAGATTCTGGCAAACCATCTGGTGGCTCAGGAAGGGAAAGCAGTGCTCCGTCCCTACTGTTTACAGTGAGGATGGAGTGCTGTTGACCTCAACTGGGGACATCGTCCGATGGTGGAAGAAATACTTCGAGGATTTCCTCAATCCCACCTTCATGTTGTCCGAGGAAAAACGCAGAATCTGAGGGTGCTTGGGAGGACTTGCCCATCACAGGGGCTGAGGTTGCCGAGGTAGTTAAAAAGCTCCTCGGTGGCTGGGCTCCAGGGTTAGATGAGATTCGTCCTGAGTCCCTGAAGGCACTGGATGTTGTTGGGCTGTCTTGGCTGACACACCTCTTCAACATTGCGTGGAGGTCAGGGACAATGCTTCTGGATCAGCAGACTGGGATGGTGGTCCCCCTTTTTAAAAAGGGGGACCGGAGAGTGTGTTCCAACTATAGGGGGATCACACTTCTCAGCTGCCCTGGGAAAGCCTATGCTGGGGTGCTGGAGAGGAGAGTCCAATCAATAGTTGAACCCCGGATTCAGGAGAAACAATGCAGTTTTCATCCTGGTCGTGGAACACTGGACCAGCTCTTTACCCTTGCAAGGGTACTGGAGGGTGCATGGGAGTTTGCCCAACTGGTCTACATGTGTTTTGTGGACCTGGAGAAGGCTTATGGGTGTGTCCCTTATGGTGCCCTGTAGGGGGTGCTTCGGGAGTATGGGGTTCAGGGCCCACTATTATGGGCCATTCGGACCCTGTATGACTGGAACAGGAGTTTGGTTCGCATTGCCGGCAGTAAGTCGGACTCATTCCTGGCACATGTGGGGCTCCACCAGGGCTGCCCTTTGTCATCGGTTCTGTTCATAACTTTTATGGACAGAATTTCTAGGCACAGCCAAGGGGCAAATGGTGTCTGGTTTGGTGGCATTAGGATCACATCTCTACTTTTTGTGGATGATGTGGTCCTGTTGGCTTCATTAATCTGTGACTTACAGCATGTGCTGGGACAGTTTGCAGCTGAGTGCAAAGCGGCTGGGATGAGGATCAGCACCTCCAAGTCTGTGGCCATGGCGCTCAGCAGGAAACAGGTGGAGTGCCTACATCGGGTCAGGGGGGAGTTGCTACCTAAAGTGAAGGAGTTTAAAAGCATATATGCAGAACCATGGCCTCACTTTCGTTTATAAATGCCTTGAGACCTCAAGAATGGCACAGGAATAGTTTTAAGCAATACTAATAAATCTAATATAGTAACTTTTACAATTGATTCTTATAAGTAGCAGTCTGAGTGAATGATCTTGACATCTGTAATGTCACAGCAGGAAGTCTATTGGTCTCATCACCATTTCTGCTATACTAAAACACAGAGCTGACTGCAACTCCGATCCTCCATTTTGAGCTAATTTATCGCCATGCCACGTAGATGTGCCAGCAACATGACAGAAGGTGGATTTACATTGCATTCATGGCCCAAGAATGTTCAAACTGCAAAGATTTGGACGCATTTTGCGAGAAGTTCATGGGCACATTGGACACCGACAAAGTGGTCTCTCCTCTGCTCTGCATATTTTACTGAAGACTCATACAAGACCTCTGATCTGTTGAGGAGCACTGGCTATAAGGCCGCATACATGTCAACCTATACGGAATGTCCGTATTTTATACGAATTTGATTCAATAAACGTAGTATACGGGTGTATAAATAAAGTTATACGGATTCTTTAAAAAAACTTCAATATTTATTTAGAGCTATAATCAATTCCCATGATGATAAAAGAGCGCATAACATTTACAAACGTACCGTACGCCACAGACAGCCAGTAAAGAGTCGTATGAAATCGCGCGTTATCTTGTGGTAGCGAGACTTTGTTCCACTTTTGATCATGCGCACACCACATTGCGAGAATCCCACCAACCGGGAAGTCATAGACATATAAACATAGATGCCACCTTCTGCATAGAATCATACGTCATCCTCGCCGCCATATTGGATGTGGCAAAGTGGAGATTCTTCAACCGTCTCTGGTATAGCGCCTAGACAGTAGCCGAGAATAAAGATGCCTCATTCATGTGCCATGTTTAACTGTACCAACAGGTTTACCGTCCAAACGAGATCACATGGGATTACCTTTCCCAGGTGAGACTGGAAAAATATTTCATTGTATTTGGTCATTAGAACGTAATTTTACGAACAGATTTTCCTGACTTTGTGGCTAATATGAAGTCTCGTGCATAATAGCCGCTCAATGAAACCTGTCTCCAAACAACGAAGTATTTCCTTCGCAACTACGCTGATAACACTGTGTTTTTGTCAAACATTGGAGCTTTGTATTCATTCTGAAGGTTTATTGTTATTAATATTGAATAAAAAGTAACTGGGATATATCATTGTTGTAGCGGCAGCTTCGCAGCCGCCGCTTCAGAGCGGACAATAACTGATTCCAACGCGCGTCGTAGAAAAATAGAGCTTACATTTATTTGTTCCAACATCTAACTAACATTTAAGAGCACAAACAAAAGGGCTCCATCGCATTACGCAGTTGAAAAACTGTTTGCCTCATCCGCTCCGCCAGGCCATCAGAGTGAGGCGCTTTTATCAGACGTCATATCAATTAAGGCACGTCACTCAAAACAGACTAGACACAGTGGCCTATCATGCACAACAGTCTAAAACACAAAATATAAAACCAATATTGCTCAAAACATTCCATGAACATAAATCAGACAATCATAAACACAAAATGCAAATAAGTCATAATTTCAGAAAACACAAAATAAGCAAAATGGCTCCAACATACCGGCCCCTAATTGACCATCGTATGTCAATTCAATATATACACATAAGGAGCCATACATTACAAAATCAAAGTCCCAAAGTCCATAGGCATTCAATATCATATAACACAAAAGTATTTCGAATGTTTCAACGAAAAAGTCCTTCGAAGTATTCAAAAATGTCTCTCTCTGGGAAAAAATTGTCCTTTCAAAATGAAAAATCCAAGGGATTTCAAAAACTCAATTTCAAAAATAAAGTTACTTTCAATTTCATAGTCCATATCAAAGTATCGAATCAAATCAATAAATTCAAAGTCCATTTTCATATCACATTCAATTCTCATATTCCTCATGTATTTCTCTTTTCCACAATCATATAAAAGAGGAGTTCAGTAATCTCTTCCACATTTAGATCAACACACACACACACACACACACCTAGATTCAAATATGGTGTGGTCAGTGGAGTGTTGTGTATATTCTATATGTACTGTGATGTGTGTTATATGCTATATGTGTTCTGGTCAAGTCAACTGAGTCAGGCCATATCTCGAAGAAGACAGTTTTGTGATAGGCCTTTCAAGAATGCCAGTTTGGGTCTTGACCTTGACGCGACGTACATGCCCTTTGATGTCAGGGAATGTCTCTGATCAGACCCATAGGCCAGGAGTTGCGTGGCGCAGTTTCATCAATGATCAGTGCCAAGTCACCAGGTTTAAAGATTTCTCTTCACCTTATTCCACCTCTGCCTCTTTTGCATTAGGGAAAGGTACTCTCGTGTCCATCTTTTCCAGAAGAGATCTGATAGGAACTGGACCTGCTTCCATCGTCTCCTGGAGTAACAGTCCTGCTTGTTAAAAAGTCCAGATGGAAGGACAGGCTTTCCTTTCAGGTGATTGGGAATAAGTGGTTCAGGATCCTTCGGATCTCCAGATGGTGCTGTGATTGGACGTGCATTGAGAATGGCCTCAACTTCGCAGAGCGCAGTGTGAAGACATTCGTCATCCATGGTTTGTTCTTTGGTGACAGAATACAGAGTTTTCTTGATGATTCGTATTAGACGCTCCCCACACACCTCCATGATGAGAGCCATATGGTGGGTTGAAGGTCCATTTGATTCCCTTCTCGTGCATTGCATTCTGCATCTTACTGAGATTCATGTGACCAAGGGCTTCCCTCAGCTCCCGCTCAGTCCCCACAAAATTGGTTCCATTGTCACTGAGGATTTCTTTAACTTGGCCACGTCTACAGATGAATCTGCGGATGACTGAGATGCAGGAGTCTGTGTCCAGTGAGTAGGCCATCTCCAAGTGTACAGCTCTACTCACGAGACAGGTGAATAATGCCCCATATCTCTTGACTCTGCTACGGCCACACTTGACTTCAATAGGCCCGAAGTAGTCTAGGCCTGTATGAGTGAATGGGGGCAAGTCTGGGGTTATTCTCACAGACGGCAAATCAGCCATTTTCTGGTTTATAGCTCTGCTATGCCATCTTCTACAGAGTATGCAGTCATGTGTCAATTTCCTTGCAGCAGCATTGGCTTTAAGGATCCAATACTTTGTTCGTAGCTCTGAGAGCATCTGATTTTTTCCACAGTGGCCAAATGAGTTGTGGATATGACTCAAGAATATTCTTGAGAGGTGGTGATCGTGGGGCAAAATGGCCGGATGTTTGAGTTCTTCTGGCATGGCCAGCCTACTCAGCCTGCCGCCCACTCTTAGAATTCCTTCCTGGAGAATGGGATCCAACTTATAGAGCTTACTGTCTCTCCTAACAGCTTGGCCCTTCTGTAGTGCACACACCATCTCTGAAGGCTTGATGTTGAATATAGGTTAAAAGTGACGTCTCAGCATCCTTGAGGTCTTGCACTGACAACTGTGGGTCTGCTGGGTCGGGTTTTACGGACATGCTCAATGACACACTGGCGTGTCTGCTCTGCATCAGGTGTTTCTTGAACTTCAGAAGCCAGGCTGTTGCTCTGATAAGCTTTGGCCATGACGAGAAGTACTCCATGAAGCAGGTAAGGGGACTTTGCTGGACTGCTGTGGCAAGTGTCACAGCTGTTTTCTTTATCTCAGGGTCATGTTCAGAAAGTTCCAGAGGTTCTGTGCAAAGTTTTGGCCAAGCACTTTCAGATTCAGTCAAGAAGTCAGGGCCTTTAATCCAATTTGTATTGGTCAGGAAAGTCTCAACTCGCATTCCTCGGGATGCGTTGTCTGCTGGGTTCAGCGCTGATCGTATGTGATGCCATTGAGATTTCTGCGTCAGATTACGAATGTCACTCTGTTCGCCACAAAGGTCTTGAATCTCTGTGTGTCATTCATTATGTACTTCAGGATAGAAGTGCTATCTGTCCAGAACACAGAGTCTGATATCTTGAGGTCTAGCTCGTTCTTCAGCATTCGGTCCATTCGAGCAGCCAAGACTGCTGATGCGAGTTCCAGTCTGGGTATTGTTACCACCTTCAATGGAGCGACCCTTGCTTTCCCCATCAGAAAGGCAATCTGAGGAGGTCCACATCTGCTGGTCAGTCGCAGATAACTCACCGTCCCATAGCCACTCTCACTGGCATCGCAGAAGTGGTGTAGTTGGGCATCGGTAACATCAAACCCAGTTGGCTTGTAGCATCTTTCGATTTTGAAGCTGGAGAGCCCCTCAAGCTCCTTCATCCATTCCTTCCACTTTGATGCAAGCGCTGTTGGGATTTCCTCATCCCATCCGTAATTCAGTTTGCAAAGCTCTTGAAGAATCTTCTTTCCGGACAGCATGACTGGAGATAAGAACCCCAGGGGATCATAGATGGAATTCAGCATTGACAGGATTCCCCTTCTGCTGTGCAGTTTTTCTTTCAATGTGATGTTGAAAAAGAACATGTCTGACTCAACATCCCATCTCATGCCAAGAGCACGTTCAGCTGGAAGTTTGTCTTTTTCCAAGTCGATGTTCTTGATCTCTTTGGCTCGTTCTTCTTGGGGTAGAGATGTGAGGACTGAACGGCTGTTGCTGGCCCACTTGGTGAGCTTGAATCCACCAGTTGCGCAAACTGCTTTCAAGTTCTGGACCAAAGTGATGGCTTGTTTTTCATCTGCCATAGATTTCAAACAATCATCTACATAAAAGTTATGCAGAATGGTGCTGACAACAGCAGAGTCGGCCATATCTTTGTTATCCTCAGCTGTCTGTCGAAGGGCAAAGTTTGCACAGCTTGGGGATGAAACTGCACCGAACAAATGCACAAATCATTCAGTGCTCTCTCAGCAGTTGGTCAGTGTCACCATCTGGCCACCATAAGAATCTCAGGAAGTCCACATCATCTTCAGGAATCTTCACTTGATGGAACATTCCCTCAATGTCCCCCTTCAGGGCGACTGGTTCCTGTCTAAAGCAAAGGAGTACACCCAACACGGTGTTTGTAAGATCTGGGCCTTGTAGCAACTCAGAGTTCAAAGATGTGCCTTGGAAGGAGGAAGTACAGTCGAAGACCACACGGATAGACCCTTTCTGC
The DNA here is from genome assembly GCF_027579695.1 of Neoarius graeffei. Lineage (NCBI taxonomy): Eukaryota > Metazoa > Chordata > Actinopteri > Siluriformes > Ariidae > Neoarius > Neoarius graeffei. The sequence continues at coordinate 48,179,310 of NC_083569.1, read as the reverse complement.
TTATGACACACACTGTGGTGAGGTATGTACCAGAATCTTCCATTGTTCCGGTGGAGCTGTTCCTCAGGTACCATCTCAGCATGCCCCTTCTTAAGGACATCATTCATGAAGCTGACATAGTCCTTCTTAAACGTCAAATCCTTCTCTAATCTCTTCTTGAGACTCAAAGCTCTTTGTTCAGCCATTTTCTTATTGTTAGGCAGACAGATGTCATCTCTGTGGAATGGCAGTCGTAATTCGTAGTGACCATCTCTTTTCCTAACGGACTCATTCATGATTTTGAGAAATCTTTTGTCCTCAAAGGAGTGTTCTGACTTCTCTTCGTAGGCCAATTCTGAGAAGTCCTGGTTGTACTGTTGCACCAAGAGTTCTTCCAAATAAGCTACTGATATTCGGTTGGATGTGATCAGTGGTCAGCCATGTTGGTCTACAGGTGAGGTGATGCCCAGAGGTCCATTGACGATCCATCCTAGCTGTGTTAGCACGGCGTATGGACCCTTTCCGTGACTGTTAATCACCTTCCGTGGTTCTATGGCCTTGGGAACATTCATTCCAATAAGCAGACCAACTTCGGCTCTGATGGACTTGAAGTGAACGTCTTGAAGATAAGGCCATCCTTTCAGGTCTTCTTGGCATGGGATGTGTTCTTTGCTGACAGGAATGGTGCGCTGGGTGAACACTTCTGGAAGCTGTATAAACTCGTCACCATCAAGGTTGCATACTTCCAGTCCTGTCATGCTGTAGGCCTGTATAGGCTTTTCTTGATTCATTGTTCGCAATAAGATTTCCATTTTCCTTCCTCTGACAGACAGCTGTTCCATCAGCGCCTCTGTGCAAAAGGTTGCGGAACTTCCGGAATCCAAGAAAGCATATGTTTGTATGATGCAACTACCCTTGGATGCTTTTACCTTCACAGGTACGATTGGTAGTTTGTGATCCATAGTGCCGGCCCCTGTTTGGAGTGTAGATGCCATGCCCATGACGATGGAGTTCTTATCTGTGACACTGCTGGCATCTTTCTTGACCACTGAAGACCCTGTCACATTATGTGGCACGCCATCTGGTGGACTGCTGAAGAAGTGCAGGATGGTGGGGTGCTTCTTACCACGAGTGGCATGTCAGGCGGTTCTTGCACGTCTTGCTGAGGTGCCCTTTAATCAAGCACCCATAACAAAGTCCGTGGCTTTTAAGATACTCCACTTTCTGGTCATGGGGAACTTTAGTGATCGTTCTGCAAGACTCCATAGTGTGGTTTCCTTTGCAGTACAAACAAGGTTTCTCAAATGCATGTTTCATTGTGGAATCTTGGCTTTCGGTGTCAGATTTTTTTAGGATTCCATGTTTTGTTGACATCCGTAGTTGTTGTGACTGGGGACAAGGTGGTAGCAAAACTTTTCTTGCTTCCAGACTTCGTATGTGGGGAGTCTGTTGCCACTTGTCTTGGTTTTACACTCCTAGTCACATCTTGGATGTTGCCAAAAACAGGGTCCTGTATAATTCTCACCTGCCTCTCAATGAACTTGACAAGGTCATGGAACTTGGGTCTCTGCTGTGTTTGTTCCATGTGGTCACATACAACAGATTGCCATCTTTCTCTTAGCTTGTATGGAATCTTTGCAACAATCAATTTCATATTAGATGGTAAGTCAAGCTCTGACATGTATTGGAAGGATTGTGCAGCGTTGTTACAGCTTCTTAGGTAGAGGGTGTAGCTATTTAGGGCCTTCTCATCATCAGGACGAATGGTGTTCCAATTCAAAGCCTTCTGCATATAGGCTGACGTGATCTTAAATTCGTCACCAAAGTGATGTTTGAGCAGGCGCTTTGCTTCTCTGAAACCAGCTGCAGCATCCATGTGTAAACAGCTTCTGACAAGTTCCTTAGGCTGTCCTGCAGTAAACTGTTCAAGGAAGTAGAGCCGGTCTTCATAACTGTCAGTCTTGTCTTCGATGTTATGTCGGAACGCTTGCATAAACAGTTGAAATTCTAACGGGTCACCACTAAAAACAGGAACCTCCTTCTTGGGAAGAGAGGTCTGTGACACCACTGACACGAGCAGTTTTGTCAGATCTGACGGAGCTGAAATGTTCATGGGATCAGATGCGCCCCCTACAGGAGTGGACTGACTACCCACCTGTCGATTGACTCTCCTGCTGCCAGGTCTGGATGCAACCTGTGCGAGCACTGGGTTTGCTGTTGTTATTGTTGTTGCAGGCCTTGGCGTTGGTGCTGCCGACATGTGGTGAACATGCATAGCTTTCTGTAGCAGTGTTTTCGGGACAGCTCCCAATTCAGCAAACTGAGGTGGTGATAACACTACATCCCTTCTGCTGTCTTCAATGGTGTTTGTTTCAGCAGATGGGGGGTGGTGTGTTCCTTTCTCCAGATAGCTCTCCAGGTAAGCACTCATGTCATCTTCACGTTCAAATGTTGGTTTTACTTCCTCACCAAGTTCCATTTTATCCAACACTTTTAGTTTTGCATTAGTAACAGCTAGTTCTTCTTTCAGCTGTAGGGCCTCCATCTTAGCTTGAAGCTTGACTTTGTCCATTTCTACTTCATGTTTTTCTTTTAAAGTCTTTGCTCTGGCTAATAGGCCTGCTTTGTCAACTGCTATCTGAACTCTGGCTGCAGACACAGATGACTTGGATGATTTAGAGGATCTTGATGAATGTGTGCTAGCCTTGGACACCCTTGATATACTGTCAGTTGGGTCGACTAGTGTCTGTGGGTCTAAGTCATGTTGTGTTATCCAAGCAGCTACGTCAGTAATGAATTTGTGAAATATTGTTACCCTGGGTTCATACCAATCAAGATTTTCACTTTCTATCATTTCATCAGACATAAGTGTTTGCACTGACTCATGACACACTTTAAAAGCACTCAAAATGTTCTTAAATTCTGACAGTTCAGTAGCCTAGTAAACTAGAGCCACCCGCCTAGCGGCCAAAAATATTTTTGCCTAGCGAGTGGGTCTAGCCTCGCACCATATAAACAAACACCCCGGGCATCAAATCGTGCCCGCCAATCACAACGCAAGGTTTTTGTTTGGATTCTTTGGGCGGGCTTTTGCAGGAGTGACGACAAAGCTGCGCGACGCTGGAGAAAGCACAGCAGGAAAGATGGCTACGGGCTAGTGAACAGCACGCGTTTGACTCCGCTTTGGAATCAGTTTTAGAAGAATTAGACTTGGGAGTTTTCATTGAAACATGAGCAGGAAGAGGCTCTCCACTCATTCCTTTTCAAGAAGGACGTTTTCGCTGTTTTGCCGACCGGCTATGGCAAAAGTCTGATCTACCAGCTGGCTCCGCTGGTAGCCAAAAGGATGAGGCTAGTTTGTGCAGTACGAAGAATTAATAAACAGCTTTGAAACATTACTTTTTGATTGCTTCTTATTTTCCTGTTATTTTAAATTTAAGGGAAATTACTTCACCAAACACCACTAAATAAAAACTCAAAAACAGTTTAAGCAAACCCTTGAAAAACACTTGGAAAAAAAAGTGTATGTGGTACAGACTCCAAACTTGTGGTCATTATCTCCAAACTTCTTAATATCTAGAACCTGTTTATTAATTAATACGCATTTTGAAAAATTATTTATTTCAAGGCCTCCCCCACTGCTTTCTGTCGCTCTGACTACGTCACAGTCACTGTTACGCTGATTGGTCAGAGCGTTGGCCTATACGCACAGAGACAGTTTGAAAGACAGCGGTTTGTTCCTCCCACCCTCTTCGGAAATGTCTACGGATCGAGGCCAGACTAAATATTCACATTTAGTCTGGCTTGCCAGGCTAACAGTTCAACGTTCACAACAGAAACATCAGCATTCGCATTCATTATTGTTTTAATCTCGTTCATTTTACGAGTGCAATATCCAAGTTTGCCGCGCCGAGTTGTACTCAGTGTTTTAAATGACGGCTCAGGCACCGGTGCTGGCTCATTAATCTCGGAGCTCAAGGCCTCCGTTTGGCCTTCTTCGTCAGACATAATTTCAGTGTTTGAATTCAGTTCCGTAAAAGTTCGATCAGTTCCTTTACACAGTCACAACCAAAGTCAGTATTTCAAAGCTCCGTTACCTATTACATGCGCATTAATTAAAAGTTCAGCACGCGCATCAAACAATTGCTTCCTCGCGGCTTATTTTGATTCTATTCCTTCCGTGAGAGCACCGAATATCACAATAATCAGTCTGTTTCAGTGTTCTTAATGTAAGCAAACGAAAATAAGTGTCCACTTCGAATAAAACAAGTCTGTATTTCCATAATCAGCAAAACAAATCTTCCATAAGAAATCTTCAGTGCGAGAAGCCACACCGTCCTTCCTATTGTCTTTCTGGCTTTCCAAACAAAGTCTCTCGAAGATTAAAGATGAGCTCACCTGGTCTGTAGATCAATGAAAGTTCCAGGTTTACTCACAACATTGTAGAGACAGTGCAGGATCATCCATGAATCCTGAGGTACGTCTTCAGGTAATCCAAACAGGTACAGTTGATCCACAAACATCCGACGTTTCAGGAAACAGTTTTTCAACTTAATGTAGCGGCAGCTTCGCAGCCGCCACTTCAGAGCGGACAATAACTCGGATTCCAACGCGTGTCGTAGAAAAATAGAGCTTACATTTATTTGTTCCAACATCTAACTAAAATTTAAGACCACAAACAAAAGGGCTCCATCGCATTACGCGGTTGAAAAACTGTTTGCCTCATCCGCTCCGCCAGGCCATCTTCTTCTTCTATCGATTTATTGGCGGTTAACAATCGATGTGTATTACCGCCATCTACCGGGCTGAGGTGTGATCTCAAGGGATATTAATCATTGCAAATGCTTGCATGAGAATAACTCAAAACTGAGCCTGTAGTCAGACCTTGAGCAGGTCACGTCCTGATAGAATATTCAAAAATATATCAATATTATGTCTCGAGCACTGTGTTATCATAACAGTACAATACACAGTGAGACACAAGGTCACAGAAGAATTCTAGCCTTCTCGCTGAAATAGTAAAATAGAATGGAGTAGAATATTAACAATATTAAGAGATGTATGCTCGAGTTAATCCTTGCTCTTCTTGACGAGTATTGGTGCTCAGAGGGCGGGCATGCCCTATCAGCCCTCGTCCCACCTCACCGGAGCTTAGACAAAATCCAGCCAAATTGTCCCATGAACCAAACAAAATCTTCCCGTAAACCAATTACGAGGATAACCAAACAAAAATCTTCCCGTAAACCAATTACGAGGATAACCAAACAAAATCTTCCCGTAAACCAATTACGAGGATAACCAAACAAAAATCTTCCCGTAAACCAATTACGAGGATAACCAAACAAAAATCTTCCCGTAAACCAATTACGAGGATAACCAAACAAAAGTCTTCCCGTAAACCAATTACGAGGATAACCAAACAAAAATCTTCCCGTAAACCAATTACGAGGATAACCAAACAAAATCTTCCCGTAAACCAATTACGAGGATAACCAAACAAAAATCTTCCCGTAAACCAATTACGAGGATAACCAAACAAAAAATCTTCCCATAAACCAATTACGAGGATAACCAAACAAAATCTTCCCGTAAACCAATTACGAGGATAACCAAACAAAAAAATCTTTTCGTAAACCAATTACGAGGATAACCAAACAAAATCCGCCAGGCCATCAGAGTGAGGCGCTTTTATCAGACATCATATCAATTAAGGCACGTCACTCAAAACAGACTAGACACAGCGGCCTATCAGTCAACAGTCTAAAACACAAAATATAAAACCAATATTGCTCAAAACATATTCCATGAACATAAATCAGACAATCAAACACAAAATGCAAATTATAAGTCATAATTTCAGAAAACACAAAATAAGCAAAATGGCTCCAACAATTGTTAATTATCATTCAAATTTTAGGTAAATTATTTTAATTTTCATCTTATACAGATTTTATAAGGGAAATACGGATTTTGGAGGTTGGTCATACAGGTTTGATTGACCAAAGGTTGACATGTATGAGGCCATATTGAAAGAGGGTGCAGTCCCAACAATTAAATAAAACTACAAGAAAAGGAAAGCATTTATTTTATTTTTTAAAAGGAAAGTAAGTTGCATCAGTTCTCCTGGAGTGTGAGCTGAGGGTTGTTGGTAAAACCTGGGATGGAACGGGACAGGACATATCGCTCGGGCAGTGACCTCCCTGCAGTTGTTGCTAAAACCAATGGTGTTCCATTCCATCCCAGGTTTTAGTAATTGCCTGAGCTGAGCAGTAATGGCGGAGTACTCAGTATGGAGAAAATGGAGAATGAGTTGACCAGCCGTCTGATTTCTAAACTGGATATTGCTGCCATCTCGCCCTTTTGTGGAAGAAGCGAATGAACAGAGAACTGAACAAACAGCTGAAAGTCAGATTGTTTCAAAACAATCGGCCACAAGGTCGGCCTTCAAGAAGCGAGAACACAGATGAGTAAGCTCGAAATCTCATTTGGATATAAAACAACAAAAACAACACATTGTTTACCTGCATTTAGATTAATACATGTAACTTGTATTGTGTGTTTAAATTACCTATATAAGATTATTTAATTTGCTTCAGAATGTGATTGTCTCAGTTCATCTGATTATTTAATTATGATAACTGTGTTTTATAGGAGTTATTTGGCGATAAGTAAAATGACGTGGTTAATGGACATGGCTTGAATGGGGCTTCAAAAACACATAGTGGGAATGAATGGTGCCATGTTGTCCATGATATACAGTCATTGGGTGCCAGCAGTCATGGAATTGTCAACCCCAGGTTCATCAAGGAGTTACAGAGATTCCAGGGATTTGCCAGTAGAGTATGGGGAAAATTTTGGTTGTCTGCTAAGAACATTAAGCTTCGTTTATTGAAAACTCAGCTCTCACTTCGTTGGTCTTACATATTGCCGAACATACTGCTTAGAACTCCTCTAAAATATTAACCCACATTTCATGTCTCTCTTTTCAGGACTTTGGTATTCAATCCCCTGCAAGAGATGAACGCTAGTTTACTTGTACTACCTTTTGCCATATTTTAACCATATGGACTACTGTGTAACCATATTGAAATTTTATTTATATTTGTCACTAATCTTTCTACTATTTACTCTTCTAACAAGTTATATAGGGCGGCACGGTGGTGTAGTGGTTAGCGCTGTCGCCTCACAGCAAGAAGGTCCTGGGTTTGAGCCCCGGGGCCGGTGAGGGCCTTTCTGTGTGGAGTTTGCATGTTGTCTGCGTGGGTTTCCTCCGAGTACTCCGGTTTCCCCCACAGTCCAAAGACATGCAGGTTAGGTTAACTGGTGACTCTAAATTGACCGTAGGTGTGAATGTGAGTGTGAATGGTTGTCTGTGTCTATGTGTCAGCCCTGTGATGACCTGGCGACTTGTCCAGGGTGTACCCCGCCTTTCGCCCGTAGTCAGCTGGGATAGGCTCCAGCTTGCCTGCGACCCTGTAGAAGGATAAAGCGGCTAGAGATAATGAGATGAGACAAGTTATATAGAGCATAGATCTCTGTGTGTGTGTTTTTCTCAATATGTGGGGCCTGTTTAGTGTACCACATGCAACTGAGAGGAAATCAGACCAAAAGTCTGAAACTGAGCACATTTTTTATACATGGAACCCGGGGAGCCCACAGAAGGGCATTTTTCAAAGGAGAATTAATTGTCATTCTCCAAAGGAGAATGCTCAGCAGTAGTTGGTGAATTTTTAAACATGCCTCAACTAAAATGAGTGTAAAGAGAGCTGAAGGGAACCACCTTTTCATCCATTCATGATTAAAGAAGGGGGAAGGGTCATTTCCCTCTACCAACCATAAATGAAGATTACAATAAGCAACAGTTCATCTTTCCAGTCTTCAAACTGGAGATTTTTGCAAGACAGGGACTTCTGAGTGTAAAAAAGTATTTTGTGTTGCTTTTTTGTCTTATCTAGGTGTAACTTGTGAAGTTGTCACAAACATCTCTCTCTAGTATAAAAACATTTTCATTGTAAAGTTTGCTGAGCACCAAGAAAATAAACAAAATAAATATAGATTGTACTATACTTTTTAATAGTTAGAACTTGTCCATGCAAGTTTTTAATTGCCTGAAGTCTAAAAGTTCTTAAAAAGATGGGTATTTCACTGCTTGCCTTTCCTCTGTTCAATGCACCACTAATGTTTATAACAGCTATAATTAGCATTCTGATACCCCATAGGCATGAACCATGAACAAATTTTCTCTCCTAATTAGTATCATTTGATGAAATACAAAAAGCTATTTTGGTTTTGTGCTATTCAAAATAAATAAGATATTTATAGAACTGTTTCACTGTTATTATTTCCTATTTGTTGGATTCTTACATTTCTTACAATTCTTACATACTTTAAAAAATAATTAAATGTAAAACAAATTATAACCCCAAATCAGAAAAATTTGGAATGGCATGTTGAAATTAGATGATTGGGTCAACACATATCCAAAACTGTAGGTCATGGGGGTGTTCCCAGTATGTAGTGATTTATCATCTATCAGAAAGTGGTCCAAGGAAGGACAATCAGTGAACCACAGAAAAGCACCTGCACAACTGCTGAAAAAAGTTAATGCTGGCTATGATAGATGTTAGAACACACAGCACATCACAGCTTGCTTTGTATGGGCTGAGTAGCTGCAGACTGGTCAAGGTGCTCATGCTGACTCCTGTCAACCAGGAAAATGCCTACAATAGGCATGTGAGCATCGGAAATGGACCATGGAGCAATGGAAGAAAGTAGCCTGGACTGGGTTGTGAACAGGCGTCAATGATACAGAAATGACATTGATTAAAGTCAGACAGCAGAAAAGGGGTGGAGTTGAGGTGGAGGTGGGTTGCAAAATGGCTTGCAGAGGAAGCAACAAAGGTAGGCAGTTTAAAGCAGCTTAAATAAGGTGCTCTATGAGAGATTTGCCAATAGAATGCATAGAAGGGAATCAGCTGAGCTGACAGCTGATGTGGGCTGGTTTGAGACCAGCTGCAGTCAGCTGATGTAGCTGGGATTGAGGGCTGAGCTTGACTTTGTGGCCTGCCAGAACACTATGCTCGATAAATCACTGCTTTCTTTTTGATTTGCATTTTCCATACAATCGCAACTTTTTCTGATTTGGGGTTGTACATTTAAAGTATTGTTAACTACTTCTAGACAAAAAAAAAGCTTTACCATTTTACTTAATATATTTTTTATTTTTGTCAATAAATTAAAAAAAAAACTGTAGAGTATTCAAGGAAAATAAGGTCTCTCATATCAATGCATATACTTACCTTAACATAGATATATTTAATTTGTACAAGCTATAACAATGTCAGATGTAAATCCTATTCAACCACCACTTTGATAGTATGAACCAACAAGATGTAAATTTTATGGCAATATTGCAGTCTTTTATATGCATATGTCTTTTTTACAACCCCAATTCCAAAAAAAGTTGGGATGCTGTGTAAACTGTAAATAAAAACAGAATGCAATAATTTGCAAATCACAGAAACCCTATATTTCATTGAAAATGGTACAAACAAAGACAACATATCAAATGTTGAAATGGATAAATGTTATTGTTTTTTGAAAAAATATATATGTTCATTTTGAATTTGATGTCAGCAACATGTTTCAAAAAAGTTAGGCCAGGGGCATGTTTACCACTGTGTTGCATCAACAGTACTTTTAGCAACACTCTCTGTAAATGTTTGGGAAATGAAGAGACCAATTGCTGTAGTTTTGAAAGAGAAATGTTGTCCTATTCTTGCCTGATATACAATTTCAGTTGCTCAACAGGTCAGGGTCTCCTTTGTCATATTTTGTGCTTCATAATGCGCCAAAAGTTTTAAATGGGAGACAGGTCTTGACTGCAGGCGGGCCAGTTTAGCACTCGGACTCTCTTACTATGGAGCCATGCAGTCTTAATATGTGCAGAAAGCGGATTGGCATTGTCTTGCTGAAAGAATGAAGGCCTTCCCTGAAAAAGATTTTGTCTGGATGGCAGCATATTGCTCTGAAACATGTATATATCATTCAGCATTAATGATGCCTTCCCAGATTTAAAGCTACCCATGTCATGTGCACTAATGCACCCTCATACCATCACAGATGCTGGGTTTGAACTGTGCACTGATAACAAGCCGGATGGTCCCTCTCCTCTTTAGCCTGGAGAACATGGTGTCCATGATTTCTAAAAAGAATTTCTACTTTTGATGCATCAGACCTTGTGACAATTTTCCACTTTGTGTCAGTCCATCATAAAAGAGCTCGGGCCCAGAGAAGGTGGCCGTGTTTTTAATGCAGTGTCGCCTGAGGGCCTAGAGAGCACAGGTATCCAGTGTGATCTATTTTTCACCTTGTCTCTTGAAGACAGAGATTTCTCCAGATTCTCTGAATCTTTTAATGATATTATATACCACAGATGAGGTGATCCCCAAATTCTTTGCAATTTTACATTGAGGAACGTTATTCTTAAATTGTTGGACTGTTTTCCCACACAGTCTTTCACAGAGTGGTGAACCCCTCCCCATCTTTACTTCTGAGAGACTCAGCCTCTCTGGGAGGCTCTTTTTATTCCCAATCATATTACTGACCTGTGACCAATTAACCAAATTAGTTGGTTTTTTTTTTTGCATTACACAAATTTTTCAGTCTTTTGTTGCCCCGTCCCAACTTTTCTGAAACATGTTGCTGACATCAAATTCAAAATAAGCATATTTTTTCAAAAACCAATAAAATTTCTCAGTTTCAACATTTGACATGCTGTCTTTGTACTATTTTCAATGAAATATTGGGTTTCCATGATTTGCAAATCTTCACATTCTGTTTTTATTTATGCTTTACTGTGTCCCAACTTTTTTGGAATTGGGGTTATAATATACAATTTGTATATCCAGTCCACTACAAAAGTATTGGAATGGTAAAATCAATTATTATTATTATACTCTGAAGACATTTGTGTTTGAGATTAAAAGATGAATGTTAGAACATGGCACCTTTGGTGGCAGCCCATCCCATCGAAAAGTATTGGATCAGATATTCTTCATGTACGGTAAATGACACTTAATATCAATATACCCAGTCTGCTGATATTTAGTGTTGGTGGTGCTTTCTTATACTCCCCTGATCACTGAAGAAGGGTGAAGAGAGGCACCGCTTAGTGCCAGCTGTGACTACTTGCTCTGCCTCACCCTGTATCTCTGTGCTTTGTGTCTGTCCACAACAACTGTCCTGAAGGGAGCTGTCCATTCAGCTCCCACAGAGTAGTGTGAAGAGTGGTGAGCTCAGAAGGAGGGTTTTTTAGAGCCATCACCACAGATATTACTGAAGAAGTACTTTACAGAAAATATGTTTTACAGTTGTCATAGTCATCCCTGATGCAAGTAGATTACTGAAAAAGCTGCATTAAAATTTTTACTGCATATATATGTGTGTGTGTGTGTGTGTGTGTGTGCGCATGTGTAGTTAACTATAGCTTCTGCTTACACAACTGACAGGGCTTTATTCTGAAATGGTCTGTTTTACTGTACACATTGCATCTTATGCTGAATGTCTATCACCTCTATCATTATATACAGTGGTGCTTGAAAGTTTGTGAACCCTTTAGAATTTTCTATATTTCTGCATAAGTATAACCTAAAACATCATCAGATTTTCACACAAGTCCTAAAAGTAGATAGAGAACCCAGTTAAACAAAGGAGACAAAAAATATTATACTTGGTCATTTATTTATTGAGGAAAATGATCCAATATTGCATATCTGTGGGTGACAACAGTATGTGAACCTCTAGGATTAGCAGTTAATTTGAAGGTGAAATTAGAGTCAGGTGTTTTCAATCAGTGGGATGACAATCAGGTGTGAGTGGGCACCCTGTTTTATTTAAAGAACAGGGATCTATCAAAGTCTGATCTTCACAACACATGTTTGTGGAAGTGTATCATGGCACGAACAAAGGAGATTTCTGAGGACCTCAGAAAAAGCATTGTTGATGCTCATCAGGCTGGAAAAGATTACAAAACCATCTCTAAAGAATTTGGACTCCACCAATCCACAGTCAGACAGACTGTGTACAAATGGAGGAAATTCAAGACCATTGTTACCCTCCCCAGGAGTGGTCGATCACTCTGAGAGCAAGGCATGTAATAGTCGGTGAGGTCACAAAGGACCCCAGGGTAACTTCTAAGCAACTGAAGGCCTCTCTCACATTGGCAATTGTTAATGTTCATGAGTCCACCATCAGGAGAATACTGAACAAACAATGGTGTACATGGCAAGGTTGCAAGGAGAAAGCCACTGCTCTCCAAAAAGAACATTGCTGCTCGTCTGCAGTTTGCTAAAGATCATGTGGACAAGCCAGTAGGCTATTGGAAAAAGTTTTTGTGGACGGATGGGACCAAAATAGAACTTTTTGGTTTAAATGAGAAGCATTATGTTTGGAGAAAGGAAAACACTGTATTCCAGCATAAGAACCTTATCCCATCTGTGAAACATGGTGGTGGTAGTATCATGGTTTGGGCCTGTTTTGCTGCATCTGGGCCAGGACGGCTTGCCATCATTGATGAAACAATGAATTCTGAATTATACCAGTGAATTCTAAAGGAAAATGTCAGGACATCTGTCCATGAACTGAATCTCAAGAGAAGGTGGGTCGTGCAGCAAGATAATGACCCTAACCACACAACTCGTTCTACCAAAGAACGGTTAAAGAAGAATAAAGTTGATGTTTTGGAATGGCCAAGTCAAAGTCCTGACCTTAATCCAATCGAAATATTGTGGAAGGACCTGAAGCGAGCAGTTCATGTGAGGAAACCCATCAACATCCCAGAGTTGAAGCTGTTCTGTATGGAGGAATGGGCTAAAATTCCTCCAAGCCGGTGTGCAGGACTGATCAATAGTTACCAGAAACGTTTAGTTGCAGTTATTGCTGCACAAGGGGGTCACACCAGATACTGAAAGCAAAGGTTCACATACTTTTGCAACTCACAGATATGTAATATTGGATGATTTTCCTCAATAAATAAATGACCAAGTATAATATTTTTGTCTCATTTGTTTAACTGGGTTCTCTTTATCTACTTTTAGGACTTGTGTGAAAATCTGATGATATTTTAGGTCATATTTTGCAGAAATCTGGAAAATTCTAAAGGGTTCACAAACTTTCAAACACCACTGTAGCATATACAGCATAATATATATATATATATATATATATATATATATATATATATATATATATATATATATATATACTCAGTTTAAGTTAGACAATGGCTGTAGCTATCACACACTGGTTTAGTTAACTTGTTTAATTAAGTAATTACAGCTACAATTGCTGGCATTTCTGTTGCGGATTACTTATTTGGTTATCATTATCATAAATCAACTTTATGAAGGAAAAATATAAATATAGAAGGAAATAGGATCTGAATTCTGGAGAAGATGAACACATTACCATGTGCTCACACCTCACTGCTTACATTTTTTTCTTTTTTCCCCCCATTTTTCCCCACTAACGTTCACATTTTCACTGATATCCTCACTGGAGGTCTGATGCCTCATTTTAGTCTTAAACAGTCAATAAATCACTTTCAAATGAAAATATTTCTTTAATTTATTTTTTAAGAATGTACTTTGTAATATGTAAACATGATTAAAGATAATTCTATTGGGGAAAAAAATAAACAAGTCTTTTTGAGGTGTGACCAATCATCTGATAACCTATTCAGTTTACTGGAATTAATTAGTGACACCATCTGCATGAAGTTCAGTCAGTGCAATGCAACACTGAATGAATAATAATCAAATTTCAGTATTGTCTTGCTTTTGTCTCAATGGAAAAAAATTGAATCAAAATTGCACTCTACAGAGTGCAAGGTCACAGAAATTTGATTCAGTGAAATCATCAGGAAAATATTCAGTTAGATATCAACACCTTACAAAAACAACATGTAATATAAGCAATGTTGTGTTCTGAGTATGTGCTGCTTTCCACAGGAAGTCAGGACTGAGAAGGCCTACCCGTATGCACAAAAAGCTGACACCTCTACCAGCCTATGGTTGTTTGGTTTGTCCCACTATGGAAAATATTAAAGCAGGCCACATCTATTAAATATGAATGGAGTCGCACATAACACCCAAAACAACCCCTGCATTGTGTAGGTCTTAACATTAAAAAAAAAAACCTTCTTGGCAAAGGTCTAAAAAGAAAAATATCAGGTCTAGAGGATTCTTACACCGATCCACTGACTGACAGCCTTACCTGGTTTTAGATTAATGCAATGAAAGTTTCAAAAGTGGTCCTTTTCAGAATTTGATAGTTTTCCCAATAGGTTTCACATATTTCCTAGAATACTGCACACCTTTTCCTAAAACTACAAGCACCCAGTATGATACCCAACTATTAAACACCCAGTACCTAATTCTCAAACCTGATATAAACAGGGAAATGCTGAAATTTCTCTCAAGAGCACTATACACAAACACCTGGAAGCCAAATAATCCAGTTAAACATACATGAAGCATACACATATGCACATTGACCACCAAGTAGCACACTGTGTTACAAAACACAAATGGTCTTGTCAAATTACACATACCATATAAAAATATATTAATATATGTTTTACATTTTTAAATCAAACAATTTGTTAAAAAAATATTTGGACTATTTCTATACGAAGAAAGCAAACCAAAAAAGAATGTTTCAGCATCGTCTTATCAATCACGACAATTTGGCCATAGATTTTCAGCCACATCATAGCCGATGTCTTCCCTGGCCAAACAATAAGGATAGTAGCACATAGTATGCTGAATCCATCCTTGGCATGACTCTTGAGTCTGCAAATGCTTTGTGGCTTCCAGTCATATCCATCCCCAAGCTGAAAAAAATCAATTCAATTGAACTGAGGAACTGAGGATATCCTATTTGATGGGAGAAAGCTCGTCTGTACGTGTGAATGGTGATGAACCATCTATGCACATCACATACAAGAATGGTTGGAAAGTTTGGAAAAAAGATCTTTATGGTGCACTGAGGAATTTTATTAAGATTGCTGCATTATATGTGCCAGTCCATCAGACTAATAAGCTGATGAACCGTTAAGACTGATGACAGCACAGGTTCGAATTATTCCAACCACAGTATGATGGCACAGATGTGGCTGGACTTGCTTTCCAGCTTCCCTCATGCTCATACCATGATAAATAACACTATCAATGAAGAAGTTATTGCATGCTAGCAATTTAACCTGATTTAGTATGACAATATTGTTGATGTCTGACTTACAGTGCCAGTCAAAATTTGGACACACTTACTCATTATAATGAATGGGTAAGTGTGTCCAAACCTTTGACTGGTACTGTATGTGTTCAAGACTATTAGGACATTTGCTCTGACTGATGATCTGAGAGGGTGGCACGGTGGTGTAGTGGTTAGTGCTGTTGCCTCACAGCAAGACGGTCCGGGTTCGAGCCCCGTGGCCGGCGAGGGCCTTTCTGTGCGGAGTTTGCATGTTCTCCGGGTGCTCTGTTTTCCCCCACAGTCCAAAGACATGCAGGTTATTAACTGGTGACTCTAAATTGACTGTAGGTGTGAATGTGACTGTGAATGGTTGTCTGTGTGTATGTGTCAGCCCTGCGATGACCTGGCGACTTGTCCAGGGTGTACCCCGCCTTTCGCCCGTAGTCAGCTGGGATAGGCTCCAGCTTGCCTGCGACCCTGTAGAACAGGATAAAGCAGCTAGAGATAATGAGATGAGATGAGAATGATGAGCTGAGAGAGAGAGAGAGAGAGAGAATACCCATTTATATGTACACCTCACCAGTGTGCTATGTATTCTTATGTCATGAGGGGATATCTGGAGATATTGCTTATAATAAGTCAAATATTTCACTATTTGTGGTTGGCTTGCAATACTGCACTTAGAATCTTGAAATGCAGGTTTCTATCATCCCACACTCACATACTATATAGCAGTATGACGCTTTGATGGATCAAGGGATTTGTCATTTTATCACTGAGTGGCTATATCTTGTTTTAAATAGATTTCAAAACAGAATATATAACAATTTATACTGAGCTTTTAATAATGATGAAGCATATAGTGATATGTTCTGTGCTTGTGATAAATGTTGACTCTGTGTGTGTGTGTGTGTGTCTGTCTGTCTGTGTGTGTGTAAGTGAGTGAGTGAGTGTCTTGTGATGCAGGACTATAAGGGGATTCTCTTTTAAATGCAACCTGATGCTGCCTGCACCTCACATAGCACTCAGCACACCTGCTCATGGAGTGGAGTGTAAACAAGAAGAGGAAATCAAAACCCTATTCATCTCTCTCTCTCTCTCTGGCTCAATACTGAAATCATACAGAAAGCTAGGAATGAATAACTAAAAAACCCTGTCAATTCTTGTTAACTGAAATAATGAATTACCTAATTTATCTTTATTGAGGAATTTTATTGTTTTATACTTATTTTATCCACTTTAGTTTAATTTTTTTAATTAGTGCAGTTTTTCTTCATAACAAATTTATGTTAAATGCTAAATGTCAAGTTAAACGTCACATTAAAGATATTGACTTTCACCGGCTCCTTTTTAGACTGGATTTTGATGTATGTAAGTCATCTCTCTCTTGCTTTGATTTGCCTCTCTTTAGTTGGCACTCCTTTCCTAGATGGTATTACCAAATGTAACATTATGATATTTTAATGTTACATACGCTTAATATTGGATTATTGAATTGACTGAATCAACAGCCAAATGTTAGTTTGTTAGTTAGTCGAAACATGTCAATAATATAAAATACAGTATGTACAGCAAAAAAAAAAAGTATAGATGGAAGAAAATGTTTCTTCATAGTTTGTCCAAAATTTGCTTTGGTAAAAGTACTGAGAAATTATATGTAGGTGAAAGTACAGATCATATTATAATATAATGTTACTCAATTAAAAGTAGAAGTATACAGGCAAAAAATGCACTCAAGTGTAAGCAAAAAAAAAAAATCCCCCTTATAAATGTACTCAAGTATTTAAAATGTAATGTTTTAAATAATGAAATTAAGAAGAACCTAAGAAAATTGAATAGGTGCTTTAACCTGAAATTTAAGTTTAAAAAAAAAAAGTACATAAAATGCCTAGGAGCCCATTCTACCACTATATTTTATATATATATATATATATATATATATATATATATATATATATATATATATATATATATATATATACACACACACACACACACCACTGCTTGCTTTTAATGTAGACAGATATTCTGTGTGTGTGTTTCAGTGCTGATATAAAAATTGGGGCACCAGTTTAAAAAATGGTAAAAGAGTGTACAATTTCAGTTGTAGTAATTTATAAGCTTGTATTCAAGGTTAGAACTTGGATTTAGGAATTGGGGAACCATCCTTCTTTCATAAGTACCAATAATGCAGAAACAGTACTGTTCAACTGATGAATTATTATACGTATCACTCAGTGGCGGTTCTAGACCAAAATTACTAGGGGGGCCGAGGTGGGGCCAGTGTTTTTTCAGGGGGGCACATATGGACAAAACATGGCAATATTTAAGCGTTCAAAATGTTTAGTTTAGTTTATTTAAAACCAAAACAAAATACATTGAGCATAAATACAATGAGATAAACATTCTGTCTCAATAGCCTAAACATAAAATAAATTGTGCTCAATAAATCTTAAAACCATGTTTCTCTTTTTTGTAAAATAAGATTTCTATTTTTGCATACAGTGAATCTTTTCTTCAGATGTGGCTGCACTGGAGTGTCGTCCAAGCACTTGCTGATATCTGGAGAAAGATGAATACAGTAAATGAGAGTGCTACTGAGAACAACATTTATTTATCATTATTCATTTATTAATTTATTATTATTTATATTTTAGGGGCGGCACGGTGGTGTAGTGGTTAGCGCTGTTGCCTCACAGCAAGAAGGTCCTGGGTTCGAGCCCCGGGGCCGGCGAGGGCCTTTCTGTGTGGAGTTTGCATGTTCTCCCCGTGTCCGCGTGGGTTTCCTCCGGGTGCTCCGGTTTCCCCCACAGTCCAAAGACATGCAGGTTAGGTTAACTGGTGACTCTAAATTGACCGTAGGTGTGAATGTGAGTGTGAATGGTTGTCTGTGTCTATGTGTCAGCCCTGTGATGACCTGGCGACTTGTCCAGGGTGTACCCCGCCTTTCGCCCGTAGTCAGCTGGGATAGGCTCCAGCTTGCCTGCGACCCTGTAGAAGGATAAAGCGGCTAGAGATAATGAGATGAGATGAGATTTATATTTTATATTTATTAATTATTATTCAGACTTCACACTTTCAGGGTAGGCTATATGAATTGTAGGCCAACACTGCTCACACACATGCATTTGTTCAACATCACAAACCTGATGGTGCTGTACTTGATATGCATGGTGAATCTGGTTGTCCCAATGACTTGTTGGGTTGTCCCTCATTCTGTCCCTCAATCTGATCCTGAATGTCTTCATCCTCACTCTCAGATTGCCTTTCAGATGCTTCACTTTCCACCTCTCCAACCACCACCTCTGGCTCTCTCTCCACCTCTGGCTCTCTCTCCTCTTTCATAATCTTCATCTTCCTTACTCTCTCTATGTTGCTTTTTGCCAACAGGGGCAAAAAAGGACATAATGTCCTTCTTGCTCCTTTTCATGATGATAGCCTACAGTAGGTCTATACTAAAAAGTAAACGGAGAGGAATGTAGCCTCTACATATCACAAGGCCATTCGAGTTTTACAAGAAGGTTAAACTGTCAGTTATTTTACCCATTTCCCAAAAATATTAAAAGTTAGGCTACTTATTGCTGTGCAACGCACTTTTAAGAAAGCGCAATAAAACGGATTTATTATTGTAGTGAACAACAGTAAAACACAGATATGTGCAAACACTGATGTTACAAAATTGAATAATTTTCCTTACCTTCGCCCCTTTGCAATAGCCTAGTTCTTGCAGGGCTGCAGCTGTTATCTCTCACGTCCGAAGTTTACAATTCACGCTGCTGCTGATCTTTCTGCTGCAGGTAACAGTGTGCGTGTAGCGCTTTAAGGAGTCCATGTAGAACACTCCGTCATGTCAGTTCCGATCTTCGAGCCAGCGCACGTCGAAATTAATAAAGCTTATTATCTGTTCAGCACAGGGGCCAGGAGCAATTTTACAGGGGCACTGGCCCCCCCTGGCCCCCGTTTAAAACCGCCTATGGTATCACTTTTCAAGTTCGCCTTTGTTTTCAGTTTGGGAATCAATGACACATGATAATTAAATGAGGCAATGAAAATTTCATACTATCAAAGTGAGTATATTTTGCTTTAGTGATGAAATGCAAGTACACAATTGTCTTGACTGAAGGAAGAAGAAGAAAGAAACCTTTATTTGTCATATGCACACTTCAAGCACAGTGAAATTCATCCTCTGCATTTAACCCATCTAAAGCAGTGAACACACACACACACACACACAGAGCAGTGGGCAGCCACACCAAAGTGCCCAGGGAGCAGTCAGGGGTCAGGTACCTTGCTCAAGGGCACCTCAGCCCAAGGCCGCCTCACGTTAACCTAACTGCATGTCTTTGGATTGTGGGGGAAACCGGAGCACCCAGAGGAAACCCACACAGACAAGGGGAGAACATGCAAACTCCACACAGAAAGGCCCTCGCTGGCCACTGGGTTCGAACCCAGAACCTTCGTGCTGTGAGGCGAGCATGTTAACCACTACACCACCATGCCACCACTGGAAGTAACTTTTTTTTTTTCATTTTTAAATGAAACAGTTTATACAGTAGTGATTAAACTGTATGTATGCTGTCAGAAAAGTGTCAATATTATTATATATGTGTATGAATTGTGTTTGCTGTGTACATACACTATATTGCCAAAAGTATTTGCTCACCTGCCTTGACTCACATATGAGCTTAAGTGATATCCCATTCCTAATCCATAGGGTTCAATATGACGTCGGTCCACCCTTTGCAGCTAGAACAGCTTCAACTCTTCTGGGAAGGCTGTCCCAGAGTTTAGGAGTGCGTTTATGGGAATTTTTGACCCTTCTTCCAGAAGCGCATTTGTGAGGTCACACACTGATGTTGGACAAGAAGGCCTGGCTCTCAGTCTCCGCTCTAATTCATCCCAAAGGTGTTCTATCGGGTTGAGGTCAGGACTCTGTGCAGGTCAGTCAAGTTCATCCACACCAGACTCTGTCATCCATGTCTTTATGGACCTTGCTTTGTGCACTGGTGCACAGTCATGCTGGAAGAGGAAGGGGCAGCTCCAAACTGTAAAAACAGTCTGCATGCCGAGGTGCTTGATTTTATACACCTGTGGCCATGGAAGTGATTGGAACACCTGATTCCGATAATTTGGATGGGTGAGCAAATACTTTTGGCAATATAGTTTATTATTTCCCATGTGTGAATCTAAAATCACATCTCAATATTATTGTAATTTTTCTGATTCCATAATTATGCCATGCTATAGTTTCCATTTTTCTCAAATTATAGTACCATAGTTCAGCTGTGCTTGCCATTTACATAAACCAAAGATGATGGGCCTCTGCTTCAACGTATTCCTTCCAGTCAACCCCAGAATATATTAAAAGTATACAGGACACCACAAAGTTGCCTGAAAAAGGCTGTCAAACCTTTAGGATATATATTAGTATGTGTACAAGCCAGACAGTGAGAGAGAGGGAAATAACTCATTTTATTGATATTTTAACACTAACTCAGTTTGTCTCCAATAGATTTTTCTGCTATTTTCTTGGAACTCACACACATACACACACACAAGCAAATTCCAGACGCTTCATTGAAACATGCTTGTCAAGGCACTGAACATTGAGAAACTAAAGTCAGTCCATAAATCACAAATGAAATAATATGAATGAATGAATGAATGAATGAATGAATGAATGATTTCTAACACCTGATTTACTAGCATACTGTAACTACTCTGAAAGATATGGAGTCTGGTGTTTGAGACATTAAATATATGCAGGAATATCCAGTTGGGGTGAGCAAAGCAACCAAATGCAGTCATCAAAAGTTCACTACTTTTTGAAAGAAAAAAAAAATGCTGACTGAACTTTAATTCTGGAAAACAGAATTACTGATTAGTGAGGGCTAGCTCAATAATAATACAATTCTTACTGCTTTTCTCATGAATTATTAATAAGACCTTCATAGCCCCATGTGTGGTTAGAAATGTCACATTTACTTACACAACAAGAGAAACAGTGAAAAAGTGAAAAAAAAACTGATATTACAGGTTTTCTTCAATGGCATTAGAGATCTTTAATTTTTAGGATTTTCATCACAAGTATTGTAATAGAATAAAAAGGGAATAAATCATGAAAATCAATTATGTCATCTTTGTTATGTTTGGTGTGTGAGTGAGTGAGTGAGTGAGTGAGTGAGTGAGTGAGTGAATGAGTGAGTGAGAGAGAGAGAGAGAGAGAGAGAGATTGTCTGTATCATGCCTTGTGCCCTGTATAATTGTGCCCTTTTCAACTCAAGCTCATTAACAAAGGTGTGAGTACAGTATACTGTAACCCAAAGGTGTGTGTGTGTGAGTGTGTGCCTTGTTCAACCCACAGGAGGCTAATTGGCCAGTGGCATTTAACATGCTGTTCAGAGAGAAATGACAAAAACAGTGCACTGTGTGATATTGCCACACATAGTTCTATTCAATTTAGAGGAGCCCATAGTAGGGCGATTTTTTTCATTGACACAAATGGAAACAAAACACAGTGATTAGTATTTTATGCAATAATACCCCATTGGTTTTACTTACTGAAAATGCATATGGTGGATCCAAATAACTGGACTTAGTAATTACACACAAACAAGAGTGCTGTTGTAGTGACTATCAGCATGATTGTGTTTTGGTCATAGACACAAGGCTGCTGGTAGTCAGAGCCATGCCGATATTCAGAGCAACAGCATGACTGCCAGTGTGATTTTTTTTTTTAATATAACAGTTCTATAAATAAAAATTAATATGATGTAACTGACATCAGACACAGCATGGTCAAATATTTTGCTTATTTTTGCTCCATCAACAAAAATACAGTAGTTTGCAAGGAAGCCACAGCTAGATAGAGCATTGCATTTTGCTTTGCAATGTACTGTACAGACTGACAGACAGCATGTATGAAGCGTACTAATGGTTTCAATTAAAACAAACAAATAAACAAAAAAAAACACTATTGCTAAAATTGGCATTTTATACATAGCAAACATATACAAGTAGAGTGATACAAACAATGGAATGTACCAGTGTTGGTATACTGCATATCAGCACTCTTGGAATGTCACTTGTCCAATCAAATTAGTGGACCTGAACTAAAATACTCATCAAAAGTTTGGACACGCCTTCTAATTCAATGTTTTTTTCTTTATTTTTGTACATTAAAAGACATTTAATGTCTTAAAGTAATGATAGATGTCATTTCTCTTTACTTAGTTGAGTGGCTCTTGTCATAATATGGATTACTACAGTTGTGGAACAGGGCTATTTACTGTATTTTTATTATTTACTATTTACTGTTTGATCTCAAACACATTAAGAAGGCAAGAAATTGCACATATTAACTTTTGATGAAGCACCTATTAATTGAAAAGCATTCCAGGTGACTACCTCATGAAGCTAGTTAAGATAATGCCAATAGTGTGCAAAATGTCATCAAGGTAAACACTGGGTACTTTGAAGAATCTAAAATATGAAACATATTTTGTTTAACACTTGTTTGTTTACCACATACAGTAATTCCATATATGTTCCAGATGTTATTTCATAGTTTAGATGTCTTCAATATTGTTCTACAATGTAGAAAATAATCAAAATACAGAAAAACCTCTGAATGAGTAGGGGTGTCCAAACTTTTGACTGGTACTGTAACTGTTGTATAATGTGTATTTAATCAATAATGTGTAAAATTATTAGTTATATTATTGCTTATTAATATTAGACTCACTACACTCTTTAATCAAGTATTATTAAAAGTTTCTATTTGGGTTAAGAATGAATTGGAGATAAAACCTTGTACACTAAGGTCATGATTTCTAACTAAGGAATCTTACACTACAAAGTGGTCTGTTTGTCTTATACCACAGTAATTGTCAGCAATTTTAATTTTAATTTATTGTGACAGATCAGTCTTTGTAACTGTAGAAAGAACCTGATGTGGGTGGAGCACAGAAGCACAGCAGGCGGTTGTTTGTATCTTAGTTCTTTCCTTTATTGCTGCTTTTCAGCACAAAACTCAAAAACTCTTTCTCGCTCGTGTGCACACACATACACACAGGCTACAAGCAAACCCTCGGTGCAGACCTCCCTATTCTCACTCTCCTTTTATCGGGCACGGTCACTGGAGGAGACACACAAACACACGTTAATTGACAACAGGTGTAGTGACACAACCACTCACCTTCCCTGACTCCGCCCTCCATTCACAGACTGATGCTCAGCCATGCCCCCGCTGCCACATACCCCCACTGCCCGACTCAGGCTGGGGAGCCATCCGGCCTGAAGCTGACCCCCCCCCCGACTGGACAGGAAGTCCACCACCACCATCTGCACCCCCAGCCTGTGGACCACCTCAAATCTAAATGGCTGGAGTGCAAGATACCAACGGGTGATCCGTGCATTTTTATCCTTCATGCAGTGGAGCCACTGGAGGGGCACATAGTCTGAACAGAAGGTGAAAGGGCATCCCAGCAGGTAGTACTGGAGGGCGAGGACCACCCACTTGATGGCTAGGCACTCTTTTTCAATCGTGCTGTACCTGCCTTCCTGCATCAACAGCTTCTGGCTAATGTACAGCACGAGATGCTCCTCCCCCTCCACCTTCTGGGACAGAACGGCCCCCAGCCCTCTGTCCGACCCATCTGTCTGTAAAATAAAAGGGAGAAAAAAGTCAGGGGAGTGCAGCAGTGGCCCCCCACACAGTGCAGCCTTTACCCTAGAGAAAGCCTGTTGGCATTGCTCCATCCAGTGGACCGGATCTGGTGCTCCCTTTTTAGTGAGATCTGTCAGCGGGCTGGTGATGTTCGAATAATTAGGTATGCACCTCCGATAGTAGCCAGCCAGCCCCAGGAACTGTCTCACCCCCTTTTTGGTCTTGGGCCTCGGGCAGGCCGCAATCACTGCCGTCTTATTAATTTGGGGCCGCACCTGCCCATGGCCTAAGTGGAAACCCAGATACCGTACTTCCACCTGCCCAATCGCACATTTCTTTGGATTGGCTGTGAGACCCACCCGCCTCAGCGACTTTAGGATGGCCCTAAGGTGTTCAAGGTGCCGTGGCCAGTCATTGCTGTAGATGATATCATCAAGATACGCGGCTGTGTAGGTGGCGTGGGGGCGGAAGACCCTGTCCATAAGCTGCTGGAACGTAGCGGGCACCCCGAACAGCCCAAAAGGAAGTGTGATGAATTAGTGTAAGCCAAACGGTGTGGAAAAGGCCATTTTCTCTCGGGACAGAGGAGTCAAGGGGATCTGCCAACATCCCTTCATTAAATCCAGTGTCGAATAAAAACGAGCAGTGCCTAATTGATCAAGCAACTTGTCAATGCGAGGCATTGGATACACATCAAATTTAGACACCTTGTTGACTTTCCTATAGTCCACACAGAACCGAACCGACCCATCGGTCTTGGGGACCAGGATCACTGGGCTGCTCCAGTCACTGTGGGACTCCTCGATTATGCCCATTTCAAGCGTGGCTTCAAGTTCATCCCGGACCACCTTTTTTTAATGTTTGGGCAGGCGGTAAGGGCAGCTGCACACTACCACCCCCAGGGGTGTCTCAATGTGGTGTTCTATGAGGTGGGTGTGGCTGGGCAGGGGCGAAAACACGTTGGAAAATTCTTTCTGCAACTGGGCTACCTCCGTGAGCTGGGTCGGGGTGAGGTGGTCTCCACAGGGGACCGGAGCGGTGGGCGGTCAATTTTCTTTTTTGAACCTCCGGCCCCAGCTCCGCCTTCTCCAGAATTACCGACACCAATACTATGGGGACCTCCTCATTCCAATGTTTTAATAGATTAAGGTGGTAAATTTGTAATGCCCCACCCCTATCCATTCGCCTCACTTCATTGTTGATGTCCCTGACTCGCTATGTGACCTCGAAGGGCCCTTGCCACTTGGTGACCAATTTGGAGCTCGACGTGGGCAGTAATACAAGTACTTTGTCTCCTGGTGTGAACTCCCTAAGGCGCGTACCCCTGTCATACAGTCAGACTTGACATTCTTGCACCTGCTGCAAATTCTCCTGTGTTAAATGCGTGAGTGTGGAGTTTGGCACACAGGTCGAGAACATATTGAATTTCGTTCTTACTAGGTGAAGGTCCCTCCTCCCAATTTTCACGTAGCATGTCCAAAATGCCACACGGCTTATGCCCAGATAACAATTCAAATGGTGAAAACCCTGTGGAGGCTTGAGGGACCTCTCATACTGCAAATAACAAGGGCTCGAGCCAATTATCCCAATTATGTGCATCTTCGCTTACGAACTTCAGAATTATATTTTTGGGAGTTCGATTAAACCGTTCCACTAAGCCATCCGTTTGTGGATGATAGACGCTGGTGTGGATAGGCTTAATCCCCAGTAACCCTTACAGCTCGTGCAGTGTGCGTGACATGAATGTAGTGCCTTGGTCTGCCAGGATTTCTTTTGGAATCCTGACCCGGGAGATAAAGCAAAAGAGTGCTTCTGCAATACTGCGTGCTGAGATGTTGCAAAGTGGCACTGCCTCTGGGTATCACATTGCAAATTCTCCTGTGTTAAATGCGTGAGTGTGGAGTTTGGCACACAGGTCGAGAACATATTGAATTTCGTTCTTACTAGGTGACCAGGACTAAAATAAAGCAACATCCCCGTGCTGACCGATCTAATGGCCTGACGAGATCCATCCCAATTCTTTCAAAAGGGGTCTCGATTAAAGGGAGAGGGCACAAAGGCTCTTTTGGAGTGGCCGTGGGATTTACTAATTGGCATTCGCAGCACGCTGCACACCACCGACGGACATCCCCGCGAATCCCTGGCCAATAGAACCGGGCCATTATCCAGGCTAGTGTCTTATCCTGCCCTAAGTGTCCGGCCATGGGATTAAAGTGAGCCGCCTGGAATATGAATTCCCGGCGGCTCTTTGGAATTAATAGCTGCGTTATCTTTTCACCAGTTTGAGTGTCCTGCGTCACTTGGTATAACCTATCCTTAATAATAGCAAAGTAGGGGAAGGCCGGCGTCGCATTTGGCTGGAGAATTTGACCATTGATTACTCTCGTTTGGTCAAATGCATACCGCAGAGTCCCGTCTCATGACTGCTCTAATGGGAAATCCTCAAGGGAATCCCCGAGAGAGGGAGGAGGGGCAGGGCGCTCCTCACTCTGTGTATCGCCCTGACGTGGTGCTGACATAGACGGCTCTGTGACAGCTTCTCCCACCAATGCTACTTCAAGGCTTTCCCCAGACGGATTACTGCAGGACCCACTCTTCACTATGTGCATCATTAACTCTTTAAAACCCGGCCAATCAGTCCCCAAAATCAGTGAGTGGGTGAGACAAGGGTTAAACGCCGCCTTTACACTATGCTTTTGCCCCCGAAATAGAATGTGGACGGACACCAAAGGGTAGTCGTGAACATTCCCGTGCACACACAACACCTTCACCACTCATGCTCTCTCCAATGCCTCACCTTGCACCAGGCTTTGGTGGATTGAGGTCTGGTTACAGCTGAAATCCACCAAAGCCTGGTACGTATCCCCTTGGACACTTACCGGTATACGATACGCTCCGGCCCGATTGAGGGCGGTTTCTGGTGCGTCAGGGACCCGGACCACTGCGCCCACCTCCATCGCGGAGCACTGATGTTGAAGATGTCCTGGCTCCCCGCAGTGCCAGCACACCAGCCCAGGCTCTCCCTCTGCACTGGTGTTATGGGAATCACTTACCTGAGGGGAAGGAGACACAGACAAGGAAGGGGAAAATGGAAGGACACCACGGGTGCACCGGGCCGGCTGAGGGGGAGCCGGCCCCCACCTCCATGGTGGGGGAATGGGGCAAGGATGGGAAGCAGAGGGAGAGGGAGAGAGAGAGGAGAAGAGGAGACACACCTCCCTGCCGTTGGAACTGCCGCCATGTGGTCCTCTGCCAGCTTGATAGCTTGGTCCAGTGATGCCAGGCAATGACACTGGACCCACACCACTGTTCCTTCCAGAAGTCGCACAACGAATTGCTCCAGTGTCATCAGGTCAATCACTCCCTCGGCGTCACGGTCGTCTGCCCTCAGCCACCACTGGCAGGCGTCCCGGACTTGTTGCCCGAACATGAACGGTCGGCCGACCTCCTCCAAACACAGCGAGCGGAAGCGCTGCCATTGTTGCTCCGGGGAGCGGCCGACACACTGGAGGATGGCTCGCCCGAGGTCAGTGTACATGAGCCAGCTGTCGGTGGGGAGCTGCAGCGTGGCCAGTTGCGCCTCGCCCATCAGCAGGGGGAGGAGGCGCGCCACGCGCTGGTCGACCGGACGACACCAGGCCTCCGTTGCTTGCTCAAAGAGCGTGAGGATGGCCTCTGGATCATCGTGCGGACCCATCTTCATTAGGGTGAGGGGGGGAGGGTCCGCTCTGCTGGCAGTCGTGGGCTCCGCCAACGCGAGCAGGTGCTGGAATGCCTGACGGTCTTCCTGTTGGGCCAGCACCAAGGCTTCAAATCGTTGTTCTTGCTCCTTCCGGAGGGTGACCAGCGCATGGTGCTGGTTCTGCTGGGCTGTGATGAGGGCATGGATCAGCTCCTTGAATGGCGAGGACTCCATGGGGCTGTTCCCTTCTGCACTCTCCTGGGTTTCAGCACCACTGTAGAAAGAACCTGATGTGGGTGGAGCACAGAAGCACAGTAGGCGGTTGTTTGTATCTTAGTTCTTTTCTTTATTGCTGCTTTTCAGCACAAAACTCAAAAACTCTCTCTTGCTCACGCGCGCACACATACACACACAGGCTACAAGAAAACCCTCAGCGCCAACCTCCCCCTTCTCACTCTCCTTTTATCGAGCACGGTCACTGGAGGAGACACACAAACACACGTTAATTGACAACAGGTATAGTGACACAACCACTCACCTTCCCTGACTCCACCCTCCATTCACAGACTGATGCTCGGCCACGCCCCCACTGCCACAGTAACCATTTATAAATACATTTAATTTTATGGAATGTCCAGGAAACAAGTTAGTTCCTGTTATTGCTCACATTTTAGCAGCTATAAACAGGCCTACCCTCTCCAGCCTCTCTTTTATTCTCTCTCTTGAACTTAACACACAGCTTGTTATGTTACAAAGAAACCAGAAAGTTCTCCATCCAACTGTCCTACATACAGAGCTCAACAACAAAATAAAAATTCATTCAAGCAAACTGGTCTGGTTAAGGTCAGGGCTCTCCTTTGTATTGAACAATGTGAAACCATTCTTTCCCATCAGTGTTCCTACACATTCTGAAAGATCTGTTTGGTGATATGGATGATGTGATACAATTTGTTGTGTAACCTATTACACAAAAATTGGAAAGAAATGTTTGAAAGGAAGCAAATCACATCAAATGGCTTGTTATGAAAATTAGGAAAATACTGGTCCAACAGAAACTACTACAATAATTAAAAAAATATAAATGAAGTACCCTGGAAGTTTCTGTATGAGCCTGCATGCATGTGGTGTTGAGATTTTAATACATGCTTAATATTACAGAGCTAGGAGTGAAGAATAAGATGTGAATGCTGATATGTCATTCCAACCTAATACATAATCTTTGTGTCAAGAAGAAAATGAGAAAACACAATATCAAAAGGCCCCATTTGATCAACAGCAGAAACCACACACACACATCAAACCACATGGAAATGACATACATCCAGCAGAGAGAGTACGTTTGTTCGGGGTAATAAGTATTTTCAATAGTCTGTCATTTCTTTGCCTTGTAATGATGTTCTGTCCCCTCTCCCTCTTTCTCTATATGCCTCATGCAGTAATATTTTTAAGATACGTCTTACAAAGTTGTAAATCTGTAAAATGTTCTATATCTCCTGATATAATTTGTGGATTTTAAAATTAAATCATAAATACTGGATGAAAGTCTACAATGAAATTATGAGTTCCTGGATTCCTTCAGAAACAAAGAAATAAGAACACCAGGACACATTTGAATATATTGCCCATCAATCTACAATTAATTGCCCATAATGACAAAGTGAAAACATGTTTTTAAAGGTTTTTGAAAAATTAATTCTCATCTCATTATCTCTAGCCACTTTATCCTGTTCTACAGGGTCGCAGGCAAGCTGGAGCCTATCCCAGCTGACTACGGGCGAAAGGTGGGGTACAGCCTGGACAAGTCGCCAGGTCATCACAGGGCTGACACAGACACAGACAACCATTCACACTCACTTTAGAGTCACCAGTTAACCTAACCTGCATGTCTTTGGACTGTGGGGGAAACTGGAGCACCTGGAGGAAACCCATGCAGACACAGGGAGAACATGCAAACTCCGCACAGAGAGGCCCTCGCCGGCCACGGGGCTCGAACCCGGACCTTCTTGCTGTGAGGCGACAGTGCTAACCACTACACCACCGTGCCGCCTGAAAAATTAATTAAAAATCAAAAAGTTCTTATTCACAAAAGTACTCAGACTCTCTGCTCTAGCACTCCAAATTGTGGTCAGGCACATCTTGTTTGCTTTATATATCCTTGAGATGTGTCTAGAACTCAGTTAGAGTCCACCTGTTGCAAGTTAAACTGATTGAACGTAGTTTACTAAGGCACACACCAGGGTCTAAGGGTCAAAAATTTACACTGCATTGTCACACAAAAACCAAGCCATGAAGTCCAAGAAACTGTCTGTGGATCTCTGTGATCAAATTGTGGCAAGACATCGATCAGAGTAAGCGTATAAAGCAATTTCTAAGGCTTTGAGTATTCCTAGGACCACCACAGTGGCCTCAGTGATTTTGAAACAGCAGAAGTTTGCCTTGCACCTTCTTTGAGTTGGCCATTCATCCAAATTGGTCATCGAAGGAAGAAGGAAGGTAAGAAAGAATCCAAAAATCACTCTAAAAGAGCTCCAAAAGCCCTGTGAGGAGATGGCTCTCTTTGGTCGGATGAAACCAAACTCTTTGGGCAGAAAAGCAAGCATTATGTATGGTGAAAAACAGGCACTGCACATCTCCTGGCTAATACCATCCCCATGATGAAACATGGTGGTGGCATCATCATGATATGGGTATGTTTTTCAGCCACAGGGACATGGAAACTGGTAACAATTGAGAGATGGATGAATGTAGCCAAATATAGGAACATCCTTGAAGAAAATTGCCTCAAATTCTGGGGCTACAAACTGGGTCTACAGTTCACCTTTCAACATCGCAATGGAGTGGCTTTGGGGGCAAGTCTCTGAATGTCCACTGAATGCCCAGCTAAAGCCCAAACTTAAACCCCATTGAACACCTGTGGAAGGACCTGAAGGTGGCAGTTCACAGGTGCTGGCCATCCAATCTGATGAAACTTTAGAAGATCTGACTTTTGCACGCATTGTACATCACTCTGGATAAGAGTGTCTGCTAAATGCCATGTAATGTAATGTAATGCCATGAAGAATAGGACAAATGGCTCAAATCCAAGTCTGCAAAGCTTATAGAGATGTAGCCAAGAAGACTTATAGCTGTAATTGCTGCCAATGGGGCTTCTATAAAGTAGTGTAAAAAAGGATCTGAGAACTTTTGTGAATAAGAGGGTTTTTTTTCTTTTTTTTCATTTTTAATTAATTATTGAAAATAACTTTTTAAAAAAAGGCTGGTCTGATTATTTTAGAAACTGCTAATCTACTGGGGGTTTTTTACACACAAAAAACTTGAGTTTACAAAGAATGATGCAAAAACAAAAGACATTGCGTGAGAGACAGTTCTGTGGGTTGAAACACCTTGTTAATAAGAGAGGTCAGAGGAAAGTGGCCAGAAGCTGCCAGAAATTATTTAGTACCTCATATAATTACGCTTTACAATCATAGTGAGCAGAAAAGTATCTCAGCATGCCCAAAACACTGAACCTTGAAGTGTATGGGTTACACCAGCAGAAGATCACACTGGGTTCCACTCCTGTTGACCAATAACATGGGCACAGACTATCACAGATCCTATCATGGGCACAGACTCACCCAAACTGGATAGTTGAAGATTAAAAGAAAGAAAAAAAAACACCTGGTCTTTTTCCAGTCTTCAACTGTCCACTTTGGGTGAGCCTGTGCACATGATGGCCTCAGATTCCTGTTCTTGGCTGATGGTAGGAGAAGTGATGTAGTTGGAGCTCATCAACCTCAAAGTTTATGTTGTGCATTCTGAGATGTTTTCTGCTCGCACAATTGTAAAGAGTGATCATATGAGGTACTACAGTCTCATCAGCTCAGACCAGTCTGTTCATTCTCCTCTGATGTCTCTCATCAACAAGTTGTTTCAGCCTGCAGACCCTACATGCACAAGATTTTTTGTTTGTTTGTTTGTTTGTTTGCACCATTCTTTATGAACTCTAGAGACTGTTGTGGATGAAAATCCCAGGAGACCAGCAGTTTCTGAAATACTCAATCCAGCACCAACAACCACACCACAGTTAAAGTCACAAGGCCATATTTATAAATAGTGTTTTTTTTTCTCTTAGATGCATCTATCTTGGCTAATCACACAACTATCAGGTATAACTAATACAGTTCCAATTCACAAAGGGTGATTATCCAAGAGGCATTTAAATCTTAGTCACCTGTGACTAATGACAATGAAAAAATTAAGATGTTTGTGGGGTTTTATGGTTGTCTAATGCAATTGTATGGGCAGTTGGCAAAATGGATGCACAGCAAATACCTGAGGTTCCTTAAGAGGAGATCCAAGAACATAAGCACTGCCAAAGGGGATTGCAAATATTTCGCAATAGGAGCAATCCACTTGAAGACTTTGATGAAAAAAAAAAATTCATAACACAATATAAAATTTCCTAAGAGTCATTTTGCTGGGTTCTCAATCTTATAACAGATGGCCTACAACACCCTACAAACAGGAGCCATGCACTCCCAGGAGTCACAACAGCAGTTGTCTGTTGCTCTTCATTTCTATGCAAAGGCATTATTCCAGTTAGATATTGGAGATATGTGTGGAGTGTGACAGCCAATGTGTCCATTAGGTGCTAAAGAAGGCAACTGGACTTGCTTGAAATCCTTGAAGACGTTTCACCTCTCATCCAAAAGGCTTCTTCAGTTCTGTCTGACTTATGGGGAGTTTCAGGTACTTATTCTCTAGTGGACCAAAAGCAACCCTAAGGCCAAGTTTACATTAGACCATATCTGTCTCGTTTTCTTCGCGGATGCACTGTCCGTTTACATTAAACCGCCTGGAAACGCCGGGAAACGGGAATCCGCCAGGGTCCACGTATTCAATCCAGATCGTGTCAGCTCCGGTGCTGTTTAAACATTGAGAATACGCGGATATGCTGTGCTGAGCTCTAGCTGGCGTCATCATTGGACAACGTCACTGTGACATCCACCTTCCTGATTTGCTGGCGTTGGTCATGTGACGCGACTGCTGAAAAACAGCGCGGACTTCCGCCTTGTATCACCTTTCATTAAAGAGTATAAAAGTATGAAAATACTGCAAATACTGATGCAAATACTGCCCATTGTGTAGTTATGATTGTCTTTAGGCTTGCCATCCTTCCACTTGCAAGTGGTAAGTGATATGCGCTGGGATCACACACACAGCGGCTCAGTCCCGAATCACTGCTTGTGCACTACACTCGCGCGCTCTGTGAGCTGCACAGGGCCAGAGTGTGCACCCTCCAGAGGGCACTCGCTGTTCAGGGCGGAGTGATTTGGAGCGCAGGATGCCTGCGGAGCCGAGCGTATCCGTGTATTGGTGTTGCTGTGTGCACGCAAATCGTGTATTGGTGTTGCTGTGTGCACACTAATCGTTTTAAAAACGTTAATCTGATGATCCGCTGATACGGTCTAATGTAAACCCCACCTAAGGAGAGTCATTGAGGTCACATGGGTCATTGACCCTCTCAGTCATCCTGTAGGTTGTTAGGCCCTGTCCACACGGCAACGGATTCAGGTGACTCCGATACAATTGCTTATCATTTAGGCCTGGCGTCCACACGGCACCGGCGTTTTGGGTGCCCAAAACGCAATCTTTTTGAGAACGGGTTCCAGAGTGGAAAGATCTGGCAACGTTGCCGTTGTGAAGTCGTCTGGATGAGTAGAACGGATTTGTTTACGATGACGTCACAACCACATGACTGTGAGTGCTTCATGCCGGGTAGAAGTGTAACGAATATCACCAGGAAAAAGCCTTACAGAGCACTAGTGAGAGTGAAACACGAGCTTGGATATTATTATTATTATTATTATTATTATTATTATTATTATTATTATTATGTTCAGTGTTAGTTCACAGTAGTAATGCAAGAAGCAGAATAGTGACAGTAATAGTGAAGCAAAAACATGCAATTGTACAAACACTGCAGCTCTACAGCAAAATATTCATTTATGAAATGGTCTGATTCTTAACACCAGTAGTGCCAATGATCTTCTCATTGCGATGCGATGCGAGTTGTCAACAAATCCTATAACTTGGTTCATGAAATGCGCTTACAAAATATTTAAACTGTGAATATTTATTGTGTAATGGTGCAAAGTGAGAGACAGAGAGAGAGAGAGAGACTCTGCCCTTAGGGCAGAGTCAATCTCGCCGGGAAAAAAAGGAGCGATCTCACCTCTTCAGATGTTGGTTTAAGTCCGACAATACATTCCTCAAAAAGGGCGTAGAGGAGCAAATTAATCCATCAACGTGTAGCATTCAATTTATTCCGGACCATTAAAGACGCCGCCTTCCGCGTAGAATCATACGTCATCCTTGCCGCCATATTGGATAGGTCAAAGCGGAGAATAAAGATTCATGTGCTGCCTTTAACTGTACCAACAGGTTTACCGTCCAAACGAGATCACATGGGATTACCTTTCACAGGTGAGAAACAACAAATTAATCCATCAACGTGTAGTATTCAATTTAATCCGGACCATTAAAGACGCCGCCTTCCGCGTAGAATCATACGTCATCCTCGCCGCCATATTGGATAGGTCAAAACGGAGAATAAAGATTAGCTGCGTTTAACTGTACTAACAGGTTTGCCGTCCAAACGAGATCACATGGGATGACCTTTCACAGGTGAGACTGGAAAAATACTTTTCATTGTATTTGGTCATTATAATGTAATTTTACAAACAGATTTTCCTGACTTTGTGGCTAATATGAAGTCTCGCGCATAATAGTTTATGCGCATGCGTCCTTACTTCTTCTATTGTTCTGGTGTCTCCGAAGGGACCGTCTTACAGCGCCCCTAGAGGTGTGGCATGTGTATTGCATCGTTTTCAGCAAGCATTGCGTTGCCATATGGACCTGATATTTTACTGATCGTTGCCCATTTGGACGCGATATATTTTTAAATAACATCTCGTTGCCGTTGTCGTGTGGATGTAGCCTTAGGGTCACTGGAGGCCTGATGTGAACGGTGTTAGCAGCCTAAAGGGTTGTTAGGGTGATCTGTGGGTTGTTTGCTCTCTCTCTGCCATTATGTGAGTCATTGAAGTCAGCCGAGTCTTGGTGTGGATGTGTATTCAGTTTTCTGGGAAGTGTGCCAAGGACTGCATTGTAGGTGGCTGATAAGTGGCTGATAAGTGGTGCTTTCTCTCTCACTTTCACTTTCTCTCCCTCTCTCTCCACCTTTCTCTCCTAGCCCGTCCCCTACCCCAGCCCCACAGAAATGGGGTCCAATTCCCCTGAAACCCACTCCCCGCACTCATGTCTGTCCTCATGTTTCTCCTCTCCCTTCTCCTTCTGTGTCTGTGCCACCATTAACCCCCTCTCTCTCTCCACAGGTGAACTCATCTATGCCCACCAGAACTGAGAGCGAGCCCAGGCAGGTCTGTCAGTGCAGAGGGAAGGCAGAGAATCAGCGCTTCCGCAAGGAAGCAGGGCTACTGATTCGCATCCCTGATGCACCACAGGCTTCCCCTGCTCGAGCGAGGGCGTACAGGATAGTTATGGAGTATTCAAGAAGGTACACTTCAGGCTTTGGTGGATTCTGGCTGTAATTCAATTCAATTCAATTTCCTTTTATTGTCATTGCACAATGTACAACGAAATTCTATTTCTCTAGTGGATCATATAAAAAGACATAAAAACATAAATAGGTCATAAGAAACAAAGACATAAAAAACACATAAGATAATAATGAAACACCATAAGACAATAAAAGGTGAGGTAAAAGCCATAAATAGGGGACAATCACAACAGTAAATAAAGTGCATATTACACAGGACTGATCATATTGCACATCCAAAGATATGTTGCACACTCCAAAAAATCAGTTCTTAGAGTTTAGTTCTCTAATAGCACTTGGATAAAAAGTGTTCTTAAGTCTGGAGGTGCAAGTTTTTAAGGACCTGAAGCACCTCCCAAAGGGCAACAGAATGAAAACATGGTGATCAGGGGGTGATAAGTATCTAATGATGTTGGTTGTGCGGTGGAGGCACTGTGTCCTGTAAATGTCCTATAGTGTTTGTAACAGAGTTCCAATGATTTTCTGTGCTGCTGTGATTACTCTCTGCAGGGCCTTCTTGTCAGCTGCTGTGCAGCTCACAAACCACACCAGCATGCTATAGGTGAGAATGCTTTCAATAAAACAGTGATAGAATGAAAGAAGCAGCTGATGTGATATGTCCAGTCTTTTCAATGTCCAAAGGAAATACAGTCACTGCTGTGCTTTCTTCACCAGGGCAGTGATATTTGTAGTCCATGTGAGGTCTTGTGTGATGTATGTGCCCAGAAATTTAAATGAGGACACTCTCTCAACTGCATTACCCCTAATGTATAGGGGAGTAGGGCCTTCACGTTGTCTCCTGAAATCAATGATCATCTCTTTCGTTTTGGAGATGTTGAGTGCCAGGTTGTTCATGGAGCACCAGTCTGTTAGTCTGTGGACCTCATCCCTGTATGCAGATTCATCACTATTGTGTATCAGGCCAACTACAGTAGTGTCATCTGCAAATTTAATGATGGTATTGGTGCTATACTGTAGGTTGCTATGTGGTCATGTGTATAAAGGGAAAACAGGAGAGGACTTAGCATGCACCCTTGCAGGGCCCCAGTGTTGATTGTCAGAGAGGAGGAGTGATAAGTCCCCATCCAGACAACCTGAGAATGGTTGGTTAAAAAGTCCCTGATCCAGCTGCACATGTGCTGATTCATACCCAGGTCCAACAGTTTGTTCTCCATTCTGCTGGGTATGATCATGTTAAATGCTGAACTGAAGTCCAGAAACAGCATCCTCACATGTTTTAGGGTGTTCCAGATGGGACAGAGTGGTATGTAGTGCTGTATTAATGGCATCTTCCATTGACCTGTTGGCTCAATATGTGAACTGGTGCTTGTCCAGGATGGGTAGGAGTGCTGCTTTGATATAACTCAAGACCAGCTTCTCAAAACACTTCATAACAGTAATCAGACCTCCATGCATCAAAGCCTGATTCAGTGCAGGGCACTGGGAAATGCACAATTGGTGAAGGTCAAGTGTGTGCATGGGGACATTCATAAATATTCGCTAATGCCCATCACTATTCAGACATACTGTGTCTGTGCTTGAAATGTTCTCAAGTTCAGTTCTCTGTTTAATTAATGAAATTTGCTCCAAACTATACTGAGAGAGTGTATTTAACTTACAATTTCTGTTGTATGTTAGTTTATGGCAGTCAGAATCTTTCTTTAGTCCAATTCCTATAGAACAGGGAGGAAGTTCAGCCATTTCTAGATGTCTAAGAACAAACTCATTTATACTGATCTCAAATTGAAAGCAACTACAATTAAATTCCCTAGTCAACTATTCAAAATAGCCAATCCTTGCAAAGAAACACATTCAGTTAATAACATTGGTAAATTTTCTCAGTGCTCTGTATTACAATGTATTTAATATAATCCAAGCAATATAATGTTATCTGAACAAGTATGCAGTTTACAGACTCTAAAACTATAAGATATGAGCCACCTGTTCTGGTATCAAAGGTCACCTATTGTGCTGTGTTGATATTGATAAGGCTGGCTGTTGACTGGTACACAGTAGCTGGTCATTGATTGCTAATGTTACACAGTCTTAGATTAAAATCAATTTACAAATAATTAATACTGAGCATTAATTGAAATTTTATTTAAAATTGAGGAAGAAACATGTCTCCTAACCTACTTGAGCCTTACTGAAGCATTTATTAACCCTCAAATATCAGTTATATGAAAATATATCAAAAATTTGAATTTGGTGAAAATGGATTTTTTAAACCCCTGTAGTTTAAAAATACTTGCGAGACACAGAACAAAAATTTTGAAATATAAAATATGGGTCTTGGGGATTACTGAAAAAAATTTACAAGTTCCTAACTGCTATCCCACATTGGATTTCTTGCTACTGAAAATGGCATGTTTTAGAAATCGGCGAATTTCAAAACCCTATTACAGACAAACTAGGAATAGTGGAGACTTGGTAAAACTGAAATTGGTAGATATTTCTGTGTAGATTTGAATAACATTCTTAGTTTAAGCATTACTGCCACAGGCAAGCTTCCAGAATGAGTTAAAAATGCAAAAAAAATGCAAATTTGTCTTTTTAATTTCCTTGTTAAAATCACCATCTAATATACAATGACCATTGAAATTCTAAGTTGAAGCTTGTAGTACAAGACATTGAGTCTCTCTGTGCAAAATTTTAGGTTTCTATCTTGCATAATAAAGATTATATTGCACTTTGAAATATGTATGTTTTGAGCAAAATGCAAAAAAATCGAAAAATTCAAATGCCTGTATCTCTGAAACCGTTGGAGATAGGAAGCTCAAATTTTGGGGATTAACTTCTTTTAATAGTATCTCTGAGCCCTCCAAATTTCATTGAAATCTGAGATGGTTGAGCATAAATTTGTCAGATATTTGTTGATTTGGCATGGAATGACCCCAATACATTCTTGACCTGAGAGCAAAACTCCATGCACTGAGTCACATAACCCAGGAGAATTTGCTACAGGCCCAAGAACGTCAATCTTGCCTGTACAACAGAGGGGCACAGCTAAGGGACTTTGCATTGGGAGATCAAGTCTTCATTTTACTGCCCACCTCAAGTTCAAAATTACTCACCAAGTGGCAAGGGCCCTTTGAGGTCACACTGCAAATTGGGGAGACGAACTCTGAGGTCAAATGTCCAGATAGAGATGACACATCAAATTTACCACCTCAGTCTCCTGAAACCGTGGAGAGAGGAAGTCCCTGTGGCTCTGGTGACAATAGTTCCGGAGAGGGCAGAGCTGGAACCGGAGGTAAGTCTAAAAAGTGTGGCCCAATTCACTCCGGTCCCCTGTGGAGACCACCTCTCACTGTTCCAGAGAGCACAGGTGATTAGGTTGCAGGAGGAATTCTGCAATGTGTTCTCCCCCCTCCCTGGTCACACTGACCTCATAGAACACTACATTGATACTCCCCCAGGGTTGGTGGTGTGCAACCACCCATGTTGGCTCCCTGAGCACAAGAAAAATGTGGTTCAGGACGAACTCCAGACAATGCTTAAGGTGGGGGTAATTGAGGAGTCACACAGCGACTGGAGCAGCCTGGTGGTTTTGGTTCCCAAGACTGACAGGTTGGTCCGGTTCTGTGCGGACTATAGAAAAGTCAACACAGTGTCTAAATTTGACACATATTCAATTTCTCGCATTGATGAACTGCTTGATCGGTTAGGCACAGCTCGCTTTTACTTGACACTGGAGTACACAAAGGGATATTGGCAGATCCCCTTGACTCCATTATCCTGTGAGAAAATGGCCTTTTCCACACCGTTTGGCTTACACCAATTTGTCACCCTTCCTTTTGGGTTGTTTGGGGCTCCAGTGATGTTTCAGCATCTCATGGACCGAATTCTCCATCCCCACAATACATATGCGGCAGCCTACTTAGATTATATAATAATTTATAGTAATGATTGGGAGCAGCATTTACAACATCTTAGGGTGGTCCTGAGGTCACTGAGGCACACTGGGCTCACAATAAACCTGAAGAAGTGTGCAATTGGACAGGTGGAAGTACAATCCCAATTCCGAAAAAGTTGGGACAAAGTACAAATTGTAAATAAAAATGGAATGCAATGATGTGGAAGTTTCAAAATTCCATATTTTATTCAGAATAGAACATAGATGACATATCAAATGTTTAAACTGAGAAAATGTATCATTTAAAGAGAAAAATTAGGTGATTTTAAATTTCATGACAACAACACATCTCAAAAAAGTTGGGACAAGGCCATGTTTACCACTGTGAGACATCCCCTTTTCTCTTTACAACAGTCTGTAAACGTCTGGGGACTGAGGAGACAAGTTGCTCAAGTTTAGGGATAGGAATGTTAACCCATTCTTGTCTAATGTAGGATTCTAGTTGCTCAACTGTCTTAGGTCTTTTTTGTCATATCTTCCATTTTATGATGCGCCAAATGTTTTCTATGGGTGAAAGATCTGGACTGCAGGCTGGCCAGTTCAGTACCCGGACCCTTCTTCTATGCAGCCACGATGCTGTAATTGATGCAGTATGTGGTTTGGCATTGTCATGTTGGAAAATGCAAGGTCTTCCCTGAAAGAGACGTCGTCTGGATGGGAGCATATGTTGCTCTAGAACCTGGATATACCTTTCAGCAGTGATGGTGTCTTTCCAGATGTGTAAGCTGCCCATGTCACACGCACTAATGCAACCCCATATGATCAGAGATGCAGGCTTCTGAACTGAGCACTGATAACAACTTGGGTCATCCTTCTCCTCTTTAGTCCGAATGACGCGGCGTCCCTGATTTCCATAAAGAACTTCAAATTTTGATTTGTCTGACCACAGGACAGTTTTCCACTTTGCCACAGTCCATGTTAAATGAGCCTTGGCCCAGAGAAGACATCTGCGTTTCTGGATCATGTTTAGATACGACTTCTTATTTGAACTATAGAGTTTTAGCTGGCAACGGCGGATGGCACAGTGAATTGTGTTCACAATGTTCTCTGGAAATATTCCTGAGCCCATTTTGTGATTTCCAATACAGAAGCATGCCTGTATGTGATGCAGTGCCGTCTAAGGGCCCGAAGATCACGGGCACCCAGTATGGTTTTCCAGCCTTGACCCTTACGCACAGAGATTCTTCCAGATTCTCTGAATCTTTTGATGATATTATGCACTGTAGATGATAGTATGTTCAAACTCTTTGCAATTTTACACTGTCGAACTCCTTTCTGATATTGCTCCACTATTTGTCAATGCAGAATTAGGGGGATTGGTGATCCTCTTCCCATCTTTACTTCTGAGAGCCGCTGCCACTCCAAGATGCTCTTTTTATACCCAGTCATGTTAATGACCTGTTGCCAATTGACCTAATGAGTTGCAATTTGGTCCTCCAGCTGTTCCTTTTTTGTACCTTTAACTTTTCCAGCCTCTTATTGCCCCTGTCCCAACTTTTTTGAGATGTGTTGCTGTCATGACATTTCAAATGAGCCAATATTTGGCATGAAATTTCAAAATCTCACTTTCGACATTTGATATGTTGTCTATGTTCTATTGTGGATACAATATCAGTTTTTGAGATTTGTAAATTATTGCATTCTGTTTTTATTTACAATTTGTACTTTGTCCCAACTTTTTTGGAATCAGGGTTGTATGGTATCTGAGCTTCCACTTGAGGCATGGGCAGGTGCATCCCCAAATTGATAAGACTGCAGCAATTGTGGCCTGCCCAAGACCTAAGACCAAAAAGGGGGTGAGGTAATTTCTGGGGCTGGCTGGCTATTATAGGCAGTTCATGTCTAACTTTTCGAACATCACCAGCCCACTGACTGACCTCATTCAAAAGGTGGCTCCAGATCAGACCTAGTGGATGAAGTCATGCGAATGGGCTTTTCTTCAGGTAAAGGCAGTTTTGTGTGGGGGCCCGCTGTTGCATTCTCCTGACTTTTCTCTCCCTTTTGTTTTACAGAACGACATGTTGGACAGGGGGCTGGGGGCCGTTTTGTTCCAGGTGGTGGAGGGGGAGGAGCGTCCGGCGCTGTACATCAGCTGCAAGCTCTCTATGTGAGAGTCAAAGTACAGCACCATAGAAAAGGAGTGTCTGGCCATCAAGTGGGTGGTCCTCACTCTCCAGTGTTCATCTGTCGTATCGACGATGACCACTTTGTCATCCTAGGGCTGTGAGGTTGGCCTGTGAGTCCTCAGGTGGCTGATTAGGCCAATCTGGGCCTGAAAAGTCCTGTTGCAGTGTGGACAGGGGAGGTGGGTGATATCATCTGGAGGGTTTCTGTCCCGCTTCTTCCTGGCCTGTCTCTTCTGTTGAGCTGTGGTAATGTGTGATTCCTCGTGGATGACAGCTCTCTCACAGGTTAGGTGTCGCCATTTGGGTTGGTCAGTGGCATTTTGTTCCCATGTGTTGAAGTCTATTCCAAATGATTTCAAAGAAGCTTTCAGTGGGTCTTTGAAACGCTTTTTCTGGCCACCACGGAGTCGAGCACCTTTTTCAAGTTCACAGTAGAATAGCCTCTTGGGCAGCCGGTGGTCTGGCATACGAACCAGGTGTCCTGCCCATTGAAGTTGGTGCTGCTTTAGAATGGTGTGGATGCTGGGTAGGTCTGCTGTGGTGAGTACATCCATGTCTGGGATTTTGTCCTGCCATTTGATGTTGAGTAATTTCCTGAGACATGAAGTGTGAAAGTGGTTTAGCTTCATAGCATGGCGTTGGTAGACTGTCCATGTTTCACAAGCATACAGGAGTGTTGGGAGAACAACTGCTTTGTACACCTTCAGTTTTGTCTCCATGCAGATGCCTCTTCTGTTCCAGATGCTGCCGTGTAGTCTGCCAAAGGTAGCACTTGCTTTTGCGATCCTGACATTTACTTCATCATCACTGTTGACATTCTGGGAAAGTGTGCTGCCAAGGTAAGTGAACTTAATCACCACATTGAGTTTTCATTGTTGACTGTGATGTTAGGCTCCACAAAGGGTTTTCCTGGGTCTGGTTGGTGAAGCACTTCTGTCTTTGCGCTTATTGTCAAGCCAAAGTTTTTACAGCCAGACGAAAACTTATTGACGCTCTGAGCCAGCATTGAGGGCACAGTCATCTGTGAACAGAAAGTCTCTAACAAGGTCTGTCTTGGTTTTGGTTTTAGCCTGCAGTCTTCTTAAGTTGAATAACTTAACATCAGTTCTGTATCTGATGTTGATGCCAATGTCTCCTTCCCTGAAGGCATCTGACAGCATTGCAGAGAACATAATGCTGAACAAGGGGTGGCACGGTGGTGTAGTGGTTAGCGCTGTTGCCTCACAGCAAGAAGGTCTGGGTTCGAGCCCCGTGGCTGGCGAGGGCCGTTCTGTGCGGAGTTTGCATGTTGTCTGCGTGGGTTTCCTCCGGGTGCTCCGGTTTCCCCCACAGTCCAAAGACATGCAGGTTAGGTTAACTGGTGACTCTAAATTGACCGTAAGTGTGAGTGTGAATGGTTGTCTGTGTCTATGTGTCAGCCCTGTGATGACCTGGCAACTTGTCCAGGGTGTACCCCGCCTTTCGCCCGTAGTCAGCTGGGATAGGCTCCAGCTTGCCTGCGACCCTGTAGAACAGGATAAAGCGGCTAGAGATAATGAGATGAGATAATGCTGAACAAAGTGGGTGCTAGTACACAGCCTCGTTTTACACAATTTGTGGCAGGAAATGGGTTGGAGAAATTGCCATTCTCCTGAACATGTACTTGCATGCCATTGTGAAACTGTTTGATAGTGTTAATGAACTTAGGTGGGCACCCATATTTGGCCATGATCTTCCATAGGCCTTCTCTTGAAACAGAGTCAAAGGCCTTTGTTAGGTCGACATAGGTGGAGAATAGCTCAACATTCTGTTCCTGGCACTTCTCTTGCAACTGTCTTGCAGCAAAGATCATGTCTATGGTTCCTCTGTCTTTCCTAAATCTACACTGGCTCTCTGGTAGGAGTCCTTGGTTGAGGTGTCCTATGAGTCTGTCAAGGAGAATTCTGGCAAGTATCTTTCCTGCAGAAGAGAGAAGGGATATGCCTCTATGATTGTCACAAGCCTGATGGTTCCCTTTGCGTTTGTACAGGTGAATAATTGTTGCATCTTTGAATTCCTGTGGAATTATCTCTTATTGCCATATTTGAGAGAATAGCTGATGGAGCTTGTCAGTCATTGCTGTGCCACCTTCCTTGTAGATCTCAGCTGGGATGGAGTCTGGGCCAGGAGCTTTACCATTAGAGAGTAGACTTACTGCTTTCTGTATCTCTGAAGGGATTGGGGGGGTCATCAAGCTTATCGTTTATTGGCGCTTGTGGAAGCCAGTCAATGGCTGCATTGTTGATTGATGAGGGACAATTTAGTACACTGTTGAAGTGTTCAGCTGATTGTTTCAGGATCTTTTCCTTCTCTGTGATCAGTGTGCTTCCATCTGCACTCAACAGGGGGGATGATCCTGATGATGTAGGTCCATAGATTTCTTTTAGGGCATCATAGAAGTTCTTGAGGTCGTGCCTGTCAGCATAGCTTTGAATTTCATCAGCTTTATTCCTCAGCCATGTGTCTTGCATGTTTCGTAGTTTCACCTGCACGGTCCTCCGAATATTGGTGAATGCATCATTCTTTGAGGTAGATTTGGGGTCGTTAAGGTAGTTTTTGTGTAATTTGTTTGTCATTGAGTAGTTGCTGGATTTCCTCATTGTTTTTCATCGAACCAGTCCTTGTGATTCCTGTTTGTGGGCCCCAAGACCTCCAGTGCAGTGTTGTAGATTATGTCTCTGAGGTTTGCCCAGTTGACTTCTACATCCTGATCATCCAGTGAGGTGGATTCCAGGTGATCTTGTAATATTTCAGCAAGGGATTGCTTGGTTTCAGCATTCTGTAGCTGCTTGGTGTTTAGTCATTTCAGAGCTTTCCTGCCCTGTGGGCGCCTCTTGGGTTGAATTTGAATGTTGAGTTTTGTTGTTATGAGATGGTGGTCAGTCCAGCATTCAGCACCACACATGGATTTGGTAGTTCTTACATCTTGTCTGTCCCTCTTTCTGACGATGATATAGTCAATACGATGCCAATGTTTGGACCATGGATGCATCCAAGAAGTTTTGTTGCGTGTGGGGAGTTGAAATATGATGTTGGTTATCAGCAGTTCATGTTCAGCACAGGTCCGGAGCAGCAACAGACCATTACTATTACAGTGTCCTAGACCATGTTTACCAATGACGGTCTCCCAGACACTGTCAGA
The DNA here is from genome assembly GCF_027579695.1 of Neoarius graeffei. Classification (NCBI taxonomy): domain Eukaryota; kingdom Metazoa; phylum Chordata; class Actinopteri; order Siluriformes; family Ariidae; genus Neoarius; species Neoarius graeffei. The sequence goes on along the minus strand of NC_083569.1, from coordinate 48,134,921 downwards.
TTCTACCCGAGCATTGAAGTCGCCAAGTATGACAAGCTTGTCAGCTCTTGGGACATCCATAATTGTAGTGCAGGTCTTCGTAGAATTTGTCTTTTACTGCATCAGGATTTGACATGGTTAGGGCATAGGCACTGATGAGAGTAAGGTGCTTTTTCCCCAGACAGAAGGGAAAGTTTCATAATCATCAACCTGTCATTCACTCCCTTGGGAAGTCCTGCTAGCTTGCTGATCAGGGATGTCTTCACTGCAAAACTGACACCTGCCTCACGTCTCTCTTCATCTCTTCTTCCACTCCAGAAGGTGTAACCAGAGCCCCTTTTGCATAGCTCACCTGTGCCAGCAAGTCGGGTCTCACTCAATGCTGCTATGTCAATACTGTAGCATGCAAGTTCCTTTCCAATAAGTGCTGTTCGTCTTTGGGGCCTGTCTGTCTTTTCTCTATCAAGAAGGGTGCATACATTCCATGCACCAAGAATTAGGGGAACAGTCCTCATCTTTTTCTTTGATTCTTGACTGCTGTACATAGGGCCCCCTCCAGCCACAGAGAACTGGATAGGGTTAGGCGGAGCAGGCAATTTTTAGGGCACCTTTTCTAGCCCCTTCCTCAGGCTACAGAGATGAGCAGTGCTGTCCTGAATAGGGCTGCTCAGACACCCAGACGATTGCTGGATTCCCCATCTGCTCCAGTTCTGAGAAAAAATGACCATATAGCCTGGGCTGCCCGTGTGTAAGTCTGCAGCTATGGCTTCCAGTGTACCCACACCTGTCACTTCATCACTCACCCATTGCCATGGGACTTAAGGGATGACAAAGGGACTTGCGCAGTGAATTGGTTTATAGTGTGGAGGAGTTGCACACATCGTCGACCACACTCTCTCATCCAAAACCATCTCGGTCCAGTAGCAAGACGATGTCAAGACAGCTGGGGATGGAGTCGGATGCAGTGGATGACCATGACGTCCTTGTGCCTTGTCATGTCCTATGTGTCCCACAACACATTGTTGGCCTTTGCCTTTCTGCCCATTGAACCTGTCTTGTGGTTTCCTCTGCACAGTCTGCTGAGAGTCCAGACTTCACATGCTTGGGTAGGCATGCCCAAAAGTCACCGAGGGCCCAAGGCCGGCCCATTGGCTACCCTCACCTGGTTTAGCCAGCCTGTCGAAGCTGTTGCCTGGGGTGTGGCTGCTGCACATGTTACAGCTTCTTGGAGCCACAGGTGAGAGTTGGATGCCAGGTGAGGACCAATGGTAGATGAACAGCCCTGAGGACTCGACAGTCTCCCAGCCAGAGGTACTACCCCTCCCAAAACACCCCATTCACCCCAACTCTCCAGTACTACCTGCTAGGATGCCCATTCACTATATACCCAATCATGATACTGACCAATTGACAATTAACTTAATCAGTTGTGAGATGTTCTTTTCCAGTCTTTTGTTGCCCCTGTCCTGACTTTTCTGAAATGTGTTGCTGGCATAAAATTCAAAGTTATATATTTTTATAAAAACAATAAGATTTCTCAGTTTCAACTGAGATATATTGTCTTTATATTATTTTCAAAGAAATACCGGGGTTTCCATGATTTGCAAATAATCGCATTCTGTTTTTATTTACATTTTACACAGCATACCAACTTTTTTGGAAACGGGGTTGTATAAAAATAAAGATTATATTGAGATAAGTGACAAATCTTTAGAATTGTATATGACACTGGTGTACACACACACACACACACACACACACACACACACACACACACACACACACACACACACACACACACACACTTTTCAGGTCCCCTTTTCTCAGGTATTTCTGAAAGCATCAAGTTTATGATGATTAAGGACCCTGTTGTGCTTTAGGTAATCCAATAACTTTTCTCCACTGGGCTAGACTGTACAGACGTAATACTATTATGAGAAAAGTAGCAGGAGACAGAGGGCGCCAGCATGCATTCCCTGCCCTTCAGGACTGACTCATAAATGCCACTCATACCTGAAATGTGTAGCATGATGTCATGAGTCAAGGGCCAGCTTTTTGAAAAGAAAGCCTTGGACTATAAAGATATGAAAAATATGGTCCCCTGAGCTGTTCTACAGACATTAAAAACATTTCAACAAATCATCCATGGAAAACAATTCCTAAATAAATTCATATAACTGGTTCTTAATTTCTATTTCTGAGATTCACGCAGACATCACTTCTACAAATAAGTTAATTTTACAGATAAGATATAAAATACTTTATTCAGAACAGGAAATAACAGAACAGTAAATAACTGAACAAGCAACAAATGTTTCACATATTTAAACCTTGTTAGATGTACAAGTAGTTGTGGTGGGGAAAAAAAATATATATATTTTTTACTGAATCTTAATCATTAGAACTGACTTGTAGTTTTGTTCCAGACTAATCAATATTTATATTTTAACAAAATAAGTTTGTATTTTCAAATCAGACTATTATTGTGAATCGACAAATTATAAATAATAACCCTCTCCAATTTCCTTTGTCACAACTACTTTTACTTTTAGACAACTTTTTTTCTTATTTTTTTTTATCCATTTAGTAGTGTTTCAAAAGTCTACATATTGGAGCAGGCGGCACGGTGGTGTAGTGGTTAGCACTGTCGCCTCACAGCAAGAAGGTCCGGGTTCGAGCCCGGTGGCCAGTGAGGGCCTTTCTGTGTGGAGTTTGCATGTTGTCCACATGGGTTTCTTCCGGGTGCTCCGGTTTCCCCCACAGTCCAAAGACATGCAGGTTAGGTTTGGTGACTCTAAATTGACCGTAGATGTGAGTGTGAATGGTTGTCTGTGTCTATGTGTCAGCCCTGTGATGACCTGGCAACTTGTCCAGGGTGTACCCCGCCTTTCTGGGATAGGCTCCAGCTTGCCTGCGACCCTGTAGAACAGGATAAAGCGGCTAGAGGTAATGAGATGAGACATATTGGAGCAGTCAAAAATTGTCTCTCATTTGCAAGAATAATTTATTCAAAGATGTGACAGTGAACTACATACTGTTAAGGTTTTTGCTTGCAGGCACATCAATTTGTTTACTTTCCAGCAATGTATCATCTGAATCAACTAAAGACCCAATTTATTGGATTACCCAGAAGTGCATACTCGTCTAGTATTCCCAACAGTCATAAAATTATTATCTTCAACACTAACAGGATATTGCATTTACTTTTGAAAATTACAGTGTGTGTAGCTCAGTTGTATACACATGTATCTGCTGGTGCCAGTCACAAAAGCAATAATACGTTTATTATTAAACAAACATGCGTACATATTCTTTTATATCAGAAATATAAATACACCAAGACATGTTTTCACTTGATTGTTTATTTGGCATTTAATGCATTGGCCTATTGCTTTAGTGAGTGTACCTTAGGTGCGCGCACACACACGCGTGCACGCACCTGTCACTGTTGTAAACCTGTTTGATGTGGAATGGAACATTATTACTAGATAGTAATCCACATAACTCTTTAATATGAGGGAGGTTTGGTACAGTTACACAAACACACTTGCACACTCATCTATCTGAAACAAGGTGCCATAAAAAGCAATAAATCCTGCTCATGTATTTCCAAACTAAAGCTGTCAGTTTGAAAAGATCAACTCAAAGGACAGAGACTAAGAGAGAAAAAAAGATAAATTATCATAAGAGAGCCTCACTACACTGCCAACAATGAATATATAAAATAAGAGAGTAAGCAATGTACAGTTTCAGATAGAAATTTACATACATAGACACGATGTCATAGCAATATTGGACTTTCAATGATTTCTTTGGATTGTTCTTTTCCTGTGGTAGAATGATTGTACAACATACATATTTAATAGCAAAAAAAACCCAAGAATTCGATGCACAAATTTTAATTTTCTTTGTGGTTTCTGAAATAAACACAGGGTCAAAATTATGCATACAGGTTTAAGAATATACATTGAGCACATCTAATATTTAGTTAAATGTCCCTTAGCAAGTTTCACCTTGAACAGATGCTTTTGGTAGGCATTAACAAGATTCTGGCAGAATTCTGGTTGGATATTTGACCACTCTTCTTGGCAGAATTGGGAGAGTTCAAGTAAATTTGTGTTTTCCATGGCAGGACCACAACCTTTAAGTACAGTCCAAATATTTCCAATAGGGTTGACATCCAGACTTGTTTTAAACTTCATGTTAGCGTGCTTTATACATTAATCCACGGGCGCAGATAGAGGGGGGGACGGGGGGGACTCGTCCCACCCAGATTTAAATTCACCTCGTTCGGTCCCCCCCACTTATAGGGAGGAAAAAACGTCTATGCTGTCTTTCTTTGCATAAGGCAAACCTCACGGAAAAATCAAAAGACTAATTACCATTCGGTTTATTGAGGTGCACAGCAGTATATACTTAGTTGCAACAACTCACATAAAACAAAGACTGATATTCGGTTGGTTGAGCTGCGCAGACTGCACAGGTTGCGAGCTCGAGCTTGGTTGCTATGGAAACCCATAACAAGTTTGACAGGCGTATCGGGGTTGGGGTTGGTTTGCTGGCAGCTTTGTCCCCCCCAGTTTTTTGTCCCCCCAGTTCAAAAAACGTATCTGCACCCCTGCATTAATCAACCAGCTTTGGTGTATATTTGGGGTCATTGTCCTGTTGGAACACCCAATTGTGTCCAATTTCTGATAATTCAAGGCTTTGCTGAAACTTCTTCATTATTCCATCCACTTTGTACAATGCACCAGTTCCACTAGCCCCAATGTATGATGCTACCACCATCATGATTAACCATGGTACAGTATTCTTCTGTAACTCTGGGTATTGTGGCCAAACAACTTAATCTTTGTCTCATCTAACCATGAACTTTCTTCCAGAAGGCTATAATTTGTCCATGTGATCAATTGAAAACTTAACATGAAGGTGTCAATTTGGAGCAGGGGCTTCTTTCTTGGATGGCAGCCTCTTAGTCCATGGCAATGTAAAACTCACTTGACTGTATACAGTGTTCCAGCAGCTTCCAGTTAATGGCAGGCCTGTGCCTTGGTGGTTCTTGGGTTGTTCCTGATCATCCAAACCAGTTCCCTCTTGGCTGAGGGTAACAGTTTAGGTCTTCTTCCAGCAAAGGGGCTTGACAAAGTGGCTACATGACCCAATAACTTGTACTAACATCCAGTCATTTGAACTGATGATCTTCGAATATGCAGTTGTTTAGAAATGGCTCCAAGAGACATTCCGTAGCTGTGTAAATTTATGATCCTTTTTCTCATATCTGCATTGACTTTCCCATTGTACTGTGTGTTGGTCAATCCAATGAGTGCTGTCAAATAAACCCATTTTATATTGGCACAGAGAAGCACCATCCATCAATCCATCCATTATCTATACTATTTATCCATCAAGGTCACTGGAGAAGCTGGAGCCAATCCCAGCTGAGTTCAGGTGAGAGACAGGGTACACCCTGGGCAGGTCGCCAATCTATCACAGGGCCAACACAGAGACAAACAACCATTCACACTCACATTCAGACCTATACTCAATTTAGAGTAGCCAGTTGACCTCATCTGGATGTCTTTGGACTGTGGGAGGAAACTGGAGCAAAAGGGTGGAAACCCATGCAGGCATGCAGAGAACATGCAAACTTTCAGCACCGCTGAATTTGTAATCTAAGTGGGCACATCTCAGTTTTTGATTCTGTATGTATAATTTTGAGCCTGTGTTGATTTCAGAAAACCCAAAATAAATAAACATTTGTGCACCAAATTATTGTTTTTTCTATTAAACATATATGCTGTACAATAATTCTGCCACAGAAAAAGAACAGATCAAAGAAATCACTGAAAGCCCAAGAGTGCCATGATATTTGTGTCCCTATTTGTAAACTTTTGACTTCTGACCGTAGTTTTGGACCCAACAATGGGCCCTGGGAATGTATGGTAAGAAGCTAAAGAGCTTTAGACTTACAATATTGTTTGCAAGTTTCCAAATTAATCACCCAACATGTGTCATATTAGGTTCAGACTGAATAAAATAAAAAAGAAAGATATTTATATGTTATATGAAAATAGATACATTAAATGTGTAAAGCAATCTCAGTCTGTATCTATTTAGTGTTCCATTCATATCTGTGTGGGCATGGACCAGATATTTTAGCTACACAAAAACACTAGAAAACACTGAAAAAGTAATTTGAGAAATTTGCATAACATAAGAAATTACTAACTTAGTAAAAACAAACAAACAAACAAACAAACAAACAAACAAAAAACTAACTGTGGGTGTTTAGGTTTGATTTTCCCAGAGGGTTTTGTTGTACACACATACAGTAAATAGAGTAATGAAAACATTCAGAATCTTTTGTGAGAAATAAATGTCAAATTTATTCATGCAGCTATATGACAACCTGAGGACTTTCTACTGTTATTCTTCAACCTGTACGGGTGTCTGTGGAAATATTGTTTTGTTTTTTGTTTGAAGTAATCAGACAAGCATAGGTGTGTTTGTGTGTGTGTAGATGTTGCTCTTTGCATCTCTATGGAGCATCTCATTTCATTCCAGAGATCAATCAGTAAGACCAGACAGGAAGGTAAATTCATAAGAACACCTTTGCCCCCCTTTGCCCACATACTCAAAAACACAAATTGATCATAAAACATATACTGCATTGAACATTGACCAAATAAAATAAATATGGGTTATTCATAGTAAAATGTTTGGTAGCAGAGATAAACAGATCTCTTTTGACTGTTTAACAGTATGTAAGCTCAGTAGGAGCTGTAATATGGACCAACGACTCAACAGTGTCTTATCAAATTATGTAATTATTGAATTATGTGGCTTGCATGCTGCTGTCATTGAGTGTTGCATATTAGAAGCCACAGTTATTGTCACAAATTTTGGTTTATGTGTTACCACTGTGATCATTTTGAAAAAGTATCAATAATATGTTATGATATCATCTTTATCATTTAGTTTAGATTTAATATGACCACAGATGTACGGTTATAAATCTTCTTCTGCTTGATGTTATCTGCCTGCCATGTCTCCTGTTAATGAGTTTATGGAGTTCACTGGGAACAACACTGTAAACAGAGTTTTAATTAGAATTCCTTTTAATAGGCAAATCCAATCGCTCTGGTTCACCTTTATTGACTATCTTTGGTTACCTCATAGAAACCAGGTTTATTCACAAACACTGAGAATATATGCACAAGCCCAGATCAGAAAGCCAAAGTTGGGAGAACATTGATATGAATAGAAGAAATATTAAATAGTTTAACTTCATTGTCATTATAGTATTGAGCACAATGAAACTACTGTATTTTTTTACATATCACACATTGGTAATCATTGGAATCAGACTGCAGGTTCAGATACTGGGAAGACCCCACTGCAGTTCACAAATAATTTGGAGAAGCCCTTGTATTTTAACTTCCAATCCTCTGACTTAGACAACCTTTATTGTCATCCAGTACGCAACAAGTGTACACAGAATGACATTTCGTTGCAATTTGGCTCAGCACAGAATTATATGAAGTGTATTAAATTAAATTATGCAGCAGCAAAAAAATTATAAAGTGCAATAGTATAAAGTGACCTGTGGAATTAGGAAATGTTCAAGTTATAAATAGTAGTTTATTAACATCTCATTCTCATCTCATTATCTCTAGCCGCTTTATCCTTCTACAGGGTCGCAGGCAAGCTGGAGCCTATCCCAGCTGACTATGGGCGAAAGGCGGGGTACACCCTGGACAAATCGCCAGGTCATCACAGGGCTGACACATAGACACAGACAACCATTCACACTCACATTCACACCTACGGTCAGTTTAGAGTCACCAGTCAACCTAACCTGCATGTCTTTGGACTGTGGGGGAAACCGGAGCACCCGGAGGAAACCCACGCGGACACGGGGAGAACATGCAAACTCCACACAGAAAGGCCCTCGCCGGCCCCAGGGCTCGAACCCAGGACCTTCTTGCTGTGAGGCGACAGCGCTAACCACTACACCACCGTGCCGCCCTAGTTTATTAACATTGTGCTCATTAACACAACATATTCAGACATTTTAATTTGAATATGCATATTAATAACAGACTATTTACCACATAGGATGGCACAGAGGTGCAGTGGTTAATACTGTCGCTTCACAGCAAGAAGGTTCTAAGTTCGAACCTCATGGCCTGCTGGGGCCTTTCTGTCAGAATTTGCATGTTCTTCAGAGTTTGCTCTGGGTTCCTCACACAGTCCAAAGACACATATGGGGCTTTTCCACTACCAACGCGGCTGAGTTGGGCTGAGTCGAGCTGAGTGGGGCTGTTGGGGTTGCATTTCGACTACAACCACGCTGAACCGTGCTGGCTGGAAGTGGGTGGACACATTGGGTGGAGTTAGCGAAAGTGGGTGGACGTCACGTGATGTCGTTAGGCGGCGCAAACAGTGACATCAGTGACCTTTTAAGCGGTAGTCACGACCCGGATAGTAAACAATAAACATGGAGGACATGGAGTCGTTAGTGTTGCTGGTCTTGGTGCTGTGGCTTGTTGTCACCGACAACGCCAACAGATACTGGCAAGAGCGTATAGATGAGGCGAGGCGCATAAGGCTTCAGAAAGAGAATTCTTCTTCTTCCGGGTTTACGGTGTTTACAGATCCCAGCGTGCTCGCGGGGCGTGTGTGGGCATGTGAGGACACTCCTCCTCACCAATCAGTGCACAGGGGAGTGTCTCCTCACACCCCTAGCCCCACTCGGCTCAGTTGGGCTCACTTCAGCCCCACTCCAAAACCATGCGAGTTTTGGGTGCTGAGTAAGGCTGAAGTGAGCTCAGTCATGCTGCTCTGAGGTAGTCGAAACGTGAGCCATGTTGGGCTGAAGTGAGCTGAAGTGAGCTGAAAAAGGGTAGTGGAAAAGGCCCAATAGATTAGGTCAACTGGGTACTCTAAATTGCCCATAGGTGTGAGTGTGAATGGTTGCTCATCAGTGTGTTAGCTCTGCTATGGACCCTTTTCAGTCACGTGACCTTCGTAAACGTGACCGCCATTTTGGACATGTAGTGGACTTCAGCTCAAATCGGTTTGAATGCGAGGAAGGCGACAAACATAAAAGAAAAAGGAGCGAGATGCAGAAAACTGTATTTACTAGTTTACTGTAATTATGATCTGGCAGCTATTTACACCGGATCCAGTGTAAATAGCTGCCGGAGCCAACGTCCGGCCGGGCCGCGAGCAAGCGCGCTCCGGAACCTCGGACGTTGGCTCCGGCGGCTATTTACACTGGATCCGGTGTAAATAGCTGCCAGATCATAATTACAGTAAACTAGAATGGAATGTTAACAGCAATGTAATGCCTTTTCTGGCTAATTTTATTCGTCTTACCTCCAACAAAGTGGTCACTACACAAGTGCTGGTATGCCACTATCCATCTTCTCCGTCGGTCAGCATCTACCGGGATCCGATAAAATGATAACCCTTGCCTTGTTTGTTGATGGTTACTACATCCAGGTGCACAACAACATAGTGGCATGATGGAAGTCTTGCTGAAAATAAACACTTTCTTTGCTGCCGTTCCTCAATATTGGCTGTGGTAAACTACTGGTAGTACATGTCCAAAATGGCGGCCGCGTTTGTCGTGACGTCATGTGAAAAGGGTCCATAGACTGGCGACCTGCCCAGGGTGTACCCTGCCTCTTGCCTGAAGTCAGCCGGGATTGGCTCCAGCTTCCCCATGACCCTGATGGATAAACAGTATAGATGATGGATGGACTCTTTAGCACACTTGATCAGTATCTGTTTCAACAGTACAACCGTGCTCTGTGTATAGATCAGATTTTCTGCAGTTCCATAGCCTTGATTATTATCACATTCATATAATAAACAGATTGTCTGAGGAACCACAGGAAAAAACATGACATACATACTGTTCATAACATAATGAAAATCTGTCCTTCATGAAATGACTATGATGCATGCATAAGTTCCTTTAAAAATTAATTCCAAATGAAATTATTTGATCTCTAATCACTAATGAAGGCAAATGGTAATCACCACATAAGTTGCTTTCTTAATTTCTATGAAATTAAATAAAATCTATCACCATCCCTTGTTTCCTAAATTCAATAAGAATTACCCATGAGAAGAGCTTGAATAATATACATTACGATAAATACAGAGGTGATTATAGGAAATTGTGCACATTGATTGGTTGAAAAATTCGGACTATTTCTCTATAATCACTTCAACTGACTCAGCAAAATGGCGGCCAATTGCTTTGTCACCTGAGGAAGAATTACAAATTATAAAAGAAAATGCTGTTCCTAAATGCACTAAAATGCTTCGAAGTTTGGTCTCAAACTATTGAAAGGTAAGGTGGAATTGTGATTTATTTTATCTATTTAAAAACAAAGTAGGTGGCACAGTGATGTGTAATGGTTAGTACTGTCACCTCACAGCAAGAAGGCTCTGGGTTCGAGCCCAGCGGCTGACGGGGGCCTTTCTGTGTGGGGTTTGCATGTTCTTCCCATGTTTGCATAGGTTTCCTCTGGGTGCTCCGGTTTCCCCCACAATCCAAAGATGTGCAGGTTAGGCTAATTGGGGGCTCCAAATTTTCTGTAGGTGTGAATGTGAATTTGAGAATAGTTTGGCATTCTCAAGTGGCATTCTAGTGGACACACAGTGCAATATACACCGATCAGCCATAATATTAAAAACACAGACAGGTGAAGTGAATAACATCGATTATCTCATTACAATGGCACCTATCAAGGGGTGAGATATATTAGCGGAGCTCCAGCGGAGCACCATACCTAAGAAAAAATGGTAAACCCATCGAGTCGATTTTTTGTGGTTTGTCCATGTACATGTACCATCACTCATACACACCACCTAGTGGTCAGTGTTAGTAATTACCAGTCATACACACCGCCTAGTGGCCAGTGTTAGTAATTACCAGTCATACACACCGCCTAGTGGCCAGTGCTAGCCAGTAAAGAAATAAAACAAAAGAGACTGGCTATGATATAAGAAAATTCTACAACCCAGAAACAGATGGGGGCTCTGCTTTTAGGCAGTGCCTAAATCTATATATTAGGCAGCAAGAGAACAGTCAGTTCTTGAAGTTGATGTGTTGGAAGCAGGAAAAATGGGCAAGTGTAAGGATCTGAGTGACTTTGACAATGGCCAAATTGTGATGGCTAGATGACTGGGTCTGAGCATCTCCAAAGTGGCACATCTTGTGGGGTGTTCCCAGTATGCAGTAGTTATTACCTACCAAAAGTGGTCCAAGGAAGCACAACCAGTGAACTGGCGACAGGGTCATGGGTGGCCAAGGCTCACTGATTCACATGAGGCATGAAGGCTAGCTCATATGGTCCAATCCCACAGAAGAGCTACTGTAGCACAAACTGCTGAAAAAGTTAGTGCTGGCTAAAACAGAAAGGTGTCAGCATTGACTCATTGCCACATTACAGTCTTGTACTTTTGTAGGTTACTGTTGTATTTTATTTTATTTTCCTTGACTGGCTAAATGAAAGCAACAAACCAATGTGATCGTGTGCTCTACTGAGGATACCTATAATAATACATGTAGACATTTACATTTTAGACAGTGAGATATTGGAATAAATTGAGGTATATTTAACAGTTATTCCATGAAATTGAGTCATACATGAGCTGATAGCCAATGAGGCGTGTAGCGCCGAGTTGGCTATAAGCCATGTATAACAAGACTGATGGTTTTATTATATCCATATTCACTTGATTTTGAGAAACAGAGCATTTTTATTTTTTGCAAATTCGATAAATAAAAACTTGATACAAAACATCTGACAAAATCATTTCTGTTTAGAATGTAAACAAACTGGTGAAATGACAGTAGTAATTTGTGAAAAATGCAACAATAATAATTCTTGAAAAATTTTAAAAAGATATGTTCTTACCATCAAATACTTTTATTCCATATTTTCTTCCTTTTTTGTGGTTTTGTTTTTGAGTAGAGTTTTTATTTCATCCTTGGTTGGCTCAGCAGCACACTCCATCATTTTGTTTTTCTCTACTCATGGTATAAGAGTTGATAGCCTAGTAGTAGAGTACCCAATCAGAGCACACGATTGCTCTTATCCAGTGAATGTGGATAGAATAATAGGTAATAGATCTCCAGGAGGAAGGTAAGGCTCAGCTATTGGGAATTAATGTTGATGTGAAGAGTAATTAATAAAAAGCCATAAGTAACTGGTAGTTTTACAGGAGAAATTAGGTACTCAGTAATGCTTTAGATTCAATTAATTACTGCTTAGTTAATAGTGAACTCCTACTGACATACTTATTGAGTAACCAACTAATAATTCTTAGTAGTTAATAAGGAGATAATCATCCATCCATCCATCCATCCATCCATCCATCCATCCATTATCTGTAACCGCTTATCCTGTACAGGGTTGCAGGCAAGCTGGAGCCTATCCCAGCTGACTACGGGCGAAAGGCGGGGTACACCCTGGACAAGTCGCCAGATCATCGCAGGGCTGACACACAGAAACAAACAACCATTCACACTCAAATTCACACCCACGGTCAGTTTAGAACCACCGATTAACATAACCCGCATGTCTTTGGACTGTGGGGGAAACCGGAGCACCCAGAGGAAACCCACGCAGACACGGGGAGAACATGCAAACTCCACACAGAAAGGCCCCTGTCGGCCTTTGCTGTGAGGCGACAGTGCTAACCACTACACCACTGTGTTGCCCAAGAGTTAATCAAGAACTACTAAATTGTTCCTGCCTATTTTCTGCATTATTACCTGTGAGATACTAAAGAGTATTGCAAAGTGTTTCCTACATTTACATCAGAAAGAAATACTCTACTGTTTCATCTTGGAAAACATCTGAGAAGATAAACTGGCTCAAACAAAGACTAAACAGGCGGTAAGTCAAATTAAACACATTATGATCTCCGTTCAAATCTTCAGCTTCTGCATTGCTCCCAGAATGGCAGCCTCAGATTGCAGCTTCATTTTTTGTGTATAATTGAGGCTAATTGCAGTGATTGGATGAAACTAAATGCAATATGACTGCACTACAAAGAGACATTATTAGATCTGGGTACAAGATGAATGTTAGTTATTACAAGGATCCAAACAGAAAAGTCCTTTCATATATGAACAATCAGTTAACAGACAATACAGAGGACACTATGAAGTTAGTATATATACCAGTGTTGTGTAAGCAAGGTTTTTCTTTCATCACTTGATCCATCTAGCCTTGCTGTTCTATTGGGTTGATTATACTATCTCTCTCTCTCTCTCTCACACACACACACACACACATGTACACACATGCATGTACACAGATACACACAACAGAAACAGCACGTATGCACACATAGTATACTTCTGTCTATATTTAGAGTGTTAATTAACTCTGTTCCTCCTTCCCCTGAAACTTCCTGCTGCTCACTCCTGTTTGTCTCTTCCAGGACTCCTTACTTTAAATAAGCATATTTTTCCTCTTTTCCTGTATCCCTCATACACCTCTCAGTTGTTTTTAAAGGTATGTGAGCATTTGGGTTGAAATATACTGTAATGGGAATTCATAAGCATTCTGATTCGATCTGTAGACTTTTACACAACAGTGTGAGGACAGTTTGATGAGTGGTTGCTAGGCAATGGTGTCACTGCCATCTGTTGACTTCTTGGTACATGGTGAACCCCACCTCTGTAGTGTTAGTTTGTGTCAGTGGGGAGAGGGTGCATGGCTCATTTGTGTTCTCTTTGTTTTTTATCGAAAACAAAAATGCACAGAAAGAGACACATACAAATAGTTCACACCAGGTATTATTACATTTGATGATTTAACAGACAGAACAAAGGTGAAAGCTTAATGAAATGTTAAAGGTCAGTGAAAATATCTATGAATAAAAAATATCTATGAATAAAATTCAGTTTAATTGTAAGATCCATCATAACATATTTAGAATTATTTTTGAAAATGATCAACTACATTTAGACATTAAACAAATAAATAATTGAATAATATAATGCGTGTTTGGTCATGCAACTCTTTCAGACATGGTGTGAGAAGAGAAGAGCTACACTGGTGGTGGAGAGATTTTGTGTGGGTGGGAGAGAGACAGGGACAGAGAGGGAGAGAGAGATGACAAGTGGGTGCTGGGAGAAGAAAATGAAAGTAATATATATAGAGAGGAAGAATCAGGAAAGGTCAGTGTTCTGTACTTACCTTTAAAGTCCAATTTAACATTACTAGTGCTAAGGTACTATAAATAAATCTACTGTACCTAAGCAGATGGATGAATGAATGAATGAACATTATGAATATGGACCATAGAAGCTTTTCTCACAGCCTTTAACCAACTAAATTCCATAGAATCACTGACAGTTCCACACTTCCCCACCTGCTGTTATGACTTACAATTTGCTTAATTATTTTCTTTTTTTTTGTCATGTAGTTACCAGATAATAAGACTTGATAAAGGTAAAGGAGCATGAGAGTTAATCAACTATGCCACCTCTCTTGCACAGAAACAAATGGGTCTAAATAGAACAAACATCACAAGGTACCATAGGAAATGTACATTCACTGAACACTTTATTACAAATGCCTGTACACCTACTCATTCATGCAATTATCTAAATCAGCCAATTGTGTGGTGGCAGTGCAATGTATAAAATCATGCAGATATGGGCCAGCAGCTTTGGGTAATGTCCAAACCATCAGAATGGGGGTAAAAAAAATTATCTCCATGATTTTGACTGTGGCATGATTGTTGGTGCCAGATTGGCACCAACCACTCTGTACAAATGTTTTGAGCAGAAAAGCATCTCAGAATGCACAACATGTCAAACATTGAGGCAGATGGGCTACCACAGCAGAAGGCCATTTCGGGTGCCACGTCTGTCAGCCAAGAACAGAAAGCTGAGGCTGCAGTGCATAAAGTCTCACCAAAACTGGACAGTCAAAGACTGGAAAAATGTGGCATCATCTAATGAATCTTGAGGCACAAAGATGGTATGGTCAGAATTTGGCACCAACAGCATGAATCCATGGAAACAACCTACCTTGTGGCAAAAGTTGAGGCTGGTGGAGGTGGTGTAATAGTGTGGGAAAATTTCTTGGCACATTTTGGGCCTGTTAATACCAATCAATCATTACTTGAATGCCATAGCCTATTTGAGTATTGTTGCTGACCATGTGCATCCATTCAGAGCCACAATGTATCTATCTTCTAATGGCTATTTCCAGTATGATAATGTACGTACCATGTCACAAAGCAAAAGCAAAGCAAATAGACTTCCTGCCTGGAACATAATCTCCAAACAGTTGGGCCTATCCACTGTCAGTCTCAGATACATGCACAATTAAGGAGTATGTGCAGGGGGCTTGGGGTCCTTCCATTTCACCAGCAGCTACAGACTTCTTCTTTGTGGATAAAAGTGCATTTATTACAGAGGTCTGAATGAAGTTACAGACTCCAGTAAAGTATTGCTATCCTTTACCTTTAATGGCAACAGTGTTGGAACAGGTACAGTGGGCCCAAGATTTATGCAGTCTACACAATCTATTCTGCATCAGAGAAGGGGATGAGTGGAAGACAGTCTCCATCAGAACATCTGGTCACTATGAATATTGAGTTATGTACTATGGACTGGTTGATGTCCCTTTTGTGTTTCAACCTTTGACAGAATACTGTGAGTTTCTAAAAAAAAAGTGGTGGACTGTACTGATTCATATCCTCATCTTCTAAACAGGAACAGATGCAATACTTCTGAATGGTTCTCCTTAAAATCACCTCCTGGAAAATCATCAGTCATCAATGAAGCCATAGTAGCTTTCTTACATGAGATTCTCCCATGATTCTACTCATAATCCAGGGCTTCAGTTCAGTGGCTGTTCCACATCATTGCTCAAGAGCAAGTCCAAATCCCAGATCATTCAAGTCTTTAAGGAATGATTCATAATTGCAAGCTGATATCCTGACTCATTATTACCATTATAGTATAGCATAAGGCATATAGGCAGTCTTGAATTGATGCACTGCCTGGAAATAGCAGAGCACCCCTTCCTTATCCTGACAAACCACCACAACTTAAAAAAAGAAAATGAATCTTTGACACGTGTAATGGGCAACCTTTTTTGTGTTGTTTAAATTTACCCTTAAAAACAGACTTGGAGCCAAGAATTCAAAGGCAGGCACTCTCTCTAGAATTTATAAAGGAAACATTGAATATATAAAATGGAACAGACCATCCTTCCAACAACTTGCATCTTAGCTCCCATCCAATGGGAAATTAGAGATGAATTATGTCCCCTGGACAAACTGTAAGCAACAAATTCTGGTGGTCCCCCTTGATCATGATATCAACAATGGAATCACAAGTGGCATCAAAGAATGCTCAGTTGTGTCCAAACCTAGAATCTCCTGCCATCTGTCCTTAGGACTCTAAGAACCCTTTCCCTGTTCTAACATTACTACTAGACTTCATCTACCAGTGATTCACCACCATCCTCATTGTCTGACAGTTTCTCAAAACTATGGTGTCTGGTACCTCTGCCCAAACTCCTCACATCCCAAGAGAAGCAGCAAAGATAAGCAGAGTTTGGGTAGGTATTTAGGTATTATGGGATCCCAGTCTACATCACTGTTGATAAGGGAATGCAATTTACACTAGTCTTTGCAGTGGTTTGTCAGTCTTTCATCGAGTTACCATATCCAAATAAGTTGAACAGCTGAATCAAGAAATTGGAAGATTCCTAAACTTGTATTGATCTGATAACCAGTATGACTTAAACCATTATCTCTCCTGAGCAGAGTAAATGGAGAATTCCCTCGCCCACTCTTGTACAGGGTACAAACTGTTCTAGTGTGTCCTAGGATACCAACCCCCACTATTTTAATGATCTGGTGAACCTTCAGAAGTCAGGAGGAGAAGTATCTAAAATACCTGGGAAGCAGTACACTTTCATCTACAGTGAGTCATCCATATTCATAAGTCTCAAGCTGAAAACAGATGCAGGTCACATCCACATTTATGCACAAGGCAAACATTCTGGTTGTCCACCATGGATCTCCACCATGGATGGTTCCCCTCTCACAGGTTCAAGGGTTAGAGTAAGTTCAAGGTACATTGGTCCTTTCAATATGCTTAAATCAATTCTGTCATTTACCACATTGAGTTATCAAAGTTATGAATATCAAACACTTTTCTTGTATCATTACACAATCCTGTGTCTTCTTCTTCTGTTCAGAGGCAAGCAACCAAAGCTGAGTCATGTTCAATGCTGGAGATTTGTGGCAGCAAGGGTGTGGTCGAGCATTGGCTCTGAATGGTGAGGAGTCAGGCTGAACCAGTAGGTAATGTGTGACGAGGTGCACCTGTGTCTAATTACTGGCTGTTTATTAATGTGTGTCTTTCAAACAGCCAGGAACGAGAGAGAGAGAGCTGTCACCCCATCGTGTGTGTGTCTAGTAGCAAAAGTCACTGAAAAGTGCCAATAAAGTCAAAGCAGACCTCGAATTGCAGTGCCTGTTTCCAGTTCCTCAGTGACCACTCCTATAAAGTTGTTATAAGATCAATGGTAGACAAGGCTAAAACAGAGGTTACTCAGATCCAAGTAATGGGACTGTTGCATGCATCACTTATCACAGATTTCCATTGTAAACATCTGCACTGACATGCACCCAGATGACCTTTTCCAATCTCCAATTGTCCTATTCTTGGCTGAGAGTATTGGAACCCAATATGGTCTTCTGCTGTTGAAACCCATCTGCCTCAAAGTTCAACATGGTGTGTGTTCTGAGGTGCTTTTCTGCTCACAATGGTTGTAAGGAGTGGTTATTTGAGTTACCATATCCTTCCTGTCATCTCAAACCAGACTGACCATTCTTCTCTGACCTCTTTCATCAACATTGCACTTCTCTTTTCAGAACTGTTACTCAGTAGAATATTTTTTTTGTTTGTTTCTTTTTAAAACCATTCCTTGTAAACTCTAGAGACTTGTTGTGCATGAAAATCCCAGGAAATTAGCAGTTTAAAGTGTATGGTAAATGCGTTTTCTTTCATTCATACATCTTGAGTACCCACATTATACTGGATAGGGTCACAAAAGATGTGGTGCTAAGTGTCCCAGGAACACTGGGTATGAGAATACATGCTGCATCAGAGCACCATTATAGGACACCATACACACATACACACCTAGATGCAATTTATTGTGGACAATACCCATACATGCATGCTTTCTGGGAAGTAGTAGGAAACCAGAGAATCCCACAAGAAAACAGAAACCCACACAGACAATAGGAAAACATGCTAAACTCTGCACAGATAGTAACCTGAGCCTTGAATTGAACCAGGGACCCTGGAGCCGTGAAGCAGTAATGCTACCTACTGTATCACTATGCTGCTTTTGAGATTTATTTTTATTTTATTTTATTTTATTTGGATCCCCATTAGCTGATGCCGAAGACATCAGATACTCTTCCTGGGGTCCACACACAACATATAACACACAAGAAATCAACATACAAGGCAACAGAAAATAAAAAATAAAAAAAATAACTAAACCATCAGCACCCAAAACAGACATCAATACAAAACAAATAGAATTACCAAAAAAGAAAAAAAGTATAACTGAGTAAATACAAGTAAAATTTAATGATACAATGTATCATAAGGATTCAGTGCTAACAGCCATGAGATGTTGCTTCACTTGTTTTTTAAACCTAACTTTATTCTGGATTTTTGAAATTTGATCTGGAAGCAGGGCGGCACGGTGGTGTAGTGGTTAGCGCTGTCGCCTCACAGCAAGAAGGTCCGGGTTCAAGCCCCATGGCCGGCGAGGGCCTTTCTGTGTGGAGTTTGCATGTTCTCCCCGTGTCTGCGTGGGTTTCTTCCGGGTGCTCCGGTTTCCCCCACAGTCCAAAGACATGCAGGTTAGGTTAACTGGTGACTCTAAATTGACCGTAGGTGTGAATGGTTGTCTGTGTCTATGTGTCAGCCCTGTGATGACCTGGTGACTTGTCCAGGGTGTACCCCGCCTTTCGCCCGTAGTCAGCTGGGATAGGCTCCAGCTTGCCTGCGACCCTGTAGAACAGGATAAAGCGGCTAGAGATAATGAGATGAGATGAGATCTGGAAGCAAGTTCCATTCAACCATAGCGCTACATAGTACTGTACGTTGTTTTGAGTTTGTCTTAATTGCTGGTATAATGTAGTTGCCACTAGTGGCATGTCTAGTGGGATACGTATGCGCATTAGAGCTAAGTGTGAGCTGTCTACTCAAACACTTAGGGTTGTTTAATGTATTAATATTTTTTATGAAAGAAATAAGTGATGCTCTCAACCTTACATCAGCTTTCATCCAGGAGAGTTGATCATGCATATTATTTATGCTGGCTCTCGGTGTGCATTTAAGGGCAAGCCTAGCTGCTCTGTTTTGTACCCGTTGCAGCTTCCCTAGATTCATTTTTGTGGTACCTGACCAGACCACTGAGCAGTAACCTAGATGTGGCAGTACGAGGGTCTGCAGGACCTTTTTGATCAGGTGAGGTGTTAGAAAAGAGGAGCATCTTTTGACTACAGATATATTCCTCACCATCTTTTGCGCCAGTAAATCTATATGTCTTGGCCATGATAATTTACAGACTAAAGTTACCCCCAGAAGCTTTGTTTCCTGTACTTGCTCAATAGCAACATTGTTCATTACCAGATTCAGCTGTGGTTTAGAGCTTAATGAGTGTTTTGTTCCAAATACAATACTCTTGGTTTTAGATATGTTCAGGACAAGTTTGTTATCAGAAACCCATTTGAATACCATCTGCAGCTCTTTATTGAGGGCTGAGGTGATTTCGTCAACTGTTCGTGCAGACATATAGAGTGTTGAATCATCTGCATACATAGACACACAAGCTTTTTTACAAACAAGTGGAAGATCATTTGTAAAAATTGACAAGAGCAGTGGCCCTAGTGAAGAACCCTGTGGAATTCCACACTGTATGTGTCTTGCATTTGAGAGGCTTCTGTTAATATTCCGATATATTTTCTGAGAACAATGTTACTTCAATTAAAGTTTAGATTTCAATTATATTAAGCTAATTATTCACAAAGCTATTATTTATTTATTTATTTTTATTCAGCAATACAATAATACACCTAGCTGTCAATTTGTCAGTGACATGAATGCAGTTTGAGGTCCAGGGCAGGAGAGAAAGTCTCTCTCTCTCACACACACACACACACACACACACACACTGATCAGCCATAACATTATGAGCACTGACAGGTGAAGTGAATAAGATTGATTATCTCATTACAGTGGCACCTGTTAAGGGGTGGGATATATTAGGCAGCAAGAGAGCAGTCAGTTCTCAAAGTTGAAGTGCTGGAAGCAGGAAAAATGGGCAAGCGTAAGGATCTGAGTGACTTTGACAAGGACCAAATTGTTATGGCTAGATGACTAGGTCTGAGCATCTCCAAAATGGCACATCTTGTGGGGTGTTTCCGGGATGCAGTGGTTAGTACCTACCAAAAGTGGTCCAAGGAAGCACAACTGGTGAACCAGTGACAGGGCCATGGGTGGCCAAAGCTCACTGATTTGCATAGGGCACGAAAGCTAGCCCACATGGTCCAATCCCACAGAAAAGCTACTGTCGCACAAACCACTGAAAAAGTTAATGCTGGCTAAAACAGAAAGGTGTCAGTGTAGACTTTAGTGTTGCTTATCAAACAGCAGTATGGACATAGAACTCATGTGTTAAGCAAAATGGTAGTCAGCTATTTTCCCGTGCTGGTTCACATTTACTAAATGCATAACATGGTCTGGTCACTGTTCAGCTACTCATAATAAACCACTTTAACATAGTCACATAATATATTTATTGTCAAACTATGTGAAAAATAGATAAAAGTAATATAAACTGCTATGAATTAAAAAGAATATATGGCCCAACAATACCTTGACCACACCCTTATTAACTAACCTACATCCAAGTATATTTCAGACATTTGGGAAACACTGTAAATCTTGATTTACAGCTGTTAGGACTATAGATTTCTGATAAAGCATTAAAAAAAATCACGACATATAATTAATCTCTAAATCCACAAGTATCACATGGATTTGGTGCTGTGTTAAAAATTGTTGCAGCTCTTCTAAATTGTGGCAGTACAATTTTAAGACAAATTACCACCTCTCTACGTTTTGTCCCCACAACATTCACAATCATATGAAGTTCATGAATAATTATGAAACTGCTATTTGCATTTAATACAGAGACTTGGTATTGGTGCACACTTATAATTCACTTAATTGCCTTCCATTAAAATGCCATTAATGTTTCATGGTAGTTTGCTTTCATTTACTGTTTGGATTCATGAGATGCAATTAAACCTCACTCAGTGAAACAATCCTGTCATCTCAGAGGACACAGCCTGTTCCACCACAATCCTCATTATTTTTTTCTTCTTTCTTTCATGCACATACTTTCTGAGTGTAAAATATCACTGAACAGCAATGAGACAGATGTTAGGA